>NC_092423.1:6320374-6636374 GCF_036169615.1 Heliangelus exortis | reverse complement strand
CCTGGTGGAATCTGGGCTTTCAAACTCAGGAGTGGTACTTCTGCAGTGGGAGGAATGGGACCCTTCTCCCTCATCATCCCTAGAGCTGAGCTGCTGGTTGGGCACCCCAAAAGGCATCACTAACCCCAAACCTGCTTCTTTGTACCCAGGCTCTTCCTTCCCAGGGACTGGTGTTGATTGTTGCATTACTCCAGCACTGAGCAGACCCCAGTGCAACTGGGGCTGTACAAACAGATCAAATGGAAACACTGAAAATCGACCCTCGTATATATATTTTTTCCCTTCAGTGCATGTAGAACTTAATTTTAATTTGCTTGAAAAGTCTTTTGTACATAGATATATATTAACAAGAAAGAAAGAAACCATTCATTTAAGTGCTATATATATAAGCACAGATTAAAAGGCATCATTACTATCAAATGAGTTTTTTTCAGAACACTTAGACATTTTCAATAAAACCTGAATTGAACTGGGGAAACCCTGACTTTTCTCTCCAGTTATTTTGCTCCATGGAAAAGCTTTCTAGGAAGAGCTACAGCTCAGCGTGGAGAGCCTGCCAGGTTTGTGGGAAGGGGATAAAAGGAGAGTTTGCTGTCTTTGGCTTTCAGTTTTAAGAAGAAAAGCAGTAAAAAAACCCTCACTAAATTTCCTTTTTTTACTCTAGTCTAAATTTGTAAAATTTTGGTCTGGAACTTGACTATTTACATTAATTATGAGATACTAAAACTAAGGGCAAGAGGAGAAATATTTATGGAATTTATCCTCGTCCCTCTCCTTAGTATAATTTGTTTGCAAATTCTGTGAGAGACATTTATGATGAAAGAAGGTATTCTTTGAGAAGTACAATTGGTGGTTTAAGAAACCTTATCCTGTTAAGTAAAACTCCAAAACTGAGGAATTAATTAGCACTGCAAAAAGTGTGCAGGACATTAGGGATAGGCTGATGTGCTGATGGAGGCAGCAATAATTTTTAATAGTGATGGCAATGAGTCAGCGATTTCTCATGTGGCAGAACAATACATTTAAATGTTTATGGTTGTCTGTGCTGTGTCATGCCATGAATAGCAGTCACTGTAACCATTAATGCCCAGAATCACCTCAAATCTGAACAATTTGCTTCAGAAAAGCCATATACTCTGAGGTTTGTGCTCTTGTATGTTCTGGGGTCTTTTTTCCCTTGGAAGCTTTGTGATATCATCCTGCAATACAGATAATGAATTCAGCATTAATTTAATAAATAAACAAAATATCCTTCTTTTTTGTTTCATAGCTATTCAGATTTTATAGCTGTGTGACATTGCTGGATATTTTCATTTCTGTCTAATTGAGTAGTATCAAAATGCAGAAACAGCACTCTGCTTATTTGAACTGTTTAGAGGAAAATTGATGGAGGTGTTTTTATGACTGGTCTTTTGTGTCACAGTTTTATTTTCACTATCTGATATATGTACCTAGAGTTAAAAGACACCTCCCCCGCCCAAAAAAAACCCCAACCAAACAAAAAACCCCACAGAAAACCCAAAACTGCCTCATTAGATTTGCTGATACCTCTTTTACAGAGGTTTAGGTTGGGATTTTGTAGTTTCTGCCTTCAGAGCAGGAGACAGAGCTCGTGCAGGGAAACTTGAAATTGGGAGTTTCTTCTGTGCTGTTGTGATACTGTGGCTGCTTTGATCTCCCAGGGTGAAATGTAAGATGCTGGAAAATGAAGGGGAGGAGAGACTGAGGGGAGGGGGAGTCCCCCCCTTAAAATTCTTCAGGCGGCTGGATCAGAGAGGGACCCCCGGGCAGGAGTGGGATGGGGTGGGGGCTGCAGGCTGGAAATGCCATTAGGAGAATTTGAGTGATGAAGGTTGGCAGAGCCCATCCTTAAACCCAAGCCAAGGTTGTGACCTCCAAGTCCTGATTGGGGCACTGTCCCCTTTGGGGCTACAGGATCACTCCCAGATGAAACTGAGATGTGGAGGTTTGGCTTTCCCTTGTTCTGGACAGATTTTTTTGTTTAGACAGTTTGATGTGTCGGGTGCTGTTTGCTAACTCAGGTGAGGGATCAAACACCAGGCTGAGCAAGGAGGTTGTGAATGATGGTTTGGGAAGTCTGTAAAGAAGTGGACACGGGACAACCACCTTCATTACTGGTTTTGAAGCCTTCTCCTGAGCTGTGTTTTCTCCCTGGTGCCAGCCCCATGTGGCTGTGGGAGGCTTCCAGAGGTGCTGCTGCAGCTACTTGAGCAAACCCAAATTTAAGGGTGGGGTTTGATAGTTTGGCAATTAGTGACAGCCTGGCCATGCCTGTGTCCCCAGTTACTTGGAATGCCAAGGAAACAAGGTGGCTTGAATGCCTGGAAGGAGACATGGAATTGAGGCACCTTCCTGTGCCAAGGAGCTCCTCAAACCCAGCCCTTGCCTGCCTGCTCCCAGACAGGTTTTGGGATTGAAACCTCCTTGGGATGGTCTTTCACTTCCCCATCTCTGCCCAGTAGGGGCTCTCAGCCATGCTGTCTGCACAGGCAGCATTGGAGGAGCAGTGAGTTCTGTCTGCACCCTGGGAGGAGAGAACCCGTGGTGCCCAGACCCCTGGGTCATTGCTGCTGTGGGTGTATGGTGTCCTTCCTGAGCTGCCAGATAGGTCACATCTCTGATTTTTTCCTTCCTGATGTGCTGTGATTTTATGAAACCCCCTTTTGGCTGACTCTCCCTGAAGGTTTGCTAAAATATTTATAAATCTGGGGTCTCCCATTCAGCAAAGGCAGCTGTGCCAAGTGCCTGGGCTGGATCAGAGACTGTGACCCCATAGTGAGCAGCTCCTGTTTGATAAAGTATGTTTAAAATCTTAAAAATTTTTTTTTTTTTTTTTTCCCTTTGTGGTTGTCATGTGGGTTTTTTTAAGCAGATAGCTATCATAGGATCACAGAATCATGGAAGAGTGTGGATTGGAAGAGACCTCAAAAATAATTCAGTTCCAACCCCCCTGCCAAGAGCTGGAACCCTTTCCACTAAATGACATTTCTTTAAGCCCCATCCAACCTGGCCTTGAACACTTCCAGGGCTGGGGCATCCAATCTTCCTGGCCAGCCTGTGCCAGTGTCTTAACACCCTCACACTAAAGATTTTCTTCTTTATCACCAGCTTCTGGTTCTGTCCTTTTCTTCCCCTCTCCTTGCCTAAGGACTTGAGCTGGGTTGCAAAGGGACTGGTTGCTCCACAGCATCACCGTGGTGCTGAGCCCCACCAGAAGGTCACTGGAAGAACCCTTTCTGACAGCAAGAACTTGCTATCCAGGGAAATGCTGTTATCTCTGCGATAAAATGGTGTTTATGTTTTTTCTGGCAAACAGCCTCCACGCCTTACAGTCCCAGCTACCGGAGGAGTTAAATCATCCAACTCCAAGGAGATGGAGCCAAGCACTTGAAGTGCAGCTGCCTGCTCCTGGGGAACTCCCTCTCCTTGGTGGCCTTTGCTTTTCTGTGGCAGCACAGCTTGTTGATAGGGAAGTGTTGTCCTCTAATAAATGAGAGATAGTGGATAAGGACATGTTCATAGTGGAAGGTGCCATATGAGAAACAAACACCAAGAGTGTTTCCCTTCCCGTGCAGACTCTGGAGTGCTCCTGGGCTGCACAGTTCATGAACTCTCTAAGGGTTGTTGAGAGGTTACTGGTAGCTCTGAGGCTAAAATCTGCTTTGGTATTATGGTATGGTACCTCTACATTTTACACTTTTTTTTTTTTTTTTTTTTTTTAAACTATATTAACTGTATTTTCTGGTTAGAACATCTCCAGGCATGTCACACTTTTTGTTCATCTAACGCTCACTGTTAGCGAAGGGAGCCAGAAGATCTTCTGCCTGTGGTGGTGCCATGTACCCAAATCTCACCATTCCAGAAGAGATTCACATCTCCTGGTGCAGCTGAGAAGGTCATACATCAATGGAGAGAGACTAATTGATACCAGGCTGCTTGTTTGAACTTTGGGCAAAACAAAGTATGAGACCATGCTTGAACTCCTCTGCTAGGTCAGGAGAAAAGAGAGATGAGATCAGAAGATAAGCTTATTCCCACTAAAAATCCTAAAGCCATGTAGGTTTTTTAGCCATACAAGTTTTAAAGCAAGTATAGTCATTGTTGAAGGCCATCTCTGCTCCTTCCTGTTGGTGAGAGGAAGGATGAAGCTGTCATCAGAGCTCTGGACAGGTAGGAAATCCTGGGCTGATCCTCATCTCTCTCACAGGCTTTCCCCTGGTCCTTGGTAAGTCCATTTGCTTCTCAGTTTCCCAGCCCCCAGCCTGTAAGCACAGAATATGCAGGGAGGCCAAAAATAATGTATCAGTGTGTGTAAGGTACTCACACTGTCAAGTGGAGGTTTTGTGTGCCAGCAGCATGTTCATGCTGAAATTGTCTCCTGGTTATGTGTACAAGAAATTGCCATTGCTATAAATCCACTTGTGTAAAGTGCTCCTTTTCTGAGCTGATCAGGTTGTATCAGTTTGGGCTGAGCTGATGGACTGGCAGGTCATGAAAAGTGCTTTGAGATGTGGAAACCAAGGTGTGTTATCCCTGACCAGCAAATCTACTTTATTGCTCCCCTTATGTACTTTTTTTTTACTTGTAGATATGTGCACTGGAATTATTGAGAGGGTTTTGCAGGGTTATTTCTGAAGCAAAATGCCTTAAGTGGTCTGGATGCCTGCAGTCACTGGAGTGAGTGGGTTTCTAGGTCATGTTTTCTTTCTCTGTTTGAACCTTTGGAGTATGAAGTTGTACTGAGCTGTGTTTCAGAAACATGCAAATCAGTTTATTTGAGTGTACAGCGTAATTAGCAGTGTAATTATCCTTCTAATTAATGAAAGCCTTGATTCTGACATCCAACATAGTGTCCTGGTGGCTGGGAAGAATACATGTCACTGTGATGGGGTTGCACAGTGTCTCTGAAGGCTGCATTGAGAACTGCTGGTCCAGGCACTTGGACTGAGCTGCCATAGGGATCCCAATGAAATAGATAGGGCAGGGATGTGTGCTATTAGAAGAATTATGTAGGCACACTGCCATGGAGATAGAGGTTAAATCACTGTGGCCTAATGGAGATTGGCATTAAACCTCACCAAATTAAATGTTCAACCTTTCCTCTGTCAGAGGTTGCATTAGCCAATGGTGTAATTAAGAAAAAAACAGTAATTTCATTCTGAGAGAGCTGAGAGGGGTCTTGTACCTTGAGTTGCAACAGTGATTAACGTGGACGTCTGGCAAATTCAAGTGTTCATGCTAACAGGTTTTTACCAAAAATGAGTCAGGATGGAGAATTAATTCTAGTGCCAAGCAGAAGTTCCTGCTGCAAAATACCATGGCCCAAAGAAGTGGAGAAGATGAAGTATGGATGAAAGGAAAGTTGAAAACTCCCTTTTCATTAGTGGGGTATCAGTGAAAATTGGCTGTATCACTAAAATGAGTGTAGGTTCAGACTGTGCTTTCTTGTTTATTTGTTTTTATAAACTGTGACAAAACCTCACTGATTTTAAGCAGTTGAACCATTTAAATGGGGTTTTGGATTTGCTTGATTCTTTGGCTCTGCATCATTCATTGCATTGTTCATCATCCATCAGTGAAGTCTGATGGTTTGGAAAGGGTCCAAGCACCTTAGGAGCAATCATGTTGGTGTGGTGGCTCAGATCTTCACTGGATTTTGTATTCCTCCTGATGTTGCTTTTTTAAAAAAATTGTTTTAAAGCTCCTTTCTCCTGTAGCTGTTTGGTGTCATTTCAAGCAACTTGAGCAAGCCAAGTGCCTTGTCTATGGTGACATTGCAATGCTGGAAAACTCTTGGGTTTTTGTGTAGGGATGAACTTTTGAATACCTGATCCTTTGTCTGCCTGCTCAGAAAACAGCAGTCCCATTACTGCTGATACTTTCCATGGTGGAAATAAGACAAGTGTGTGCCTGGAGATGTGAAGGAGGAGGAGAACACCCATTTTCTTGGGCTGGAGAACCAGTGTCAGGGGATGTGACTCTGTTTCCCTGAGGAGCAGTGTAGACTCAGTGGAGGTAGCAACGTGCTGGTGAGGTTCCAAGCAGCCAGTCTGAAAGAAACCTTCAAGTGAAGTGAGACTTCCAGGAGCCACCTGATCACAGAGCCTGGGCTTGATTATCAGTAATGATGGTCTCAGAAGTTGTGCTGGTCCTTTCATCTTTCCAAGATGATCTGAGCACTGTCACAGTTGCTCAGGTGTAGTGAAAAATTCCAGGTTTAATAGCATGATCCTGAGGGCTGCAGCATCAACCTGAGCTCTGCCAGGAACAGCCCCTGTGGGTGTTGTTAGACTTGACAGATTGAAGATGCTCGTTCAATTAATGCTGCATCATGGTTCACTTTTGGTAATGCAGGAGGTGTCAGCAGTTTTGTTTACGAGCCTCTGTGCTCTCCCTGTTTAAGTCATTCCTGACAAAAGGAGGTTTAAATGCTTGCATTGATTCCTGGCGCTGCAGCACAAAATATCTGCACGTGGCAAAGATGCAGAGATTTTTCAAAGCAGCCTAAAGGATTTAAAGTGCTTTTAACATCTCAGGCACTGAGCTCCCAGACCTTGGACCACTGCTTTTAAGTCACAAATAGATTTAGAAGATAAAATGCTGTAGGCTATTAGTACTCTCAGTGCATACTTTAGTTATTATTTCTTTTGAGGACAGCACGCTGACTAAATTTACCCTTTATAATGTTTAGAGATTGATATTCACAGATTTGACCTTTCTAAAAAGCCTGTTGGGTTTTATAAATAACATTATGGCTCAGAAGCAAGATTTCTGGAGACTTTTTTGTAAGTGTGGTTGTTGTTGGTTTGGGTTTTTTTGAAACCAAACATTTTAATAGAAGTGGTTAATTTTTGCCCATTCTTAATGGACAAAATGTTCCGTAATTGAATGCTTGCTTTGAAATTTTTTTTTTAAAAGCCCAATTCTGTGTTTGCTGAAAACAAAATGAGAATCATTATTAAGAAGTGCCAGTATTTGGGGAAAAAATGTGAAAGGCAAAAAAAAAAAAAAAAATTTGAAAATGTTTTACATGTCAGATATTTTGGAGTTAATTGGCTTTTGCATCATGTTCATCTGCAGAGAATCTACCAAAATAACCTAGATGATTGCTTTGCTCTGTCTGGATATTCTCTTGCTTCTTATAATATCCTTGTGCCACAGGACTGTGGCTGGCCATGGCTGTGAAAAAGCTTGCTGGAGATTCCCAAAGATCTGCTCTGTTATACGTTACCAACTTGTCAGGGACTCACTTGACAAATTGAAAATTAGCCAAATGCTTTTCCAAGCCAGAAGTAGCCTGAGATGATGTCTATGCATCATACCGAAGAGCTCTTTTTAGTTCCTTAAGGTGACTGACTCCAAATACTCCTCAGATTATTAATAGTGGCCTAATAAACCTGGAGAGTGATCCTATAAATTTCTACATGTTCGGGGGTCAAGCAGCGAAGTCAATATTAATTAATAGTCAAATGCAGTGTTTTATTTCATGTAATCAGCCTCCTGACAGTCTGAGCAGTCTTAGAGGTTAGTTATGTGCAAAGAGTGGGAACAATGCCAGAGCATCCTGTGCTCTGTTGTTAGAAAATAGCAAATATTCTTGAGCTGTTGCATGTAATATCTGCAGATTCCATCCATTGCCTGAAGTGCTCCCTGTCCTTTTATAAGGGATGTTCTGGTGGACCTCGTGGTGATTCCTCCTTGCCCTCCCCACCAACTCTTGGTGTGGAAACATTGCAAAGCAATGGAAGAAGTTGGTTTTATCATGAGGGCAGGAGAAGGGGTTCAAAGACCTGAGTGTCAGGGTGACCAAGGGTGCTTGGTAGCTTCAGTGGCTTCATGGTGGCAGCTTCAAGGCTGAAGGTTGCAAGGAGGATGAAGGACACATGGAGCAGCTTTGCAGCTGTATCACAGATGGGAAAGGAGAGGGACTCCAGAGGGAAAGAAGATGCCCCTGATGTCAGCTCTGGTATAAAAAAATGACTTCAGAATGTTTAAAATACACTACTGGGAGTATTTAAAGGATTAAAATTATTCTTTGAGGGGAAGTTGTGCTTGTGTACCAGGACTGTCAGATTATTCTGCTCATAAGCAAATCCTTTTATTTCCACCAGCACAGGTTGCCCAGGGAAGTTGTGGCTGCCCCATCCCTGGAACTGTTTAAGGCCAGGTTGGATGGGGCAATCTGGTCTAATGGTTTGGAGACCTTTCCAGTGGAAAAGGGTGGGAGATGTCTAAAACTCATTGCTGGTAATTGGATAATTGGACTCATTTGATAATATAAAGCTCCACTTGTCCAGAAGTTCTGTCTTTGCTCATTTTCATGCTAACTTGAAACTGTAACCTATCCCAAATGCAACCCTTCATGCCCCTTAAATGTGCAGAGGGGGGGAAAGAGAGGGGAAAAGGACAGTATTTTCCAGGCAGATGCACAGATTCCTCTTAGCCAAAGATATTTGACAGTGTGAAGAAGGATGCTTGTGTTTGTATTTTTTCTCCAATCCAATTTTAGGTGAATTAAGCTACCCTTTTTACTACCATCTCATCTCTTCAAGCAGTAGGCTTCTCATAAGTTATTTACATGGGATATGTCACCTTATTAATTACATCCCTATACAACCTTATGGAGCTGATGCAAAGTGTTCCCCAGTATGAGGAGGATTCATGTGTGACCAAGCCAGGCTCATCTCTCAGCCAGCACCACACTTCATTCTAGGGGAATAAAACTCAAAAAAATTGCAGAGATGTTTGGTCAGTGAACCCAGGCCAATACCTCATTTTTGTGGAAGGAGAAAAAAGATTTGTGGCCAGGGAAAGGTTTACTATTGAATTTTAAAGTATCATGTATATACACATAAATACAATACGTGAATTAAAATAAACATATATTCATTGCCAATCCTACTGATGATGTTGTAATTCCATTTAAATACATTTTGGCTGCTGTCCTGCTGTAGCTGGAGTTGCCATCTTCGGTGTCCTCAGTGGAGTCCCTCACCATAGGGCAGCCAGGTGGTGATCTAGCAGGGTAAAGCCAAGTATGTTGCTGTTTCCAAAACAAAGCTGCTGTCTTTTTCAGATTTTTTTCCCCTCTATGGAACCTGATCAGTTCATTCAGAGAAAATGAACCTGTGGCTGAAGTCTTTCCCTGTCCCAGTTTTGGCTCCTGTTCGGTGGAGCACATCTTGTGATTCTAGTTTTGACATATAATGTATTTTATATACATTGTCCTACTGTCATGTTTAAGGCCTTTCCTGAAAGATTTGAACTAAAGCACATTATGTGAATGCTCTCTGAATTGGGGTCTTTAATAGCATTAACCAGATGTTAGGCAGCCTATTTTGGGGAGATGGAGGGTAGGAGTGGCAGCTCTTCCTATCATCCTCTATTTCTCTAATGCATAAGGACACAGTTGTTCATCATCCACATTTCTACATCCAGATACAGACAAAAAGAAATGTTCCTGGTTTTAATCATTTTTCAACAAAATTGTTTAAATCCTTCCTGCAAAGCTTGGGGTTTTCTTTCCATGAACTCTTCTTATGCCATGATGTTGGGTGATGATTTTTGTGTCTTTTGACGTTGGTTCCATCTTGATGGATGAAGTTTTCAAAGCTGATGTGTATTTCTGTACCAATCTCAAGAAAAGGCTGTTGGATTGAAAGAATTGTGTTTCTGGTGTCTTCTTGGCCAGATGTTTTCTCCCATCTGGACTCCTGGGGTTTTGGGGTGCAAACCCCAGCTGCAGAAGGAACTGCCCTCCAGCCACCAGTTAAGCAAACCCCTGGCCCATGGGGCCCACGGGGCACCTCTGCAATCCCACAGAGTTTTACAGTCACTGCCTTTTATCTGCTTTATTTTTGAGAAGTGTTTTGCTTCATCTCTGGCTGTACTGGGTGTTTTTTTGCAGCTGAGGAGACAAGCTGAGAAGCTCCACTCAAAGATACCTCATTGACAGCCTCTCCTGTGCTTCAGGAGTGCATTTTCTTTCTGGCCATGGGTCGTTTTCAGCTATAGGGGCCAAGTTTTGAGTGCATCTTGCTGAATACATCACAAAGCTTTTTGGTCACCAAATCAATTTCCTGGCATTACACTGTGTTTTCCTTTAATGCAAGCAACATCAAAACAATTTAACTAGATATCTTCTTTCTACATTGCTACAAAAGCAGGATAAATAACCATAGATTGAGTAATTTGGAATTTGGGTTTTGGTGGGAGGTTTTGGGTTTTTTTTTTCTTCTAGTTCGTGGGGCCAAAAATGGTCTTGCCTTCATGAAGGTGAAGATGTATTCCTGTGGTGTCTATTTAAGTGCAATCTGGTATGTCTCCTAATGAGAAATCTGGCTGCCTACTTTCCCCTGTAGCAATTCCTTGCTCCATTTCTTGTCTTTTTTTATAAAGTGTGTGCCTTCCATAAAACCCAATATCTTGAGCATCTTTTAGTCTGTTTAAGCACCTCTATGCACTGCCTTGGATAGGGGAGGACCTAAGTCCTGATCTGCCACTTTCTACATTGCCTGTTCCCTGAAAATCTGTCTAAAAAATTAACACAAACCTCCAGATTTTTTTCAGATATGCTTATGACAGGAGTAAGTAAACAGCTCAATGTTTTTCTAAAGGACTAAATATATTCCATAACTGTACCAAATAACTCTCACTGTGCAGACAGAGATATTTTGAGTGAGGCCACCCAATGAGTTGGTTTTATTGTGGCTTTTTCACTGATATCCCTGTGCCTAAACTTGATTTTTTTATTTTATTGCTGTAGCTGCAGCAGCTAGGGATCGGATGGCCCCAGTGCTGGGGGAAGCACCACATCATATCTTTAAATAGCTGCTTTTTGAACTAATTTCCTTTGTAGTGGGATAGGTTTGAGTGGACAGAGGATGATTAACACCTGCCATTGAGTTTGGACATTTGTGCTTGAACTCCCAAACATAATTTTTATGATTGGGGGTGGGAAGCAATGACAGGAGCTGGTTTTACAGGTGAAGTGTTAGTGTTATGTGGGAGGGAGAGGCATGGTGACCAGGAGACAGGGTGCCTGCTTTGGTTATGTTTTGTTCTCCAGGGTGGGAAAGAAGTTGTAGACAACAACAACAACAAAAAAAAATTAAAATAAATAAAATACTTGAACATCTCAATATTCTGACAGGTCTGACCTTTGCAATCAGACCCCTTGTGTGATTGTTGGGTGTATCTGGTATCTACCCAGGCACATCTAAGTTTGTGAGAAGGTGTTGGAGTTTGGGTCCTCCATCTTCATGCTTGTTTTTTTAGCTGACTGCTAAGAGGCTTTGGGCAGGATGCTGAAACACCCTTTTTCCAAGTGGATCCCTCCTGTTTTCAGGGGAGCTTGAGCACACATGGAGAGAAAAAAATTTGTGCGAATGTATCCTCTGTCAAAATCTGTATTAAGTGTAAATAGGGCTTGTTGGACTCTTCTAATCTCTGGTTTGTGTGTCTGATGATGGAGACAGTCTTGGCCTACTTTGAAGTGAGAGAAAGGGAATGTGTTAAGGGGAAGCAGGAGCTGGAGTTGCTAGGGAAACACGAGCAGGGATGCTTGCACGGCTCTCACCTGATCCCTGCTGCAGCTCCATGGTGCAGGTTCCCTTTCATACAAGGGTCAGGTGGCCTCCTGGGTGAATTCATGGTCACAAAAATACACTTAAATTGTCCACTTCTGAAGCATTTCTCCACTGAGGTTTAAGAGGCAGCAGTGGTGCCCCACAGAATCCAAAGGAGATGGATGACACATCAGCCCCTGGGCTGCTGCAGGGATGTGCAGCCATTGGCATCATGGCCAGTCCACAAGGGTTGCACTGAGGAATGAAGCAAAAAGGGATCTTCTTCCGGGACCACTTTTGGGGAACTGCCAGCTTTCCCCTTCTAGGTAGAAAAGCAGCAAGTTTGGTGGTTTCCCCACTTGTGCCCATATTCCAGGACATGGGGGGTGATGCTGGACCACTCTGGTTTGTCCCCATTTTCGTTGCTCTTGCCATTGTCATTCCATTTGTCCCCTGGGACTACAAGTCCCAGATTAATTTGCTATCTGTTGAGGCAAAGCAACCTTCTTCAACTCCTTTTTTTGGGTGTGTGTGCACAATAAAAAATAAGCCCTAGTATAAATCTGAGTATCTGGATTTCTCTTGGCTTGCTCCCCCCTCGGGTACAATTTGATAATATCTTGTAAATGTTTTCATCGGCTGCTCCTGTGTGATTTAATTGAGTGCAGATGAGTGAATGGGGTCTGTATGACTGGTTTTGGTTGATTGGTTGCTTGGGGTTTTTTCATGTTTGAGCAGCGATCCACTTGGTTTAAGCAGTAAAAACTTTTGGGAGGTGGATGCAGTACTGTTTGTAGTGTGTTATTTTCTTAAGTTTAGAATTAAACACTTGAGGAGCATAGCAACTGAAACTTTCTTCTGCCAGTTTGTTCCTTGGGAAGCAGCCTGTACTGTGCAGGAATTGGAAGCAGCTGGCTTTGCTTTATAATTAATCAAGGCAGCGATTATCTTGTGATAATCTTGCCCCCTTCATCTCCTATTCCATAAGTAAACACAACTTCAGCTTGTACAAATGGAATTTTGGCCCTTCCACCTGTTGCTACCAGAGGTGACAATTCAGGCGTGCTGGGGTGAGCTGTTCCTCTTGCAGCTCTGCCCCTCTCACCATCCTCATCTCCCTGCATGGGGCTGAGCTGGGCTGGCTCTGCCAGGAGCAGTGGTGGATCCTGGTGCCAGCTCACCCTGTCCACGAGTGAGCTGTCCCCAACTCAGTGAAGCAGAGACACCACATTTCACAGCCAAACAGCCACACGAGGAGAAGAGATACATGGGTGGTCCAAGGCTTTGGTTGCACTCCACTAGCTGGATTTTATTATTTTTTTTAAATGAAGCATTTCTGGCCGGAGGCTGCTGCTTTGAGCTTCAATCAGAAGAAAGGGAGCAATTAAAAAATGAAAGGGATGGACATGAGGCTTATGTTGTGGTACCACGCAGGGTGGTGCTGGGTCAGGTGAGCTCAGATTAGTTGCACTCTTGTCCTTAATAACCTTGGTTACACCTGAACTTGCAATGGGCTTGAGAGGTGGTTGTCACGCACATGGGCAGCTTTGGGGCAAAGCCTCCAATCCCTTTCTGCCAGCTTGCCCAAATGCTGCTGGGGCAGTGGCATTGCCACTTTCTGCCCATCCCAGCACCCCAGGTTAGGGCTTTGCCTCTCCAGGCTGCTTTCAGATTCCATTAAAAAAAAAAAAAAAGGTGGAGGCATGTCTGAATAGCAAATTTCACATTCATCTCTGCTTTTACTCCTTACCCTTCCCCTGTGATATCTTCCCTCTGGGAAGGTGAAACCGTGAGCTGGATGGAACTGGCTCCTTGGTTTGTCAGTGGCGCCAGTGTGGCCCATGTGCTGGCCCAGAGGCAGTGAATGCTCAGTGCCAGCTCCTGGTCAAAATACATTTGGTTTCTAAATTAAGATGGGGATTCTGCAGAAACCCTTGGCACAGGTGAGTTAGAAAAAGGTTTTAAGGGTAAGCAGGTTATTTATACTCTGCCTTGCGTGTCCGCCCTGTGTTTGTGCTGCTAAGTCGTTTATGTTAATTTTATGGAGAAAGACCTGTGCTATAAATACTCCTCTAACTATCAGTCAGCAGCACGTGCAGTGATCCCACTTGTGAAGTCCCTGGGAAGTACTGTTTAATGTATAAATATAAAATATACATTTCCCTTCTCTGGACATAGGTATGAATTGGCCGTATGGCACTCGGACTTGTAAAAGGTGTTTAGAGGTGTTTCCTGGTTTCAGGGGTGGAGGAAAAAGGTTGGCAGGAGCTGAAAACCATGGGGTATAAAAGAAAATCCCCATTTTTACTTAAAATATCTGCGGGGACATCTATCCTCACAGTTGTCTCAGACTTTTTAGTGGGAAAGTGTTAAATGTTTACTCACAAGTATTCATTGCCACAGCCCTGAGGAAAGTTCTTCTTCAAGAAATAAATGTAGCACGTGTTGAGCTAAAAATATTGCAGGAGGAATCCTTCCTTGGCCACAGGCCTGATATGGGAAAGCATCTGGGAGTCATGAGGACTTTGTTTTTAAACTTTGTCTGTCTTCAGAGTCATGCTGTGGTGGTCATGGGGCATTAGAAGAGCCAAAGTCTCCATTGAGACTTTTGCATCCTAGGGTGGATGCAGACTAGGATTTCTTGGCAACTATTTGCAGCTTGGATTGGAGAAGGTTGTTGGTTTAGCCTGACCTGCAAAAGCAGGAAAACTGGAGGTAACCAGGAGGAGTTGTGCATAGGTGGATGCAGGATGGAGCATCTTTTAGGTTGCTTGCCAGCATGGTGATCTATTGCTGCACAGAGGAGGAGGGTGAGGAGAGGCGAGGCATCTCAGCTTTACTTTTTTCAGGAGTCAATCTGTGACTCCAAACCTTCCTCATCGAGCAATACACCTGATTTGCTGTGTTAACAGGTAAAATGGATATTGACCCTTCACACTGAGTATCTTCCTCTAACTGCTTGTGCCTTTGATCAGCTCACCTCTGTTGAGAAGCCAGGCTGCTCCATGTGTGCCTCACTGGGGTGGCATGTGGCTTCACCTTCTACTTTAGGGCATCTTACCCCTAGAGGTAATTCCAGCTTAGAGCTTAGTGTTTCCATTCTTTAGTTACCCACAGTGTGGGGTTGTTGCTGCCTTGGTAGTGTGTGATAGGGCTTCTTTGGCTGTATTAACCCTGCAGGTGGATGCTGCTGCTGCTCATCATAGTGAAGGTTCTGGGAAGCTGCACTCAAGGGCTGCTGTACCCTGTGCTATCTGCTCCTGCTCCCAGACAGATCATCTTAAATTGGACTTTACTTTGTATTGTAAAAGTAAACCTTCCTTTTTCTTTCTTTCCTTTCTTCTTCTTCTTTTTTTTTTTTTTTTTTTTTTTTTTTTTCCCTTCCCTCCCTCCTCCCATTCCTTTTTTTTTCATCTTTTTTTCTTTGCTGGCCAGTCATTTGCCCAGTACCTCAAATCTCAATTGAGACCTGACACTGAGGGGCAGATGAGGCAGTGAATGTATTCAGCCCGATGATTTCCACATGAGCAGGGCTCTGTGCTGGTGAAAGACGTGAACTCATTGCAGAAACCTTCCAAGAACAAAGCTTTGGAGAAAGGATCAACCTTATTAGCACATTTAAGGAGAAAGGGGGTTTGTCACTGTATCAGTTTATGCTTCAGCACATTAGCGTTGTAAATCTCATTGTGGAAGGATTGATTACAAAACTGTATTTATATTCCCTCCTAAAAACCCAGAAAGAAAAAATTAAATCCTCACTGCACTAGCTTGCTGTAAATCTCTTAAACAAAGTTTATGGGAATTGATGGCTTGAGGCCTTCTGCAAATTAAAATGACTTTTTTTTTCAAGCAAGTTTCCCAAGTATTCTTCTGGCCTTTTTACTTCAAAAGGAAAGGCAGACTTTTATGAATTGAGCAGGGGCACTCTTTGAATGAAGCAAGGGTCAGTGCTTCTGCAGGCTTTTCTTCCCATTGTTTAAAGAATACACTGAGGATGGTAGGAGCAGATGTGCTGCTTCTCTCCAAGCTTATTCTGCCCCTAGTATGGATATCAGCTGCCTTTGCATTAATTCCTTCTATAGTTAATGCAGTTTTATCAATGTTACCTAATGTATCAAGGCCATTCGTAAGCATAGGGTGAGGCTCTTCTGATAAAGTGCTGGTACTTTACATTGACAGCATCCCATTTAAAAAGAAGGAAAAAAAGATGGAAAATACCAGAACGAAAAATTGGTGGAAATCTTTCAGTTCTGTGATTTATGCTGTGGGATGTATGCACTGCACTTGTGACCCTTGGTAGAGGTGTATTAGCCATGAAGTCCTACTGCATCTGGGCTTGGCAAACTTAGCCAGCTGTGTAAGTAGTGGAGGGTGAATTAATGCCATTGAATGCTGAATGTGAAATGTTGTTTGCAATATATCTGCTGCTGGGATTATATTTTATTAAAAAAAAAAAAAAAAAAAAGTGGAAGGGGAGTGAATTTAAAATAAGTGTATGTGAATGATTTATCTGAATTTCATAATTTACAGAAAGATTAGCTGTGCTTTGAGCACTAGACTACTAATGGCTTTTGCTTGGCCAGTGGTTCTTGATTTAACTATTCTGTAAATGAAATGGAGAATGGGTACTTGTGGTCACAAATGTTTTAATGTTAACAAAAATAAATGTCTTTTTTATTAGGGTAGAAGTTGAGCAGAGTGTGGCTTAGGAGCAGAGATGTTGCATTAATTAGAGGAAGTTAGGATATGGCAGGTTTTTTGCTTTTCTGGGGGGAAGAAGTCCTGCAAAGAGGCCTTTCCTTCTCACTGTTCAAACTGACATGAAAATCTTAGTTACAGATGTGGCATCTTTGGTTGGGCTTTGGCCCATCATGAAAATACTGTTCTGTCACTGCATGTCACCACTGGGGTGCTGCTCTTACAGTATCTTTTAAGATAGGGTTTGTCTCGTGGGCACACAGCATTGCAGCTGCCATTTCAAGGACAGTATCTCTTTCATGAGGACTCTATCTCTTTCACCTTCTGGATCTGTCATCCCCTTGAAACAGAGCAATTGTTCAGAGCAGGATGTAAGGTACATCCTCATCCATACCCGCCACTGATGACGGAGGCAGTTTGTTTGGGCTGGGGGAAAAGATGTAAAATACATATAATTATTCATATATTCCTCTCCCTTTCTGTCCCATTCCTTTTTCCTCCATGCATGTGGAAAAGGCTTTGCCAAGAGCAGAGGACAGAGCTGGGCAGTGGTCTTTGCAACGTGAGGAAGCTGTAGGAAACCCTGCTTGCATGAGTGATGACTCCAAAGAGGAGGTTTATGGTCCATTTGTTCACTTGTAGTGGGCAAGGAGTGATCTTGACCCCATGAAATGCCCGTGTGGAAAATCTGCAGTGTGTGTCTCACTTCTCCAGAGGGGGGGATGCCTTTCCTCTTTCAGGAAGAAATCCAGATCTGCTCTGCTGGTTTTGCCTTTGCCACAGCCACCTCTTAATTCAGCCTCGTCTGGATGAAATTACTGCTTTTCACCTGATTCATTATCAAAAAATACAGTGAGGCTGGATTAACTGTGGTATTTTACAAGGACAGCTGGGAAAAATGCTTTATGATTAAGTGAAGCCATGTGTTTTACTTTCAAAAATACCTCATTTTTGGAGGGCACGATGCCTATTTCTCACTTTTGCTCTGACAAATACATTTTAAAAACAGGGCTAAACTGCAACTGCAACTCACTCCATCCCCAGGTCGGAGTTGGAGAGATGCTGTCTTCAACAGAATTTATGATGCATTGTGTGCTTGGAAGATGCTATGTGATACCCAGGCTTAGGATTCAGGGAAGTGGTTGGATGGCAGAAGGAGTCACTCAGCAGTGTGTGATGGGCTTGAGATTTAGTAGACATTAAGGTTGTTGAAGAGAACTGTGGTGAATTTAACTTTCTACATGGCACAGACAGTGGAATTTTATCTTCTGATACTCACAACCTGTCTTTTTCTACTGGGTACTCTTCAGCCTTAAAATCTGTTCCCAGATAAGAGTTCCCTTAAGCCTCTGAGATTGCTGAGCCAACAGTAGAGCTGGAAAGAGCATGGTTGGCTGAGGAGCAAAATGATGCTGGGGATTTCAGTTCCAAACCCTGCAGGAATACCCATGATGTGGTAGAGGCTGTTGCTACCTACAGAAAGCTCTGCTGAAGGAATGGTACCCAAGAAATCTGACTGTAATGAAACCTAATATCCACAGTGGTGTTTGAGGTGAAAAGCAGCTGCTTGAGCTCTCTTGCTAATCCAGCATGAGAAGTTTACGTGCTTGCAGGAGGTACTGTGGAGACGTTGTGTCCTTCATGTGTAAGTGGAAGCTGAAATTAAGAATCAGGAGATAGAAATCATTCCATCCTAGGATGATAATGAGATGAGAGAATAAAGCACCAGGAGAAAATACCTGGAAGGCACATCTGGTTGATGCAGATGACTGAAAAAAATTAAAGTTGCCAATCCTTAACCTCCTACTGAGGATGCCCTGAATTTGAGATTCCTGTTGTGTCCCAGAAAACATCTTGCAGATTCATTGGGCTCCCCTGTGCGTTAAAATGCATGAGAAAGATTCACACTGCTGTGGTGTGCTCTGTCTGTTCTTGCTGTCCCTTAGGCAGGATTTCCCAAAAGCACTTCATATTGACTCAGCCCTCCTTCCAGAAGCCACGGGAAATATCTGCTGAGGTGCTTGGAAGTCCCTTTTGGAGTTCCTCGCGTCTGTGGGGACTTCCACATGTGCTTTGATCTTGCTGCCTGCTGTTCTTGGAAACAAAGATTTTAGCAGATAGTTATGGTTCCTGAAGCCTTTTAACTTCTGCTGCATCTCTCAGTGCATCTTGTTTTTAGGGTGATGATCCCCCATACAATGCAACTTAGGCAGTTGGCATTTTCAGGTACTGACAGACTCAGGGCTGTGGCCTTCTGGTTTGCCAGTTTTCCTATTTGATGGGCAAGAGGATTCACTGCAGAAGGGGATGAGACAGGAAACTGGGGGAAGTTGGATGCAGCCAGCAAGTCATGGTACCAAAACTCCTGGGTGTGCTGGGGAAGATGTCCTTGTCTAAGTGCTGTGATCTTCAAGTCCTCAAGTGACTTTGAGTCTCTGTGGGGAAGGTGGTTTGCTCTGTCCTTCACCAGTGAAATTGCATCCACGTGAGGCTTTTCTCCAGTGGCCTAAACGTGCCTCACTCTGCTGCCAACAGCTCTGTGGATGCTGCCTGGGGAAGAGCTCTTTGGACTGCTGTTGTAATGCTCTCACTCCACATACCCCGTGTTTGCCTACCTGGTTTAAAGTGTTACTAGTTCCTGCATACAGAAACTATTTGCAGGAACTTATTAGCTTCCCTGCTCTTGAGCACTACAGCTTTTAAGAAGTGGTTGCTAAAGATGTGGTCAGATGTACTATTAAAATTAAAATGCGGTGTGGATTTAATGTGAAAATGCTGCTCCTAAATGGCTGCGTACACAGAGCTGTTCCTAACCCGGTGGGAAGATTAATTTGTCATCTCTTTTTATTTCATTGCAATACATCCAGGAGGCTAAATTCAAACAAAACAATATTATTCCAGGATAAACACACTCGCCTGTGGGTATTCGGGAGGAATGGGAGCCTGAACAGCTCTGCTGGAACAGCTCTGTGCGTGCAGAAGCCGCAAAGCGATTGCAGGCGGCAATCGTCTGCTGTGATTTTAAGAGGGAACCCATGATGTGGAAAATCCTTTGCAGCTGATATGTCAGTCATACCTGAGGATCAGCTGGGAGGGGAGGGATAACAGCACATTTGCTTCCCAGTCAAGGGTGAGCAGCTTGGAAAAAAAAGGTGTAAAGCTGAAAATAAGATGCTGGCAGTTAATGGGAAAGTGCAGTGTGGTGTATAAGCAGGTATAATGTTGGAGAATAAAAAATAAAAATGCTTGGAAAAAAAAAAAAAAAAAAAAAAAAAAAAAAAAAAAAAAGAAAGCAAAAAAATCCTACAACTGAGCTGGTGCTCCTGATCTTGATCAGTGTCTTAAAAGCAGTAAGATTGACCAACATTTCCTGCAAACCACCATTTTCTGGAGCATTTGCTTGAAATGTCCTCTAAGTTAGCTGTCTCTGCAGGAGCCATGGGGACATTTTCAAGGAGGTTCTGAGAACCCATTAGGCTAAAAAAAAAATGACAAATTAACCTATGATGGGTATGAGTGTTCACTGTATTTTTTCCTTTTAAAATGTCTGAGCTGGGCTTCCCCACCCCTCCATCATCCTCTCCAGTGTTGGTGTTTGTGTGCACAGCTTTGGATGTGCCAAACCAGAAATGCTCCTCCCAGACCCCTTTGGCTAGATTTTGGGGCAGGGAGAGATGTTTCTGACTTGCAGGGCTTGAGAGGCATTCAGAAAGCCTTTGCTCTGGCAGAAGTTTCCCTGCCAGGCTGCCTCCTCCTCCTCCTCCCTCTGCCTGAGCTGCTGCCATGGTGCTGGTGGTCCTGGTGGGTTGATTGGCCCCGGTGACAGTGTCCTCATCCTTGTCCTCAGACCCAGTATGGTTGTTGCTGGTCAGGGCAGAGGGATGACAGGCTCTGGAGGCACCTGGGCTGTGTGGCCATGGGGTCTTCCCCACATCCACCAGCTGGAAACAGTGCAGGATGCCACATTTTACTGGATAGAGTTAAGTAATTTTTTTTTTTTCCTTCTCTTTTCATGAGGGATTGTGATACTTTTCCACTTCACTTCCACTTCAGCTATTTATACATCCAGGCAGCCCTGCCTGCTAGTGCTGGTCCCTGTTTTAGCACAGCCCCACTTCTTCCTTTGAGGCTGCCCTCACCTGATTTCTTTCATGATAAAATGAGCCCATCTTCACCCTGGCTTTACCTCCAGGGCTGTGAGTTACGAGTTAAGAGCTGTGGTATTTTTCTCTTAGTCATATAGAGATGCTCAAAGCCCTGATGCTAAGCAGCAGTAATCCCAAGGGTTGTGGGCAGCTGTGGGCATTGGTGGAAACATCCTTTTTCTTTTGGGGTTTATGTATAAATTTGTTTTGCAAATTGGAAGAAGCTCTAAAAAATTCTTCCCCTTGTCTGTTGCTTAAAACCCCACAAACCCATTGCTTCAAAAGGGAGAAGAGCACAGATACAGGGCTGAGGCTGGGACTGTGGGTGGTGGTAGCAAAGCAGTGAAACACTGCAGGGTCCTGGACTACTAAGAATTGTCACACCCCTGTGGCATCTTCTTGTCACAGAGAAACATTTGATTTCATCTTAGCACAACCTGCTGGGTAGTTTGTGCTGGAATGGTGACAGTGGCACACTGGGTATGTTCCTTGTATTTGGTACTGTGCTGTTTCACCTCTGGTTCTTTTCATCTAACCCCAGCATCATCTTTTGGAAAGTGGTTGGTGATTAATGTGTTTGGGGTTTTTATCTCCCTAAATTCAGGGAAATCTCAGTAGAAGGTTGGAGCAGAGCAGGAAGCAGCAGCAAACACCGTCTCTCCCTCACGGGGATAGATCCTCCTCCTTCCTTATTTCTAAATTAACAATAATGAAATAACTTCTTTATATTCATAGCTGGTCAGAAATAACTTGCCCATCTCAGGAGTCTCCTTATGTGTTGGCTGAAATTTTTTTACAGGATGTAGGGCTCATTTTTCAAGTTCAAGGAAATTGCACTTTGTTTTTTTCCTTGTGTTAAGCCTTACAGCAGGTCTACCTGCTGGAATCAAGAGGATTTAAAATGAAAGTGAAGACATTCAAGTGAAGATAGTGCAGTGATGATGAGTCTGAAGGTGATAGAAAATGGCTGTAAAACAAGAGGAATGATAGCCTGAAATCTGAGACAGTCAGAAGGCTAATGAGAAGTTAAGATAGAAAGTTTCTCAGAGGCATTTGCTAAATAAAATAACATAAAAGCTGTACAAGTGGTTTGGTGCTAATGCACACACAAAAGATTTGGCAATTCAAAGAAAGAAAATGCTAAAAAAAAGTATTACAGTTCCTTATATTTTTTGAAAGGCAAGAGGCTGCTGCCTTAGTGAAGTGCCATTGGCATGTATTCTAAAATAGCTTGAGAGAGAATATTGAACTGGTGGGGGGGGGCAGAGGGGGAGACTAATTATATATAATCTTAAAATGAATTAGGTGATATAAATGTAATGAAAGCAAATCCTGTTCCTGGAGAGACTTTTTTCAGTTTGCATTTTGATATCCTAGGGCAATGGCATGTTGCTCTCTGACAGACAACCATTTGATTTGGAAATATGTGAATAATTGGGAAGTGGAACCTCTTTGAATTTGTTCCCCTCTAGCGTTTGAAGGACTAATTATAGGCAGAGCTGCAGAATGCCCGGTGTGGACACGCATGCAGCCAATTTTACACCGTGCCCGTTGCGTGAGTCACTGCGCCGCATCCTGCGCTCTTTGATACGTGTCCTTGCCTAAAAAAATTATATATTTATTTTCTAGATGGAGAGATAAGTGGGTTACACTCCCTCTTGCCAAGTCCCTGCTAAAGATACCTATGGCAAAAAAAATGCGCAGCAGCTCTGCAGTGGAGGCAGGGGATGGGCTGGGACGTGCAGGTGCTTGGGTGTGAATAAACACACGTGGCCAATGTGAAAAGTGAGTGGCTGAAAGCTTAAGCATCTTGGCAGGGCTTGTGCTGCCTGCTCGACTGAGAGGCACCGCCCTGTTTGAAGATTATTTTAAAATGTGTCTGAGGATCCTCCTGTCTGCAGTTCTTCACTTGACAGCAGCTGGAGGCCAACCCTGCTCCAGGCATGAGGGGCCATCTGCCCCTGCCCAGCATGGCCACTGCCAATCCCCTGGACAGCATGGGTAAAATCAATGTCACCCACTCAAGCTTTCTGATGAGGAGAGGGGGTTAATGAGCTGCGTGGCTGGTCTGGGACATCTGATCTCATTTATCATCTCTGCCTGTGTCCATCCCCTGGGTGGTGGGTTTGATGGGAGGGGATCAGCATCAGGGCAGGGGGAGACACTGAGTGTGTGAATAAAAGTACTTCTCAGTCTGGAAGAAAACCCAGTATTTCACTACTTGAAATAGCTCACACATCCTAAATAATACTACTTATAAATGTCTTTAAAATATATGAAGAACTCTCCTACTGAAGGAACATTCATGACAGGAGCAAAACCATTGCTGGACTGGGCTGTGCAAGGGGTGGAGAGAGTGACAGTGGGGTGATGGATATAAGACTAGAAAAATGCATGTGAGATCTGCAGTTCCCAAGCTGTGCTTTGCAGACCCTTTATAGTGTTATGTTAAGCTTTTGTTGTTTAGGCAACATGGAAAGTTTGGAATCTTCTGACGTTGAGTCAGATACTCCTAGTGGCTTGTTCCTGACCTGACTTATAACCTTGGACTTGGAGCTGTGCCTCATCCTCCCTCCCTCCCCACCTGTGGGAACTGGGAAATTTGCTGCTGTTTGTAAAGTAGTGCTGGCATGGAGAGCAGGAGAATGCATTGGGCTGCTTCTCTGAGCTGAGATGCAGGAGGATCTGCTTGTGGTTTAGGCCAAGAGCCGATGTCTGAGGTTGCACAAGAGTCGGTGCATCCTTTGTCTTCCCTTCTTTAGGCTACATCCTCTTGGGGAAGAGACTGGTGCAGTGAGGACCAGATGTATGTTAAGCCCTTAGGGCCATATTGAAATGCAAATGGAAATGAAATAGTGTGCTGCTCCCAAGAGCAGTGATAGTGGTGCAAAGACAAAAATGCTGCGTTGGTAAACTGTGTGCATCAGAAGGAGATTGCTGGTTATCGGCCCTCACAATGCTTTATCCTGTTGGGAAACCTGCATGCAATGCAATGTTGTATTTGGGGTTTTGAGGTCATTGTTACACAGATTATTTAAGCCTGGATGCATTTTTAGCTGGACTTTGTCTAAAGAATAAACATAGCCAGAGCTGTTTTCCAGTCATCAGCTAAACAGCCAGATCGAGGGCTTGAGTCAGCGATCCTTGCAAAACATTACTGGCTGTCTTCAAAAAAATTTCCTAACACTTTTTGCTTTTGAAAATGTAATCGTGCATAAATTGATGCATGTTATTTTTACTTCACAAACCATTTTGAAGCCTGAACCTTGTGTGTGTGTGTATATGTGTGCCTTGGCTCTGCTTCTCAGTTGTGTGTAGGGTGCTTCCTACATTCATGTATGCCTGAGATGGCAATGTAAGGTGGGTCAAGTCCTCTTCCAGGATTAAGAAAGTTTAATTATTCCTTCTGTAAAACTAGTAGCACAGGGACAGGAGTTATATTTTTGCTATGCTAGTGATGTGGGGCTTGTATCAGCATAACTAGATGTCCCTATCGGTCTAGAAAAGCCTGCTGTAACCCAGGGATTCCAGCTCTTGTAAGGCTGCCCTTGCTTTAGATTCAACCTCCAGAACTACTTTTCAGTAGAAACACAGGCATCATTCAGTTTTGCAGTTCAGTAGCCAAACCCATTAGTTATCCCATGCTAGAAATGTATCTTTTATGGCAAGGAAGACAATGGTTGATACCTGGCTGTTCTGAGATAGAAGCTGGTTGTGAAACTCCTGCTTGGACTGAGCACTATGGTGACTTCTCATCCCTGCTTAGATTTCTCAAAACTGTGTAGTGGCTTGTGGATAGCTAATTTGAGATATTTTAAGCATTTTTAGCCCCCTGAAGAATGAGACACCTTGTCAAGATAGCTTCAGAGTGCTACACTGCATGGAAGTCTTTACTCCTTTGAAACTCTTGGTCCACATCTTCCAAAATACAGCTGGACAGGCACAGCTGCTTCCTCTGCTTCAGTGCTGTTAATGCATAATTGCTACTGCATGCTTCCCTCCTTAAGTGGCCGGAGCATCCTTGCTACATAAAACATTAAAAAGTTGCTAAGGTGGAAAATACCAATGAACAGATTAAAACCCTGTGCAAAATCTCTGCCCATTGGAAAGCAGTTGCAAGGGTAGTTCTGAAGGGGAGCAGGGATGGGATCTGGCAGGGAGGGGCTTGAGGAGGTGTTGTGTCCTTCTCCCAGCAGCTGTTGGCTCCAAATGGCACTTCTGGGCTTGGGGCAGTTGTTCGAAAGGATTGGGTTCCTCAAATCCCAACATGAAAAGAAGTGCAGGCTGTGTGGATGGATCAAATGGAAATAAAGAACGAAGTCATAGTCAGTAACATACTGCATTTGGTTTACCCGTAGCTGCTTGGGTCTTGCAGCATTTGAAGTCTTTTTAAACTATGTTTTTTAGTTTGAAGACATTTAGTATGGGAGCTGGAAAATGGCCAGCCAGGGCTAGATGAAAAAACCCATCCACTCTGGTGGCCTGTCCCCATCTATTGCCAAGAGATGCCTGGGGAAGAATGGCAGAACAAGCAAGTGCATGGGGTTCTTCTTAAGACATTATGGAGCACCTTCTCAGAAGAGGTTCCACATGTCACTTACCTTTTGTATGATCAGTCAGCTTCTCCAAGTTTGTTTTGAACCTGAATCCCACCATCTGTAATTGTTTCACCCTTCATCATTTATTGTTTATCACATGTTTCACCCCTCGTTGCTCATCAGTTGCTTGATCCTTCATCCCATGTTTCACTCAGTTGTCTCTCCACTGCAAAACAGGGGCCATCTTATGAGATGGAGGAGATCAATCAGCAGGATTCTTCTCCAGTCTTAATTCATTGTTAAGAAGAGCACATCCATTAGTGCTCACCAGAAGTCCCAGGACAGCTAGAATTATAGGTTACATTTTGCCAGGGCTAGTATATTAAAGAAAGTGAATCCTGTACTAGGGTATTTATATTGCAAAGCTTGAACTGTGATGTGGTACCCAGGGGAAATCATACAGGTAGTGGTGGGCTGAAACACTCCTGTAATCTTATATTTACTCCAACATAAGAGGAAAGATAAAAAAAGTGGAAAATTTCCCACCCGTGTTGCCCCTTGCCTGAAGCAGGTGCGTTCACCTGTGTGTCTGAGTGGAAGCAGATGAATGGTCCTGCACTCTCTAAAAAGTTATCACAAACTTTGTTTGCTCTTCTCGGATAGCTGCAACACCTTACCAAAGTTCAGGAAAATTGGCTGAAGAGTTCTGAGTTCTGTGTGTTCAAACCTATTTGGTGGTAGCTCAGTGTTTTATTGCTCAACAGGCTGCTGCCTCAGTGAAACTTTTCACAATACCTTGGAATTTTTTTTCTTGTTCTATTTAGAGAAACATGGAATTTATTGATGGCATGTCTTCCATTTCTGTTCCTGCTGATTAACAGGAGTGTTCAGTAATGTCTCATATGGCATTTTTTTTTATTAAAGAGGTGGGAGGAATTTGCATGCCTATGTCCCCTGGTATATCTGAGCAGAGGGAGGCAGTGAGAAGATGGTTCAGGGCTGCAGTTTGCTCATCTCTGTGTAGCTGCCAGACCTTTGGGTGTATGTGCTCGCAGACAGCTCTCTCATCTTGCAGCTCATGCACAGGGAGGTAAACAAGTGATTATTGCATCTTGCTGATGGGAGAAGGGTTTGACTGTATCCTAAAATGATCACCTTGCAGGTTGTGGAGGAAGTATTTGAAAGATTTTTTGCAAGGTGTTTTAAAGGAGGATGAATTGATCCTTGGTTGCCCTCTTACTGAATCCTGGAGGAGAAGGAACTATAAAGTATCTTCACGTTTTGAAATGGTTTCCTCTGTCAAGGTCAGACCTTCTCTCTACTGAGTATGCAGGTTATTTAGAAGGAGGATTTATATAAATTGATTGCTTATAATAAATTCAGCTACATCTTGCATAATGCTTCAGCCGTCGATGCCTGTTGGTAGTCCTTTTTTATCTACAGGGTAACCAAGGCTCATGGCAAGTCGGGGTGGCTTGGGTCAGTTTGTAGCTTTGTGGTGGGATCAGAATGGTGACTTTGGCAGCAGAGCTAGAGCTGTGTGCTCTGAGTCACAGCTGACTCTCAACATGATGAGAATCACCAGGGATCAAACGTCCTTTTGTCACCACAACAGTTGTGTAATCGAGGCTGACAACCGTGTACCGTTGTTTTTCTTTCAGAGACCCAGCTGTCTACATTATGGAATCACAAAATGGTTTGGGTTGGAAGGGACCTTTAAAAATCATCCAGTCAACCCTCCCTGCTATGGGCTGGGGCATCTTTCACAGATCAGGTTGCCCAAAAGTCACGTCCAGCCTGGCCTTTAAACACTTGCAATGATGAGGCATCCGCAGCTTTTCTGGGCAACTTGCTCCAATGTCTCCCCACCCTCATCATAAAAAATTTCTTACTTATGCCCAATATAAAACTACCCTCCTTCAGTCTAAAGTAAGAATCTAAAACTCTTACTTCTTGGTCACTCCAAACCTGGGTTAAAAGCCTCTCTCCATCTTTTTTGTAAGCCTCTTTTATACATTGAAAGGCTCCAATAAATTCTTCCCAGAGCCTTCTCTTCTCTTGGCTTCTCACTGCATTTCCAGTGATAAATCCCTCTGAATACTTTAGTGTCCCTCAAAGTGGCCAAACAAGGGTACCTCCATCCCGTTGGTCTTATGGGAGCAGCTTCTGAGATGGAGCTTGTGGAGATTCCCACCTTTCAGAGGTCAGGAAATTGTCTAGGAGTACAGCACTGAGTCTTGGAATATTACTTTATGTTGTTTTACGTAATATTGAAGCCTGGTCACCATGGGAACGGGCATCTAAATAGAAGGTTGAAATGGAAGGGGGTGTACTCAGTTTCTGGGGTGGAGCTCATGTCACCCAGAAACCTTGGACAGGGATGGAGGGTAAGTGCTCCTCCTTCTGTGCCACGTGCACATTGTGGTCCAAAGTAGTTTGGTCTTCCTTATGGCTTGAGAAAACTATGAAACACCCAGGAGGAAGAACTGTCCAAGACCACGCAATTATTTTACTGCTTTCTGCCTGCATAACAGGCAGAGTTTCAACTATGGGACAATCTGCTCAGAAACATTTTTATTTCAAAGTGGAACACAGATGCTGGTGAGTGCACGTAATCAAGATGAAAGCTGATAAGTTTACTTTATTCTCCCCCCCTCCTCCCTTTACATAATACCTCTTCAGCATCTCTTTTATAACTTGTCTTTAGAGAATCACTGTAGTTATCCAGCCTTTCATTATTGTAACAGAAACAATCACTGGAAATTGCATGATGGTATTGGATTGTGCTACATTCCTTCCTCAGGTCATTTGACAGGAGCTTTTTTCAGTACACCCAAAGGAGAAAGGTGCATTTCTGTAAACATGTGACAAGTCCTAGATGTGCTGCAGCCACTTGGGGGAAAATTCCATTGTAGAAGAGGCTTTTAAATTGCTCGTGTAGGTTTTGCCATTAATAGTGTAAAGATGGGAGAAATGGACTTCTGATTCAGCTGACAACTTGCTTCTCATCCTCTGAAGAATTTTAGGAATGTCTTTACTTCCTTTTGGAGAGCTAAAGGCTAGTGTGTGGTTGCAAGGGCTAGAGAGTTGCTTTTCTTCCTGCCTCTCTTCCAGGCTAGGCTCAGATGCCTTAGCATGCCTGGTCTGAAGCTTGTTAACTCTTTAAATACCAGAGTATGCAGTGAAAGATGCTTTTGAAAGTCAGTGGTTTCTTCTTTTTGCATGACTCGAATGATGTAAACATCTAGGATGTAATGAAAAAGATGTTACTTGCCTCAGGGAGTTATCAAGTATTTCCATACATACTGCTGTGGGCTGAACTGAGGGAACTCTGACTGGGATGTGGTAACAGGGGCTTGTCCTTCTTCAGTGTAACACTGGCTGTAAATTTTGCTAGTGCTGGCTTGTGCACTGTATTTTGACCATATTCTTATTCTTTTATCTAAAAAGCACCAGGGCATCAGAACATCGGTGATTGCTCCAGTGCTGGGGAATGCAGGACGGACTGGCAGCTAAAATTTGTGTGCTTTATTCTCTAGAGCAGAGAGAAATATGGGAATTTTGTCATACTGTGTTTTGATGAGAATGGTCTTTGCCCAAAAAGACTTAATTACCCGTCAAAATACTGAACCCTCACACAAGCTTTGCTGCAGCTCTCTTTTAGGGCTCTACCTAAAGACCTGGGCAAGCATCCTCTGCACTGTCCTGCAGTTTTTCTTCTTGCTGAAGCCCTTGGTTCCTCTAAAGCAGGAGTTTGGCTTTCTTAGGGGAATTAAGTAGAGGTCCCAGTTGGAATCAGCCATCATCACACTGCAACTGAGGTTTGATTTACATATCTGGTAAGATTTTCTCTCTGGCACTGGCTCCCCATTGGCTGGCTGGCTGCCAAGGAGAAGGCCAGTGCCTGTAAAGCTAAGGAGCAGCAGAAATGTAATCTTAGAAACCTGATTTCTAACTAGAGAGAGTCTTCTACTGTCAGAGTTATCAAATTATTTTTTTCCCTGAGTTTCCCACTTGCTCATACAATCTGCTGATTTAGTCAACTCTACGGTGTATTTGAATTTTGGTCAATGATGGAGTTGAAAACAGTGATTTTGAACCCTCTCCCAGTCTAGAGAGATTGTGTTTTATTATTTCCTTTCTTCTTCCTGGCCAGCTCCGAGCTTTGATTATCCAAGTGGAAGACAACGACAAGAAGACAAACATCATTTAGTTCTTGGGGGCTTGCTTTCCTGATGCTTGACCTTTTGGACTTCCAACATCTTCTTGTCCATTTACATGCATTACAGTTTTTCCAATTACCAGTGGATTAAATTTGGAATTGTGGTATTTGGAAATGTCAAGCAGAATCAATAGAAAAGCACTTGGGGCCCAATCTAGTAGACTCAGCAGATTTTAAAGCATATTTGAAATGTCCCTGCTGATAAATCTCAGAGGACCACACATAGGTTATGAAGTGGGGTGCTGCTGTTTGTGCACCCAAGCTCTCTGGCTTGCCAGGTGGGCTGTTTCACCATTATTTTAGGTGCATGGTGTTCTTAGGCACACATTTTCCATGAAGAAGACCTTAGAAATCAAGAGCTCTGAAAAACATTTCTGCTGGTGTCATTGACATGGGCTTGGGAGAATGAGGATGGTGGGGTGGAGCAGGCACCCATGAAAGAGCTGGGAGAGGTTGCCACATGGTTATTAGTGTTCCTTAAATCTCTGCACTCCACAAGGAGATGCTCCTGTGTCCTCATCCCTTTGTCTAGGAGGAAATTTATTTTGTAGACTTGCTTTGAAAGCTTTTCAAAACTTCTCTGTGTGGGGGGAAAATATTTACGAGCATACGTGTTTTCACTTCCTCCTCCCATACTCTTTGGGGACCTCATGCTGGCTCCCAAGGAGAACAGGAGAGAACAAATGATGAGGTTTTTAAATGTCATTTCAGAAATTGCTGCATATTTTACTGAGTGATTTGTGGCATCTGGTCAAAATCTGCCCTCTCTTTGATTTTTAGGAGTGTAGTTGGAAATATCTTAATCTCGTAATTAAACTCTAATATTTTCCGTCACTGAAGCAGCAAAGTTTTGGGGCTGAGACAACCTTCTCAGTAGCTTACTTGCACAGTGTTTAGCCCACAAGGGTCCATTTTTCATGCCAGAGAGCAGTCATTGCTGCTACAAGCTAAATAAATCGTCTGCTTAATGCTTTTATAAATGCCTATCTCAAAGTTAGGAAAAAAAATCATCTCAATAATGAGACACTTGTTTGAAAACTTGTGCTCCAGGGGGAAAACACAACCTCTCCTCTATGGAAATGTGGTAGTGAAGCAAGGCAGTTTCTTGGTGTAGTGGTGCAAAAAAAGGCAGGAGGTGTCTCCCAGTGAGCAGGGTGGATTGAGAAGCAATCTGCATTTGTCTGCTACACTTCTGGCGGGGGTCCAGCATGAGGTGGTAGCCTTGGGGATGATCACACATGGCTAGATGGAGCTTTTGAGCAACTTGGTCCAGTGCAAGGTGTCCCTGTCCATGAAGAGGGAGTTAGAAATAGGTGATCTTCAAGGTGCCTTTCAACCCAAATCATTCTATGAGAGGCAGCAACTCAGCATCTCAGGAGGTTTGGATGGGAAGTCTGTAGATCCATGCTTCTTCCTCATCCTCCTTGTGCAGGCAGGTGGTCAGTGGCAGGGCAATTTTTGGATGTGCAAATTGGTGTTTGTTGAGGCTGACTTGATTTTGCTTTTATCCTCTGAGGTGTAGTGGAAGAGTGTCTATCTGTATTAAAAATAAGGGATAAGAAAAAGAATTTGGGCTTTTTTTGTGTGTTATTACTAATCTGATTTGAGCTCTGCTGTCCAAATTGCCTCGTTTGTGACCCAAAGTGCATTTAAACATGAACTGCAGAAGCACCATGGCATTAAATGCTTTTGATTGATCTCCCTGGTGGTTTTATTAAAGAACTAAAACCTTTTTTGGGAGACAGATACAGTTAGCGATGAGAAAGGAAAAAATCTAATTACATTTTGGCTTTGTCCTTAACTGAAATGCTACAAAATAGGATTTTTCTAATGGATAACCAAAATGATCTCTTATTTAAGTAAAATATAGAAATGACCAGCTGAGTTCAAGTAAAAAATGCACTGCTTCCAAAAATTGATTAACTGCTGGCAACGTTTCTGTCCTGCTGCACACCAGTCCAGCCTGTGACCTGGCCAAACCTCCTTGGATCACTCTGCTTGGCCAGAGGAATGATTTACTAAACCTTTTCCAGAGTGATCCTCCCCTTCGGGCCAAGGGATTAATCTCATCAGCTCTGTGTGTGTGTGTGTGAGCGTGTGTGTACACTCAGTATTTCACTAAATCGAATAACACTGTCATTTCACTCAGCTCTGTCTTCCCTAAACAGGAATCTGCCTGGTTTTATGGACTTGTAAGGAGCTGGGATGCTCCATGTCTTTCTCCAGATCCTTCTGTCTGCCCTGTTTGACTTAAAATACCAGGGGTATTATTCAGAAGAATTAAATCTTTGGTGCATCCTTTCCCCAAGCTGGCAGTAATTGCTATTAAAAAATGCTCCCTATATTTTAGAAACTAGGTTTTACTGCCAGTTTGGGGGAAAATTCTAATAAAGATCTGATTCTCTTCTATAATTTCCTTGTTACCTTTTACTGACTTAAGCCCAAGTTAAAAAAAAGATATATAGAGGGGGGGATTGCTACACAGATGTCCGTGGAAGCTGTGAAGCGTGAGTCATGGCATGAATATAGAAGCCCTGAGTTGCCATCCCTGGTGAGCAGGGAGGATGTATTTCTTAATATTAAAGTTCCTTTTTTAATTTTAAAAGAAAATGACTTAAAGCCTCCTGTCCTTTTGAGACTGGTTGTCAATGGCATCATTGCAGGTTACCATGGCAATATATGCTGAGATAATAGATTAACAGCCATTGATTGACTTGAAAACTTAAAGCTCCTTTATCGTGGGATATGCCAAATGTATTGACAGGAAACAAAATTCAAAGTAATAGCTTCCCCTGGCATTCCACTGTTGCCATTCTCTGTGCTGCATGAGCCCATTTTCACCTGATCTGGCTCATTTTGAAATAGCAGATGTTTTACCAGTTTTTTTTTAAATAAGCCAGGGCACTGCCAATCCCTTCACCCAGACAGCTGGAAGGGACAGGCCATGGGGATTTGATGGCTCCATGCTCGGGTGTACATTGGCCTTGGGGGGTCCCCAAAACTGGGGTGAAGTATTGGTTTGAGATGCAAACAATGAGGCTTTAAATCCTCATGTACAGTTTCTTAACCACAGATGTCATTGCTAGTTTGATGCTTTGGCTAAAAATGTATTTAGACCTTGTTATTTAAGTACAGCAGGAATGAAATCACCCCGCTTGGGGAATAAGCACTGGAGCAACACTTGCTAATTGCAGAATCATTATCAGCTCTGTAGAGATGCAACTGGGTGGTCTCTCTAGAGCAACATTTTTCAAACTTTCCCAATTGCAAGCCTTCATCTGGCTTGATTTTGGGATCTGCAACGTTAGTAATAATTATTTGAATTTCTTTAATCTGTGGTCCTGCACATAATTTCTGGGCAGCTGCGAGGGAGAGGGAAAGCTGGGGGGAAGCAGCCCTCTTTCCCTGACTTTCCTCCTCCACCAGTGCCTCTCAGTTTGCTCTACAAATGTTTAGATCGTGGTCCAAGGATGTGCCAGAACACAGCCCCAGGTTCAGAGGGGGCTGGTTTAGCATCTCCACAGGCACTGGGCAATGGGAAGGGTTGGGTGTGAGCCAGCATTGAAGTGGCTCATCCCAGCAGATGTTGGGCTGCAAGGTGAGTGCCCAGCAGCCTTTTCCTTCCAAGTTCTGCTCAACCGTGTTGCAGTTTGAGGCTCTTGAAAACAAACCCAAACCTCAAACAAAGGGCCCGACTTTCATAATCACACATGCAAGAATGCATCTGCAGTTGCTTAATTGCTACATGCAATTACCCTCCAAATTAGAGGGCAATTACCCCAATTCAGTGTACAATCTCTGTCGTTTTATATTATGAAATTACATGTACAAATAGCTATATAGGGACATAACGAAGTGTTTGCAAATAACTTCAGTTGCATACACAGTTTCATGGATGGAACCCGGTGGTTTTGACAGATAGGCAAACAGTCTGTCTGGTAAATCACTCAGTGTTTATGCAGACTATTTTGACACATCCCATCTTTTTGTATACACTTTCATCTTAGGTTTTTTAAAAGGGGAAAGGCAGAGATAAAGAGCTGAGATTTGCAGCAGCCTTCAGCCTTGGGGAAGATACTCCCTATGTATCTAATTATGAGTTAGGAGTCCAGCAACTGCTAACACCTAGACCCAGAGTTGCTACACTGAATCTTGGCTATAATTTAGCAGTTGTTGGATAATGACACAGCCACAGTGATCTGTTGGCAGCTCCAAATTAGGAGAGCAGAGTTTAGTCTCAGATCAGCAGCAAGGTCCCATGCCTCAGCAAGCTGAAGTCCTTCAGTTCAAGAGGGCCCTTTTTAATGAGTTCCCTCTGTGCCTTGCTACTCCCAAGTAGAGGAGAGAGGTCTCACACGTTGCACAGTGTGTTGGCTGCTCTTCCTATCACTAAGTGTCTCTGATAGGTGCTGGGGATCTTGCTTGGAAAAATCCTAGTGATGCTTCAGTCATCTGGAGCAGAAAATTTGCCCAAGGTCATCAGCATAATGATAGTTTCTCAGGGCTGAGGTCAAAAAGTTGGCTTCCTACCCAAAAATGGGTGGTGGTGGGTAGCCTGCCTCTGCCTTTGTGGTGTTTTGGGTGTTATTCCAGCTTGGTGGTGTTTGTGTAAGGTGTTTGTTTGAGGAAAGTGTTGGAAGCCATTGTGCAACATGGCCTAAGTGCTAGGTGGATGCAGTGGGATGTCAGAAACCTACCTGCTTCTGCAAAACCTTAGGCTTCAATTCCACACAGGACTTCAGATTTTATTCCTTCAATGACTATTCATGGATTGTGGCATTAAAATGGTTTTGCCCAGCTGTTAACATGAGGCTCTTTTCCTTGGAGAGAACAGGGGCTGACAGCAGGCTGTGCAGCTGGAGGTGCCACGCTCCTGCCTGATGTGCATGCTCCTGGTTTCCTTGCTCAGCATTTTCTTAAAAGCTGCAGTTCTGCCTGCTGTAGCTCCTTCAGACATGGCTCAACCATCATCTCCCCTGCAGAATGCAAGGGCCATTGATACTTTTTTGTATTTCTTTAGGACCTTCTATAATGATGGACTCTCAGGCACTACAGTGATTAGGAGGGTACCTGCCCTCCCTTCCTTGCCTCCCATGGCTGTAAATGGAATATTCTTTTAGCTTGGTTTTAGAAATGGTAAATAATAATTTAGCAGTTGTGATGTAGCTGCATGGCAGAAATTTCTATAGGACTAATAGCTAAATGGGAAAAATCAGATTGGTGGGTTCTTAGTATGTTATCAATGCAAACAACTTCCTTGCTCCCAGTCTTCCACCAGTCTTCCAACAGTTCTTTAGCTAATAGTTTATATCTTGTTACACCCAGCTCCAGTTGACTTTCTGCCAAAAGCTAAGCATGAGTGTCCTTACCAGGCAATGCCACCAAATGAAGGAGGTCAGGAACTTCTGTCCTGTGTGCCAGTGCTGGCATGAGGGAGAGTAAGAGCATAGTGGGGAGGGAAGAGCAGGACCAGGGGGTGATACAGCTGTGGTTTGTGAGGGTTTTCTTTCAGGAAAATCTTTTTATTGCTAAAATTATTCCTGTCCCTTCCTTCAGATTTGGTTCAACACCTCCCCTGAGCCAGGTCCTGCTGCTGTGGTTTAAGGGAAGTCAACTCAAGTTGAACCCAGCCCTTGTTGCCTGAATGCACCATCTGTGGCTGGTGGAAGGAGACGAATGCTTCCTGCATCTTTTTTAGGGCAACACCCTTCAATTTTTTTTGCAACTTGACATGGTTGATCTCTGCCTCTCCCACCTGTGTTGCTCTGCAGAAGTGTCCAGCTCTGTTTCTTCTAGACCTCTCGTAGCCTTGGGGGAACAGGTAATTCCACGGCCACTGTTCAAGTGGGAAAGAAGAGGCAGGAAAAACTACCTGGCTTCTTGGAGATGCAGGAACAGAGCTCAAATTTCCTTCTCTCAGTCACCACCACCCCACCATTCTCCCTCAAAGGGACAAACCCCAGTTTCAGTTCCCTTTCCCCTCTATTCCATTGAGGTTTTTAACACAGTGAGTGCAGATTGGTTACAAACTTTGGTCTCTGCATGATCCATTACAGAGCAAGGTGTGAGTGTTTCTTGTTGAGCTAAAGCAGCAGGTAAATTAACACCCTGTTCTGGAGCTGTGCCCCTTCCTGCTGAGACTGTCTTGGGAACAAACTAAATGGTTTCTTGCAGTCCTGAGCACCCAGCAGGATGAGGACCCTTACCAAACAGCTTTTTAAAAAGATGTGAAAGCGGATAGGAAATGCACAGGTTTTTAGTGTCTCCTTAATGCAAGCAGACTTAGGAGCTGTTTTAAGGAAAATACACATGTTCAGTCACCCAAAACTTTATACAGGATTTTATTTGATTCATCTAAACTTTTGACAGTGAAGAAAAAAATTGTGAAAGGCCTTTTTCCTGGCACAGTTGCTGTTTGCAGAGTTTGGTTTGTGTGTTTGCAAGCAGATCTTAGTCTTCAGCTGAAACTTGTTCCAGAAAAGACAACTGTCTTGGGGGAGGGGAGCCTGGGCTCAGCAATGGATTCAGCAGCCTCGGTTTGCTGGTCCCAGAGCTGATACAGCTCTTGCTTCACATCTTTTTAACATTCCCTCTTCAAAGCACAGTGGAACCATCAAATCTCCCCGCAGCTTTGTGCATTGCATTGGCCTTCATTTCAGGTGGAGAAAACAGAGGCTACACGATATTGCTTGAGGTTATGGACAGAAGTGGCTAAGCCAGGATTAGATTTGGGGGCCGCTTCCCAGGCAAATGGTTCATTAAGCCTTCCTGCTTTTTGGGAGATGGAGTTGGGGAGAGAGAGACATTTCCATCTGGAGCACGAACAGGATTCCGTTTGGTATGATGGAAATGTTATTACAAAATGTAATTCAAGGACTGGGTCAAAAGATGATCGTGACTATCAGGTATCAGCCATGTGAAGTATCACAATGAAGCTAAGATATTTATTAATTCCTTTATTTAAAAAAAAATAAAATATCACCCTCCCTGCATACAAGACAATGCTCCTTCACTTGCCTAATGTTTAAGTGGCATTTAGCAGAAATGCTTAATCTGCCCTAACAAAGAGTGGTGTAAGTATCAAGAGGACAAATATCAAGGCTTTAACAAGGAGTGTCAATATTGACACTGTTCTGTGTTGAGGGATATTGGTAGGTTGTTTTTATTATAGCAGGCAACTTGTCAGAGGAAAACTCAGATGGAGCTTTGCAAGTGCCAATAAAACCTGCAGGTGCTATTGAAACTGAGCCTTTGTTTGCATGTGCTTTGAATATAATTCCCAGTTTCAGAAGTCAGCTTTATGACTTTCTCATACCCCTCCTCTCTTTGTAGCCTCTCCTTTGATGCAGATTAAACCCCCTTCCCCTAAAAGCCATCGTGGGATTAAACACCTCCTATTCTGATTTTGCTCCTTACCATGAAAATTGCCCATTGCTGAGTACAGGTGTCAGTATCAGGAGAAGGTCGGACACATCATGCTGAACTTAGAGAGAAACCATGGTTTCTCCTGCTACTTTCTTTCCACTCTGTGCCAGGTCCCCTGCACTCCTTGCTTGACACCAGTAGGCAGCTGGTTCCCTGCAGCAAAGGCTACATTGAATAACTTGAGTGCAACCTCTAGCTCAAGCACTATTTCTGAAGGGCTGTCCATGTATTGCAAAACTAGAGGTGAATCCTGCTTCCAGGTAACAGCTTGGAGACATGGCAGCTTGAGGAATTGCAGGATGTGGAAAGGCAGGTCAGGATTCTCCTAGCATCCTGGTCAGATGGGACAGTTTTGTTTAATCTTGGTGTGTTGGATCTGCAGGTGGGAGTAATACTCCCTTCTCTGGCTGAGTGTTGTGAGGATACTTAAATTAGTAGTGGATGCATGTTCAGGTATGGAAATGCTAAAGCTACAGAAGGTATCTGGTACCTGAGCTCAGGCTGGGTGTTTATCTATTGGCTGTAAGCCACTCACTTCTCAGTGTCTTAGGAAGAGTGAATTCCATCACCTTGTGGAGACCTTTCAGAGTGGCTGGTTTGCCATGGTGAGTGGCAGCCACAGGCTTGAGTTGCACTTAGACTGTCCAAACATGCTCCTGCTGCCTTGGTCTCAGTATTAAAGGTGTCACAGACTTTGGAGAAGATGGTCACAAAAGCACTGCAATTTTTTCCAGCCAGAAACTTGATTCTGTGCTTTGCAAAAGTCTGGCTATTCTGGGAGCACAACACTTTTCATTTCACCATCCTGTGGGACCCATTTGTGTTTTCTACCCAGTTGTCAACACATTTTATTGGGATACCTACATTTTCCATGATTGCAATCTGTCAAAATAATGGCCAGGTCTGACCTTGCCGTAGGTTGGGTAATCCCAGAGAGAGATGGCTGCAGGGCATCTCAGGATTTATGAATCCACAAGCTTTGTGGTACCTTTTCTGGTTGTCTGCTTACATATCATGTCTTTGTTTCATTCTTCTTCTCAAAGTAATCCTCAAAATGCTAGATAGCAGAAAATTTACAAATGAAGGGAGGATTTCTAAGGCTTAGGACAAAACAGGTCACCCGCAGATATGAGGTTTACCTGACTCTGATGTGTTTGTAATCCCATCTCAGTTCTGTGCTGTGGTGGCCACAGAGGAATTGTTTCACTTGGGGCTGTAGGAACTCCTCAGTTCTTTGGTACAAGGCTCTAATGGGGAAAGACCTATAGGCTATGGAGACTTCTTGGTTTGTGGTGACAAGAGTTTGGCTTGGCCAGAGTTGTTTAGGGAACAGAATTGCTTTTTGCTGAAGGTCTTGCTTGGGTGCCAAGGCAGTGTGGACTGTGTCCACCAGAGCTAAAATCATGGTATTTGTTGTATGGAGACATAACCAAGTGAGCCTGAGCCTGGGATCTAAGCATGGAACAGGGAGTTCTTTGGCCCTGCTTTGCAGGATGCATAATATCTACTCTTAGTTACATGCTACTGATATGAGAAATCAGTTCTTTTTCAGTAGTGTTTCCCAAACTAGTGGTGGAAAAGGAGGGTAACTCTGGTGTGTGACAATCTAGGAACCAGCAAGTAGCACCCTGGGAGATTCTTTTTCTAAACAGGGCTTCTGTGGTTAGAAAATACTGGATTTGGATTGCCTTATACATCCTCCTGCTTTGGAGGTTCTGTGGTTGCAGCACTGGCTGGGGAGGGGAATGAAAGGGGTGGTGTGTGCTCTCACCTGGGCTCTTGGCTTAATCATGAGCTTCTGTTGTAAAACTTGGCAAACCTGACCTCTCTTTCCCACCCCACACCAGCAAAGGAGAAGAACCCTCCCCACTATGCTGAAGCTCCCCTTGGTGAGCTGCTTTAGCTCCACATGCATCACCTATAACAAAGCCACATGGAGATGCATCTCCCAGGATCTGTGTCTGATTTGCTTTAACATACTTGGGGTTTGGATTTCCCTCCAGGACCAGGCCACGGGGAGGCTGAGACAAGGGAATGCATTTACTACAATGCCAACTGGGAGTTGGAGAAGACCAACCAGAGCGGCGTGGAGCGCTGCGAGGGGGAGAAGGACAAGCGGCTCCACTGCTACGCCTCCTGGAGAAACAACTCAGGCTCCATTGAGCTGGTGAAGAAAGGCTGCTGGTTGGATGACTTCAACTGTTATGACAGGTAATAGCCTGCTTTTTCTGAGTGCAGGTTTCATTGCTTCTCTAAGAGCAAAGGCTTCTGATTTTCACGTGGAGGACAAGCAAGGAAGTCCAAGTCAACTGGCACATTCAGCCAGATAATTTCTGATGGTAATGCAGCTCTCAGAATTGTCATTTATCTGCCTTGACTTTCTAAACAGAAGCTGCAAAAGGCACTTCTAGGTTTTTTTTGTTTTGTTTTGTGGTTTGCTTTTGTTTTGTTTTTTTTCCTTAACAAAGCTTTGATAATTCTGGCATGCATCAAAAAATGTGTCCTGTATCATCAAATGAAGAGCAATATGTTCTTCCAAGAGCATTTGGCAATACAAAGGAAAACTTGGAATCATTTGGAGCTCTCTAGGAACGCATGGATATCTGAGGGGGGCTAGAGGTTTAGATATTCTGGTGTTTATGATGTTGCAAAAAGTTTCAGCATCCTTTGGCTGAGTTAAGAGATGGGCCAGGAGAAAGAATGGGCCAGCAAAGGCACTACACATGTTTGTGTGTCACTGCCTGTAACCAGCTGAAAAAGAATGAGCTTTTGTAATATGAAATAAAAATCATTAAATAGCTGAGAAAATAAACTAGTCTTTTCTCATTTCCCTTGATGCAATTATATAGAGGGGAGAAGAATTACAAACAGCTCTCTGAAGTTTCTCAGTTTGAAAGGACAATGCTCAGTTACTCTGGGCTTACTCGGTGTTTCTATTAAAAAAAAACCCAATGACAAACCAACCAAGCCAAACTCATCCCTTTCAGCAAGGATTAGCAGAACATATAGTTCAGGGATTTCCCTTGATGTAACACCAATGTAGGTTGATCTCGCCTTTGTTCATTTCCCAGCTGTTCATCTTTGTAGCTTCTCATTCAAAAAAATTTAGGACCTCAGGCCCTAAACTGTGGGACTAGATGTGTCCCATGACTGGAGAGTTTTCTCACTTTGGCACGGTGCACTGTCCCTGCTTTTGTGCCCGTTGCCATAGCTTACCCTGCCTGTGAGTTGTTCCTCATCTTCCTTCTATTATTAGCACCAGGGTTACTTTCCTACCACACCTATTCCCTTGCCAGTTGTGTAGCCAAGCTCTATATATAGTTAAATTTTTATTCTTTCCCAATAAATCAATCCTCCTTGGCCCATTAGTCATCTTAATGCCAATCCTTCTGAGAACAGAAGGTCACTCTAGTTTCCTCCTTCCAAGCAGAAGTGTTTACTGTAAACAGATTTCTCCTTTCAGTGCCTGCTCTCATATACAGTGACACTTGTATTGTCACTGAGTGTCTCTGTGCAGGGATGTAGTGGTTCTTAAACTTTGTCATAATGCGTTGCTCTGTTACAACAGTAAAAACTTTCCAGGGCTCCTTACAAGCCTTTTTGCAGCCCTGGGGTTGAGCATCCATTATCCTGCAGCTTGGTGCTTCAAAGCTGCAGTTCTAGGGCAAAGCTAAAAGATCTTCTGAGAATTAACAAACAGTGCAAGTGTTGAAAGCAACATTTGAAATAAAGGTTAGCTTTAATTAAATAAAAGCTGTTTAAATTGAGTCTTTTTTTTTTTCCTCTTCCTTTGAGTGTCCTTGTAGTCTTTCATGCAGGTAGTGTTGCATCCCAAGATGGCAAAAAAGACTATAAAAAGATGATTTTTTGATGGATGGTGCTATGCTGATGCCCTTTTCTTTTCTGTCTTCAGCATTTTTGGATGCTAAGCTCCTTCATGCAGCTCCAGGAGATGTGGGTAATGGTTTTAAGTTGAAAGAGGGTAGATTTAGATTAGGAATTAGGAAGAAATTCTTTCCCTGGATGGTGGTGAGACACTGGAACAGGTTACCCAAGGATGTTGTAGCTGCCCCATCCCTGGAAGTGTTCAAGGTCAGGTTGGATGGGCCTTGGAGCAATCTGGTCTAGTTGGAGGTGTCCCTGCCCATGGTGGGGGAGTTGGAAGTAGATGGTCTTTAAGGTCCCTTCCAACCCAAACCATTCTAGGATTCTATGCACCCGTATCTGCAGAAGCATCCCCTGCATGCAGGGCATGGTTCTGTTCTGCCAGGCTGCAGTTCTTCTCCCAGCACAGAGACCCTGCTTGTCTGTGCCAACCACTGCCTCCTTGCTGCTGGAAAGTGAAAAATTCATTAGTGCAAGGATAAGGGTATTGAGTGTGATTGGTTCTTTTCTCTGTCCTTTATCTTAAGGAAGCAAGAATACCACATATGTACATTTAAGGTTATAGGAAAAAAGGTAGTGTTTAAAAACCTACTTGTGTGCTCTTTGTTTATTTACACAGCCCCACCAGAGAGGATGTGTTCGAGCTCCCTTGAAGAGCACATGACCTGCTACAAAACGTGCCCTCACTGCCATAGAAAAATGTGTCATTCTCTCCCACCATCTCATTTGTTATATTTACTAAGTATAACATGTCATACGTACCTGGATGGCTGCCCTGGGTGCACACCAACTTGAAGACAGGGATAATGAATTGCAGATGTGGAGTAGGCTGTTTTCACTCATTAGCCTGGTTTCTTAACCAACAGATTTAGCAAAGGATGTGTTTCCTATTGAAGGCTCCAATACTGATGCTTGTAAATCCAAATGGCTTGTTATCTGATTTCACAAAAAAGCATCTGGAAACATTGCTTAACTTGTTGAAACATCTTTGTTCATTTGAATAAGACATATAGCTGCGTTTTTTCTTAGAAGTTTTAAGAACTAAAATACTTAACAAACCAAGTTCTTCCAGCTGAGACTTTGCAGGAGATGTTTCAGCTAGAGCCATTTTTTTTTTCCCAAAAAAAGGAATAAAGCACCAAAAACTACCCTGTGCTGTGATTGCAGAGTGCCCTTTCCGTTCTTCTTGTGGCAGTGTCAGTGATACCACAGAAGCAGAGGCTTGGCAGGGGTTCATAAATGAGTAATAATGTCAAACACATATGATTGTTTTGCTACTTCCTCCGAGTGGTTGAAGGAAGGAAGTTATGCATATAATTTAGCTGGGCTTCAGGAAATAGTTTGATACAGTTCTCTGCGGAGAGCAGCTCTGCAACCCTGATAGCTAAAAGCAGAGGGTTTAGCAAAAGGTGGCAGGGAAGGGAAGCAGGCGTTTAAGAAAGAGAAAGAAATGACTGTTAGAGATCTGCAAAAATTGCTGCACTACTCTTCAGGCATTGATCTGTGGGAGAAGGAGGATGTGTAGAAGTAGAGTTGGTCTGATCCATGGAAGTCCCCTAACGCCTCGCACAGCATGGGAGGGAAACCTCAGTGCTGAGAAGGCTGTAGTGCTACCTGGGGTAGAGGCAAATACAGAAAAAGAGGGATGCAACCTGATTTTCTTGAAGGCTTTTGTGCAGGATTAGGATTTTTTTAAAGGAGAAGGCACTTGGAAATTAAACATAAAAAAAAAAAAGCAGCCTAAATTCTAAACCTGCAGCCTCCCTCCTACCTGCAGCAGGACTGTTCTTGCTGCTCCTGTCTGATGCCCTTCCAGGATGTGTGGCCCTTCCAGGCCATGAAAGCAGCCTCGTCATGTGCATTTTATGGCACAATCTTTACTTGCATGATCAAATACTCCTTTCCCCTGACAGCATGCATACAGGCTGCAGGAAAGGCACTGCTCAGGGAACCAAGTATCTCTCCATCGTTTCTCTGCTTCTCATTCCGTTAGCAGTGGCAGCTGTTATTTATTACTCACCATCTAATGCCTTCAGTACATATGGAAGCATTTGTTTCCTTTACGGTCTTTTCAAGGATCTTTGCTATCCACTGGGGTATTTGAGTGCCAAGTTGTTTTCTGTAAGTGGAGACTGCAGATCTGTGCAGTGCTGCAGCAGGAGAGGGCACGCAGAGAAGACAATTTGGGGCAGGTCAGCTCCCAAAGACAAGAAGCAGGAGTTGGCTGACATTGTTTTATCTCTTCCCTTCCTTGCTTTGTCTGCCCCTCCCCAATGCAGGCAGGAGTGCGTAGCCACAGAAGAAAACCCTCAAGTCTTTTTCTGCTGCTGCGAGGGCAACTATTGCAATGAGAAATTTACCCACTTGCCTGAAGTCACCGGCCCAGAAGGTGAGTGACTGGGTGCAAAGGGAGTTGAGGGCTCTTTCTCAAGACCCAGTTTGTGATGACTTTGGTTGTTGGATGTTGAGCAGAAAAATAGAAAAATACGATGGGACACAAAATACCATTTTGGTTACAAAGTCCAGAAATCCTTCTGCTGGGATGCTTCGAGAATAGTTTTTTAATGTTGTTTCACTCTGTGGGTAAAGTGTGTACCAACATCTCATGTTCCATCAGTCAGGATTAAATTTTTTTTGGTGGACATTCACAATGGGCTGTTACAAAACAAAATACTGCACAAGGGGCTGAGGGCAGTGGGATTTGTACACCGTGGATCGATTCCAACCCTTAAAAGTTATTTGACACCTTCATCATTAATTTTCATAGGTCACAGGTCTCCAGATATCTTGAGCATCAAGGAGTTTTTCAGTTGATTGGTCTTTCCTTGGTCTGAGGAAGGAAATGGTTACTTGTGTCAGCTTGCAGAGTTTATAGATATACTTCAAGGAAGAAAAGTAATAGCAGGTCCTTCTTCTGAGGCTAATAGAAAAATGATGATTCTTTTAGCTGCAATCTTGCTAAAGGATCATTCATTAAAAAGTATTAAAGCAGGTGGATCTTTTCTTTAGGATGGTTTATTTTGCTATCAACTACCTGCATTTACTGTGATTTTTCAGTAGACTATCAGTTTTTCCTGGACTTCCCTGTTAGATGTTTAATTGTTTACATGAGTTTTATTATCTCCTGTTATTAATGTACCCGTGGCAACCTAGTAGCAAATATTCTTTCTCTCACTATTTTTTTGTTTAATTTGGCAAGTCTTGCTATTTTTTCCTTCCCTGTCTCCAACATAGCAACATGGCTCCATTTAGTATTCCCATTGTTTGTGTCTCAACTGCACTGATGTAATTTGGAACAAGAACTACTGTGGGAATAGTGCATTTGATTGTGGCTCCAGCAGCATTTTACTAAAAACTGACATCTTGTCAATCACTGTAAAAGGCAAAGCAATGCTGCAAGGGATTTTGTGCTCGCTTAATACATTCACAAGGGTTAAGATGATGAAATTTTCTGGTTTTACATATCCCAGCAAGAAATGCCCATCTTAAATAAAGGTCAGCTTGCAAAGTGTGGTTTGGACCATTGTAGCTCCATTTGTAATAGCCATATGGAAAAGAGTAAACCGTGGAGCCTTATGAATGCCACTGGATGTGATGAGATGTGCCACTGAACACTGTCAACTTTGGAATAGAAGGCAGGACAGGGTTTGGTTGCATCTGGCTGTGTAGCTGACAGTGATGTTGCATGCCTGAAGGGCTCTTTCCCTCGTTTACCCTGCTCTTTTCCCACAGTCATATACGAGCCACCACCACCAACGCCCTCCCTGCTCAACATCTTGGTGTACTCACTGCTTCCCATCATTGTCCTCTCCGTTGCCATCCTCTTGGCCTTCTGGATGTACCGACACCGCAAGCCTCCCTACGGGCATGTCGACATTAATGAGGTGAGGGGGAAACTGTGGACTTCCCCAAGTCACTCCCTCGTGTTTGGACCTTACAAAAAGCTTGGCAGCTGCTCAGTATATGTGCACATCCACTTTTGCTTCACTCTTTTCAGCTGGCCTAACTTTTTTTCTTTATCTTTTCGAAGCTGGTTGATACAGTTGGCCTGTGGTAGCATCCCCTGCAAGGCTAATGGGTTTAGGTAGGGTTATTACCATGCCTGAGATTCCTAAGGGATGGAGTTACACTAACGTGATTGGTAGCTACCTTTCCCCCTTGCCAGATTTCAGTCAGCTTCGTGGAGGAAGAGAGATCAAAGAGATAATAAAGTTCTTACCTGTTGAATGAGAGGGAGATGCTTTCCCTGCTCAGTCTCAGTTTTTTATGAGCCATCCAAGAATGCATGCAGGAGGTCATCCTCATGTCTCAAAGCCACCAGAAACTGGTCCTTGCTGGCTCTGCTGTACCCTGAGCCTTCTGGTTTCTTCTGAAGGGCTGAGCAGCTACCTTCCCCCCCTTCCTCTGCCTGTTACAGCCCATACTGTGAACCTTTCCCATCTGAAAGAAGATAGGACAGAGCTCTAACCCCTTGCATCCTGCAGGCTTGGGTTGTTCTCCTGGACAAATGCAGAATTCAAACAGAGAGACTATCTTCATGGTGCCGACAGACCTGCTAGGATTATGTGAAACCTGCCTAATGAAGTGCAAAGCAGCAGGAGCTTTTAGGTGTTAGTTGGCTGTTGGGTCACAAAGATCAAAAAGTTCCTACTTTTGGCAGGAGGTAGCCTTGGGGTCAGCAGCGTTTTACAGCCCAAAATAGCTCTTGCTTTGAAAACATAGGAGAATTCAGGTTTTGCCAGAGGATGGCAAGCAGTAGCTTGACACACAAAGTGATATTCGGTAGATTGTTAAATATATATTCTGTACAGATATTCTGCAAAGCAAGATGGGGAATTTTGAGCTGCTCTTGCTGCAACAGCACATCTAAATAAAACATTTAAAACATCGTTTTAAATAAAATGTCACTTCTTTACTCCTCTTTCCCCCATGTAGTCTTCCCATCCCTCCCTTCCCTCCGTTTTACCATCCAGCTTCATCTTGTGATAGTGTTTTTCTCTCATACAGGACCCTGGCCCACCACCCCCTTCTCCTCTGGTTGGCCTAAAGCCTCTTCAGCTCTTGGAAATCAAGGCAAGAGGACGCTTTGGCTGCGTGTGGAAGGCTCAGCTGATGAATGACTACGTAGCAGTGAAAATCTTCCCTATTCAGGTGACAGGAGCATTGCATTAGGTTCTTACTTGTTGGGTTTCCTCACTGGCCCTGGTATGCCCTAAGTGCCTATGGGGGTGTTTTTAAGACCATAACAAAGGTGCATTTGGGCTCTTCAGCTAGGGGAAAAGGTTCAAGGACCCTCCCCACCTACCCTTTTCTCTGTGTTATCTCATTACCATGCTTCCTGCAGTAGTAGTTGTTGCAAGAATGGCAAACATGAGCATATTTTGAAATCTACAGAGTATTTTAATTGCTGGAAACATCCATGTTGTTAAAGTCCAGTGAGGCAGTGTGCTGCTGTGGTGCCCAAAGTGCACTCAAAGGACCAAAGCCCCAGCTTTGTGTGTCCTGCCCGGGTAAACTGTCAGTCCAGACCCAAACTTAGCAAACATTTTGCATCTTGCACAGGCACAGCCCTGGTGCTGTGGAAGCTCATTGCACTGCAGTGTTTCAGTCAGCTCACATCTTCTGCTCCAGGAAACCTTTGAACTCTCCTGACTTGACTCTCTAGCAATTGCAGGTGGAAAGAGTAAAGCAATCAAAAGTCAAATGAAAGAAGAACTGAAACATCTTCGTGCTCCTTTGCTATCTCCTTCTTTGTTAATTTTTTGCCCTGTATTTGTTGTCATAGTGTTGCTAAAGGAGATTTGCACATCTTCTGTCCAGCCCTGCTGAGACCTACTAGTAAATATTTAGTAGAGCCTAGATTAGATTTTTGGAATTGTAACAATTACAGCTACAGATCTGAGTGCTGTATTGCACAGGCTTCCTTCTTAAAAGCATTCTTAGCAAATCTTGTTTCTCAGTGAGGTTGGGTTTGGATTCCTACTCCCTCTCCATACATGTGTTTAAGGATAACTAAGGATAATTTTGGAGTAGGGAGACTGAGAACAGCAACATCCATTTTTTCTCCAGCATCTACCCTTCAGAAAACAGCCTCATTTTGAAGGGATACATCCCACCAAATGCCAGAGGATGATGTGAAGAGGAACGTGAGAAGCTTTGACTGAGCTGAAGGAGTTGTTTACTTTAAAGGGAAACGTGATCTTTGATGGTGCATTTCTCCCTGTTACAGGATAAGCAATCTTGGCAGAGTGAGAGGGAGATTTTCAATACTCCTGGCATGAAGCATGAAAACCTCTTGCAATTTATCGCAGCAGAGAAAAGAGGAACAAACCTGGAGACAGAGCTCTGGTTGATCACAGCTTTCCATGACAAGGTAATGTATCATTGCATGCACATTTTGGAAAGACAGAAAGGCCATGGTTAAGAGCAGCAGGATTTGGTCTCTTAATATTTTCCCCGAAGCCCCCCTGTAATCTGTCCAGTCTGTTCCTGGTGAGCCATGGCTCAGTGATAGTGAAGAACTGCTCTTGTTTCCCTCATTCAAAGGCCCTTCCTTTCAAGTTTTCAAGGCTCTCCTGCTCAAACATAGGATTAATAAGGTAGGATTTGGGGAGAGAGAAAGGCACAAAAGGTTGCAGCTCATGTATGTGGTGGTCACCATCTCTTAACCTGTGTAGATGAGCAGGTGGGAGGTGGGGGGTTGCAGACTGTTGTGGTCCCAACTCACCCCTTGCAGATATCTCTGTGTTTGCTTTTGAAGCTTGGGGCTTATCTTCCATTTCATGGATTGCTTTAGTTATCAAACATAACTAACACTTAAAATAAAACAAACATGCTTAAATCCAGGGTTGAGCCAGCAGTGTCATCCCTCTGTTTAATCCAAGGTCTACTGAGTCAATCATTGCCACCACCAGCTGATCTGATGCATCATCTCCTTGCATGAAAGGCTTGGATTTTCCCTTTCTTAGCTTAGATGAATTGTTCTATTTTGAGATGATTTTGTCCCTTCCTTACCTCTCTCCCCTTCACTGGAAGATTAAGCTCCTTTTAGGCATCCAGACACTTTCTGTACTGTCAAAAGCTTGAGGACTCCACAACTCTTCAGAGTTTTATTTCTTCCTTTTTATTTTTGCTAGTTCTTTTTTTCCCTCTGTTAAATCAAAGTTCAAATTTCTCAAGCAGTCATTAAAACCATTTTCTAAATTGATGAGTTGACACATCCGTCTGCAATTAAGAACATATGATGTCCTGTTTTGCAGGGTTCTCTGACAGATTATCTGAAGGGCAATATTATCAGCTGGAATGAACTCTGCCATGTTGCAGAAACAATGGCTCGTGGCTTATCCTACCTACATGAAGATGTCCCCTGGTGCAAAGGTGAAGGACACAAACCTGCTATAGCACACAGGTAGGGCCTCTTTCATTGACACCATTTAAGTGCTGCATACAGATGTTCACAACCTCTTTGAAATGATGCTGGTGAATTAAGGAGGAGATTGTGCTCTTAGGAAATAAATGCATTTTAACCTAACAAACCTTATACCAAGAAAAAAATTATTTTCAACCACATATGGGATGGTGAAAAGTAAGAAATAAGCATCTTGTCTGTGAAGCAGTATGGTTGGTACTGGTTTGTGGCAAGTGTCTGAAGGGTAGATGCTTCCCTATTCCATTAACTCCTCTCCTGACATATAGTGGGAAGGGAAATCTGTTTGCTGCAAAACTGCTCTCTGAAAGGACTGTGCTTAAATCACATTAGAATTTATCTATTGCTATGGCTGTACCAAAATTTGAACCATAATTATTTTAGACTGAAACTCTGTGTCTTCCCACAGAGCTTTTGTTCATTAGATAAGGAAAGGAGAAATTGTAGAAGCAGAGAAAATGGTTGCTGTTTATTTTTCACTATAGTTTTGTGGTGCCCAGTTTGTGCCAGGGTGCTTGTGAGAGACACCAGAGCAGGCACCACAGTCCCTCTGAGACCTCTTGGCACACACTTCAACCCACCTGGGACAGCAAGAATCCCCAAACCTGTGGGTAAAACCATCCTCATTGCACCAGTACTTGTTTTAGTCCTTCTCTGCAGTTCTGCATTGCTTGCCCTGGACTATAGCACCACTATTGAGCTGCTTCCTAGTCACATGGTGTGTGTGGGGGGGAGTTTTCCAGAAGGGATTTACATGGGCTCCATGCCATAATCCACAGCCTTACACCCCCACCACCCACCACATTTCATCTAGGAGGGACTTAAACCCCATGTCCGGCTGCAGCAATTTGTACCCAATCTAGCAGGGGCCGTCTTCATGTGTGCACCAAGATAATCCCTGTTTTTTCAAGAGTATCCCTGCCTCCAAAACAACCCCCCCTTCCCCAAACCTGAAGGTTTCTGAAGGCTGTTGAAAGAGCCTGCAGCTGCCTTTGTGCTGCTCCTGGATCTGACCCCTGTGTCCCTGACATTTGTCCCTGTGGAATAAAGGCAGTGGTTTATACATGAAAATTCCTGAGGGTGGGGAAGAGAGAAAGGCTATAGAAAGGCTTTAAAGCAACATATCCTGCTCATTAGTGTCCCCATCCATTTAGCAAATGATAAAAGCTGGAGAATGCACCATTTGTGTGAATGTAGCACATACCTAGGGAAGAGGGATTTCAGGACACAGGGGATTTCCCTTGATTTACCCCCACTCTTTTTAGTTCTATTTTTATCCTAAAGGAAAACACCAAATATATTTTAAATCTGAGAGGGGGGTGGGTATTCTTTTAATGGCTTCACACAATGCTTTGGGAGATGCTGGAGTTGCCAGGTGGGACTCCAAGTCACTGCTGGCAGGGATTCAGCTAACTCCTTGCCAGCCCCCAGCACTACAAGGAGAGGATTAAGGTTATGGGATTGCTGCTTGGTGTGAAAGTGCCCCCACGTGGAAGCTGAAAATAAAATCTTCAGTATCTGAATTGAGTTAATGCACCCATCGTTCACAGTCTGCTCACTCTCTTATTCCCTAGTTTGAAGTATTACAGAGAAAAGGATTTTTGTCTTCTTTTCAGTTTTATTAGTTACCATTTTAGGATGGTCTAATGTATACGATGTTAGTGGGAATTCTACTTGGTCTGGCTTGGATCAGGTCCTTTCTCCCTGTCCTGCTTATGCTTGCATTGCAGCTCACACTTGTCAGTTCAAGGTGGTTTGTGGAAGGAGGGAAAGCATGGAAAAATGAAGAAATGTAAGGAAATAGGGTAAAAAAAGAAGCACAAAGGGGAACACCTTCATCAAGTATCAAGATATACTAGTTAACTGTTACGTGCCCAAAGGGCAGTGTAGGTGGGTAACACCCACTTAGTAATCCTGGCTTTGTCTTGCTTTACTTTGGAAATGGATTATTCAGGCAAACTGTCTAATAATTTTTGTTTTTGTTGAGCCCTTTTGTGCAAAAATCTTGTGCACATTTTGCACCATCCTGGAGGGCATAATCCCCTAACATTGACCAAGCAAAGGAATTCATCTATGTCATTAGATGATGGCTGTTTTCTAAGCCTGTAGGGCAACTGCAGTAGTGTGGAAGCAGTCAGTCTCTAAGAAGAGATATATTGGATAAATGGTGTTTTTTCTGTGTAACAGAGGGGTAAAAATGTTCTGCAGGCTCTGCAAAACTGTACTGTGTCCCTAGAAACCCTTGAGGTGATGGAGGCTGGTTTCTGCTGGGGTTCCCTGGCTGTATGATGCTCTCCAACTTCACACCCACTTTCCCTGTCTGAGTCTTCAAGTCAGAAATGCCCATCACACTGTTTTTAGCTTAGAAAGGAAAAATTTCTTTCTGATATTTTTTTCTTTTTAAAGCTCAGAATCAGGGGCTGGGTGGTACAGGAGGATTTTTGCTGTGGTGGTTCAAGCTGGTGCTCTGGCATCTGAGGTCACAGCAAGCAGCCCTTCTCTATGGTCTAGCAGTTTCTCTCTTCCCAAAGAATTTTGACAGGTCTCTCTAGTGCAGAACAATTGTATCTGCCCTCATTAATTATTTTGTGCAGGCCTGCAATGTCCTGCAATCAGCAGGGTCACCGAGTGAATTGATGATAGGGAAATTATAATGCTGAGCATACAGGACAATTGCCATCTGCTGTCTAAGGTCTGTAATTTAATTAGATTGCCAAACATTCCTTTTCAGTTGAAAACGTGGGAAGCCCAGGGAACAGGGCTGGACTTGGTTAGGCATTTTGGTGTGATCCTCCTCCACCACCACCCCCCTTTCCAGCCCTTTGCAGTTTTACCTGAGCTGCCCAGTAACAATCTCACTGCAGCCCAGGACTGACACAAATGTCCCCTTAAAACCACCTTCAAGCACAGAACCATCATCTCTACTGCAGACTCTTACACCTGCCTGTCAGCTGCCTGGTGTGATCCTAGCATTTTGTCTGACTGTGGGCTCCCCTCTTTCCCTGCTTGCTTTCCAGCCTTCCAAATTCTCCAGGGAAGATCGATCCAGCAATTAAAACATAAGTGTAATAGATGACTATGGCAAAAGTCTGCTGAAGCGTATAGTGAGGGTGAAGAGAGTCCCACCAGCATCTGCTAATTTGCAGGAAGATCTGATTTTGTAGATAGAAGTGAATGTGCTTACTAGGATAAAGAGTAAATGCATCCCTTTAACCTGTCTTGCATTTGTCTTTGGGAGTGAGAAATAGAAGTGCCCAGAGGTGAGGGTCCACAGCTGGTGCTCAGTGCAAGAAATGGTGCCTTATACTGCCTGATTTAATTAAAACACCCCCTTCACATCACTCCTTGCTTATATTTTTAGGTAAATTCACTGCAGACTTCAGCTGACTCTGTGCCAGGCAGCACAGGGCTGCTTGGTTGTGTTTTAGGGATGAAGGCAGCTGAATAATATAGCACTGGTCATGCCTGGGAAGATGGAGAAGAAGGAAAGGAGCTGATTTACTGAGGGCTGCCAGGCCTCTAGACTTCAAACGTGGTGTGTTGCTATGTGATTTAGGCACGTGGCATAGTAAACCTGTCCCTAACTTGGTTCTTGGTTTGTCTGCAGGGACTTCAAGAGTAAAAATGTCTTGCTGAAGAACGACTTGACGGCAGTGCTGGCTGATTTTGGACTGGCTGTACGGTTTGAGCCTGGAAAACCTCCAGGGGACACTCACGGACAGGTAATCGTTATCTTTAACAATAACATTTTAAAAAGTGGGGCTTGCTGTAGCTCCTCAGGAGTGTGTGTGGGGGGTAATTTCTGTAGATGTATTTCATTCTCTTTAAGATATATGTTTTCTATAAAAGCTCATGCTCAGGCATAAATTCCAGGAGATGCTTTGATCTGGGTTAGCAGAGAAAACACTCAGACCCTCTCAACCACTTTGCTGGTGGAGTCCCCTGTCCTCAGGCCAGGCATCTTCTTCCTTCAAACAGGGGACTTGCTGACTCTTTATTGTCTTAGTATTAAATATTAATATTCCTAAAATTATTCATTTAGTTTTAAGAATTCAGTCAGGCTGGCTGCTTGGGTGACCTTTAGCAGTGGCAGATCTTGCAAATTGGCTGTGTGCTGCGTGAACAATTTTCTATATTTTTATGGGTTCTTAATTTTCTGCCCTTGTGTTGAGGTGAGTGGTCCCTTGTTCTGCTCTTGTGCCAGGGTTCAGCAAGGCCAGCATCCCATGCAGTCTCCTTAATCTCAGGAGTGAACACTTCAGGGTCAGCCACCCCCCAGCTTTCCTCATTTTTTGCCTTCTTTTATGGGGCTTATTGTTCCCCCAGTGTTTTCCACACCTTTTCATGTCCCAGCTTTCCCCTGCTCTCACTGCCTCAGGTAACAGCAAGAATAGGTGAAGATTTCCTAAAGGAAAATATTAAAAGCATTTTGACTCCTGTGTTTTTTCCTTCCTCTGCTCTCCACTCCTACATTGTAGGCTACAATCCTGCCACATACATTACCATGACCACATGAGGAGCTCACTATGGCTCTGCCTGAACTGAACACAACAAGATGGACACTATAATGAGGACTGAATCCCCTTGAAGCAAGAGGGGACCTTTTACTGAACAGATCACAGCAAGCCAGGGCAGAATAGACTTTGCAGGGTTCACACTTCATTACACCTGTGGGTGCAGGAGACTTTGTCAGACCACCACCTTTTTCTTCTGTTTCAGGATGTAGCAACTTTACTCTTCTCCATTTTTAAAAAAATATATTTAACATTTTTTTAGTGAAAGGGGAACTGTGACTATGATAACCAAGCCTGATTTTACTTCAGGGTGTTTTATGTGTCTCCAGAGACAGTATTTTCTCATGCAGCATATGCTGCTGGAGCAAGATGTGGTGGGAGGCAGGGAAGGCAGATTTCATCTGTACTGACCACACCGTGCTGAATTGAAATGAGACCTGTAGCATCCACTGAATGAATATCACACACACAGCCATGCACTTTGGCTTTTTCCTTTGGGTAGTTTATTTAGACTCCAGTGATCTTAATGAGAACCAGTGTCAGAAAAAACAGCTCCTTTTTGCTTGTTTTTCAAGAGAGGTGCAACTTTAGCAGAAGTAGCCTTAAGGCTAATGAAACCAGCTGTCATTCATCTCTGACCAGGTGATGGACCCAAATGGAATGTGACTTGAGTTGTTTTTTATCTCCACACAGGTGGGAACAAGGAGGTATATGGCTCCTGAAGTGTTAGAGGGAGCAATCAACTTCCAACGAGACGCCTTCCTGAGGATAGACATGTATGCAATGGGACTGGTGTTGTGGGAGCTAGTCTCCAGATGTAGAGCAGTTGATGGTAAGAATAAAGATCCTCTCTCCCCTGGGGAGGGCTCTGTTTCACTGTGGTTCAGTGATCCAGCCTGGCTCAGTTTAAAAAAAAATAGTAATCAATGGCATATTTTTACCAAGCAGCTAACCTGTTGCTCGCTTGCTTGTTTTTAACATAAGGTGTCATGTTCTGTAGATAATAACCTTTGTAGTGGTCAGGTCTCCCAAGTGTTCTAACTTTATTGCAAATTACTTGAGAACTAAGAGGGAGAAGCAGAAGGGGATTTCTCCATGAGTGGTGGGTGTCCTTTAGCCCTGAGCCTGCACTGCTCTCCGTTCACTCTGCATTCCTGCCTGGGACCAGGGCAAATTTTGAGCTCCAGAGGAGATCTGCACTCAGCTCTGGCTTGGCTGTCAAACCCCACTTTTGCAGAGCAGTGTGGTAGCTTGAATTGGAAGCCCAGAAATGAAGCACTTTGTTGAAACAGAAGAAACACAGGTCTGGAAAAATCTGCCTGGGTCAGCAAGCCCATATCCCTGCTATCATAAGTTCTTAGGTATTAAACTTTGACTTTTGTTGATTAAGCCGTCTCTCAGCAGTGGGCTGTTTGTTGTTTGATCTACAGCTTTGGAGAAACTCACTTTCTCCCAGGTGATCCAAAAGAATGAACTTTTAAGGTGTTTCCTTTATCAGTTGTTTTTACTCTAAAATGATGCTGAAAACTGGGGTATCTTTTCTGTCCAAATAGCACATCTGCCCTTTGGTGACACCCTTGCCATTTTCAGGACCTTGACTTGGGTCAGGGAAGCGATGAATTTATAGCAGTAGGTCAAGGCTCCTTGCTCCAACTTCTTTCTTCTTGCATAGATATGGGTGTTCTGAAGTCAGTATCAAGTTCATAAATTAACAGTACCTCACCTGGGTTGTTGTTAGTATTACAGTAGGACTGAGAAGTTTGATTATAATTAGGACATCTGAATAGCTGTATGTGGTAAGAGAAGGTCTCTCCTTCAGAAATCTACTATCTAACCAGATACATTGATGGAGGCAGGGAGGCAGGAGCAGGGAGGCAGGAGCACAGTAGGTTGAAACAGTGGTAACCAGATCACTCACGTAGGGAACAACCCTTTTCTGTTGAGGCCCCTCAAATATCTACTTGGATTTTTGCCTGTCACATTTATGATCTCCTTCCAACTCCTCTTGAGCAGCAGCTGGCCAAGATACTCCATGTGATGTACACAGCATGGCTAAATCAGAGGGAAGGCTTCTTTGGGGATGATGGGGAGTTACACTGAGCCTCATCTGCACTTCTAGCTCAGAAGTGATGTTGTATAAATATCAGATATGGCTTGGAGATCATCGGTGTAGCTTTTCATAGCCTTGACCTTTCTTGGAGGTAGAGCAGGGGAAGGTTGTGAATGTTATAGTGCCATCCATTGGAATGAGTGTTTCAGTTTGGTTTAGTAACAGACATTGTGTCAACAAGAATAATGATAACCTGTTCTAGTGATTTCAAGTTTTTTAGAGTATCTGAACATTACACTGTTGGTGTGACAGCTCTTGATCAGCTAAAGTGGTCAGTTCTTTTATTTTAGTCTGTAAAGGCCCTCTTGGAATATCTCCACTGCTGAAAAAGGTCACTCTTTGCTACTGAGAAGCCGTAAGTGATGGTATGGAGCACCCTGGGAAAGTCCATCAGTTAAGCTGGGCTGCTCTTCATGAGAGCCAAATGATGTTTGCTACTGTCTGATGTTTGTACTGATGCTCATAACTGTTCTCATCCCCCTGGCCCAGGGCAGTTCACAGCCACAACTGGTATAACTGAAGTGTTCAGAAATCATTTTGCTCTTAGGAGTTGGTATTTGGGACAAATGCATCTGGCTCCAGCCTGTCAGGGCTGACTCAAATCTCTATGAATGAGCCAGATCACAAAGGAAGAAATTAAAAGCTTGACCTTACTAGTGTCTAAAATGAAATCATGCTCATGCTGAAACCTCTCCCTAGGTTATTGTGTGTTGAATTGCTGTGCTGAAATGTGAGGAGGATGGGCTGATTTGCTCTTTCTAGTAAAATAAATCATGGACTACCTGGCAAGCCTCCTTAAGGAGAATGATGGGATGAGGGAGGCCCAGCTGGGGGTTCAGATTTGTAACTTGATGAGGTGGAAAATGTGTTGGCCAGACAAGCAGTAGGGACAACAAAGTCTATTGTGCAGGAGGAATGTAAATCACATTTGTCTGCAATGACATGTGAACTTCAGGCTTTGCTGTGCTGGGTTGAGATTGCTCTGGAGCCACAGCTCGCTCATGCGTGGGGAGGACGTGGCTCTGTGGAGGACATTTCTCTACTAACCTGGTTCATCATGTGCATTTTAGGTCCAGTGGATGAGTACATGCTGCCTTTTGAAGAAGAAATAGGTCAGCACCCATCCCTTGAGGACCTGCAAGAAGTGGTGGTTCACAAGAAGATGCGCCCTGTGTTCAAGGATCACTGGCTCAAACACCCTGTACGTCCCTCCTGATTAATGGTGGAAAATGTTTTCCTGTGTGATGGGAACAAGGGATATGGTTATGCACCACTTTTTAGCTTCAGAGGGACGCTAACCAGTCCACCCTGATGTACAAACCTGCTTCCCAATGCTAGAGAGTTGGTGCCAGGGAATAAGGAGTTGCTCAACACCTTCGTGCACCCCTTTCCATTTGTCACCGATTATTTAGAGGGCAAGCCACCAGCTTAAAGTCAGCCAGTGCTGGATGTGGAGCTTGTGGGCTCCTCTGATGTAGTGAAAGAATGGGAAATAAAGTCCATTTCATTAAGAAAAATTAAAATATCCAAACCAATGTAGATGCATTCCTCACAAGTTAAGCGTGCAAAACTTGGAACGATTTTTTGATGAAAAATTAATTAGTCATGAAAGCAAACAGACAATGAAGAAAATGCAATGTGGGTTTCCCAGAGATACATTATTTTGGGCTTGTGTGATTTTTTTTCAGACTGAGAAACAGAGCAGGTGATGAAATCTCACAGGGCTTTAGCAAGAAGCTAAAAGCCTCAATTCTGACCAAGCTGCCACACTTTTGGTTAGATTCAGGTGTACTGATCATTGTCTAGAAGTCAAGGAGGGCTTTGGTAATAGATAAGGATAAGGATTCTGGTTCAAATGAGGGTTCAAGTAAGAGCTGTGCTCTTCCAGCAATGTTTAACTGGGTTATTTTGGGGATCTCTACAGATGTGATTGCAAACAAAGCCATAGTTTCATAGTAACTGATACAGTGCTGCCAGCTCATGTGGTTTTATTGTGGGAATTGTAACATTTGATGTCTTAGCTTATAAAGCCTTAACTGCTGAATTTTGGGATGTATTTTTCGTTTTAAAAAAGTACTTCCAGTGTTCTGAAAAAAAGGTGACCAAGCCCTGCAGCCTTAGAAAACAAACACTTAAAAAAAACCAGCCCCAAACACGTATTCAGAGTAATTTTTAAAGCTAATCTCACGATCATTCGCACACCGGGGAGAAAAGAGAACACATAGAACAGTTTCTCTTTACGGCGTTCAGCTGCATTAAGCGAGCCTCCCCGGGGCAGACTTTGTTGCTGAAGGTGTTTTCTCCTCCTTGTTGTCCCCAGGGCTTGGCACAGCTCTGCGTGACCATCGAAGAGTGCTGGGACCACGACGCGGAGGCGCGGCTCTCGGCGGGCTGTGTCGAGGAGCGCATCGCGCAGATCCGCAAATCCGTCAACGGCACTACCTCGGACTGCCTCGTCTCCATCGTCACATCTGTCACCAACGTGGACTTGCCTCCCAAAGAGTCTAGTATCTAAGTCCTTGGTTCACTTTTGTCTTTCCAGACTCGGTGGATTTAAAAAAAAAAACAAAACGAACTAAAACAACGGCGACGACAACAAAAAAAACGAACCGACAACGCAAACAAACAAGGAAAGAAGTTTAAAAAAAAAAAAAACAAAAAAAAAAAACAATGGAAAAAAACTACACAAAAAAGACAAAACCACAAAAATCCAACACATGAATGCAGCTGCTATTTTATCTTGACTTTTTATTATTATTGTTATTATTATTATTATTATTATTGTTTTGGATTGGATCAATTTTACCAGCACATTGCTCTACTGTATTAAAAAAAAGGACATTTCAGCAAGCATTCAGGTGCCGACTAATGAATGCAGAAAAGGTGCAGGTACCTCAGAACCTCAACAAACTCACTTCAGTTGTTTTTATTTTATTCAGTTTTCTGGGTTTCTCTTTATCTGTCTGTCTGCTGAATGGAGCATCTGTGACATAAAGGAAAACCAACCACCATCTTAGAAAACACAATGCTGCAAACTGTGGAGGAAACTTAAGACTGTTATATAAAGAATACACCTTCCTCAAAAGGATTTTTTTTCCCCATTTTGTTTCGGTTTTGGGTTCAGTCTCTTTTTCATTTTTTGGAAGTGAGCTTCAAAAAAAAAAAACAGCAGATGTGTCTTTTACGGATCTAACGGGTGTCATTGTAACATGGAAAAAAAAAAAGTAACGGGGTGGAGAATGTTAATTCTTGATGGTAGAATTGAAGGGGGGAGCGTAGAATAGGGGTGGGGAGAGTGACGTTGGACTTGGCAGCATTTGGGGAAACATCATTTGCTATGGAGCTACTTCTCAGGTAACCATTAGAGGAGGGGAAGGAGGTTTCTGGGCAGAGTATTAACAGCTGCAGTGTATGGAGAAAGCGGAGTTAAAGAGCCAGTGGTTGTAAGCAAGCTGCTCGTTCTTTCTTCCTCCGGTATCACGGTGATAAAAGAGCAAAGCAGAAGTATAATTACCTTTTATTTTTCAACTCCGGGTAGCAATGAGAAGGATGCTTTTAGGCAGTGCAATCAGAAGAGAGGGCAAAGTGTGTTCTTGGAAGCAATTTGGTAAAATACTGGAAGATGGGAAAATTTTTGCACCTCACTTTCAAGTGCAAGTCAGTTCAGGAAATCTGGCCGTGGGGTTGATTATCTCTCAAGCCAAGCTACCAGTGGATTGTGGAAAGAGGGAAAGTGTGGAAAACTGGCTCAATAATTTATTTTGTTTTCCTTATTAATTTGGAGTTGGGGAGGTGGAAATACCTGAACCAGTGTCAGATGGCCCCTCTAGCATCCAAGAAGCCTATGAACTGCCCAGGCCACAGGATGCAGAGGCAGCTGAGCAGCAGCAGTGGTTATCACAGCATCTCTCCCACTGTTTTCTCTGACACTGCTTTCTCCTTACTCTGTGATGAAACTTTTTTGTCTTAAAGTGGTGCATATTCTGAAATACCATTACTCTTATGCCATAAACTCGCTCTAGTCAGTGAATGTTCCTAATGCTGCTGATTCAACATTGAAATATTTTTTTAATTTGCAAAACATGCAATGTTTAAAAAAAAGAAAAAACCTAAAAAAAAATTATACAAAAAAAAAAAATACCACAAAACACATACACACACATACACAAGTTACGTGGCTTCCGAGGTTTAAACTGAAAAAAAATTAAAAACTTCATGACCACAGACCACCTCAAACCAGAAATACCTCAGAATTTTCTACTTGTATGAGTTTTATTATATATTTTGTTAGTTGTGTTGTCTTGTAGTAAGTATATTTTAATGTAAGTTGGCTTTTATGACAAGGGAGTTTTAAAAAAAGAAAAAAAAGAAAAAAAGTTCCAAAATCTTTTAGGAAGTGCTACCATTTTTTTGTTTGTTTTATAAAGCACCATTGTAAATAACTGTATACAGTTGTAGAATAACTGCCTATATAAGGTACCTGGGCATTATTCGCTCTTATTTGTGAAGGCTGTTTCCATTCTGTGTTATTTTTTCGTCTGTTTTAGTGAAAGGACAGTACATTTTTTTTCTTTCTTTTTTTTAATCATTATTTTTATTTTTTTTTACTTTGACTGTACCATGAATTCTGTGTCTTGCTAGACCGACAAAGTTATGTCCATTGGATGGCCAGAACTTCTAAATTTTTGTTTGTGTTAAGCCAAAAGGCAGTCCTGAACTAACCAACCTGTAACAAAAATGTAAAAAGTCTGTATTATATAAATTAATTGGACTTCATGCCACTGCCAAATTATCACCGTGCACCCTTGCACAGATACAATTTATTAAGCAGTCAAAATCGCTAATTGGAGAAAATATTAAAAAAAGAATTAAGATATATTTCTTGAAAAAATATAGCTTTAAAACCTAGAGGTCACAAAAGAGGACACAGTCCTTTATCTTGAAGAGACATTAAGATAATTGCCTTAATTTGTCTATCTGAATAAAGTCTTAACGTATTCTTTCAAGTTACTGAATGTATATTGCATATTAGTATGTATACACATGTAACTGTATTTCTGTGTGTAGGTTTGGAAGTTTCTGTTTCTTGATGTGCTTCTGTTGAGGACACCTTGACAAAACCAGACAAAATGATACCATTTTGACCCAGCTGATGTCCCCCGTGGTGGGTGGCATCTCTGGGCCTGATGCTGCAACATCACTGAGCTGTGCTTAACGTTAAGTGTGTAGGTAGCTTCTTCTGGTGTCGTGACATTAGGCACTCACTTAATGCTAAGCATAGTCCTAAAGGCTTGCAGGATCAGTATTTTTTCATGTTTGAAACATTTCTGCACTGAGATTTATGTAAAAATGTGACTATGTTTTAGAAGTGAAGTGATGTAAGGGTTGGGGTGGAGCGTAGAGCAGTTAAGACTGAGTGAATACTTGTTTCTAGGTGGGCTTGCTCCCATTTCCTTGGGAATGGGGGCCAGTTCATATTGCTGCAGAAAGAAAAAAGCTGTACTGTCTTTTAACTGTTAATATCTGTTTGCTGTTCTGGACTTTTCCCTTCAGCATTATGTATTATGGCTAAAACAGGCTTATTACAGCAGTTGCTTTTTTATCCTGATTTCTTTGAGAAGCTTTAAAGTATTTATTGAAAGTGCCATATGATTTTAATAGCCTATTAGACAGTCTCTGAAATCTTCTCTTTTGAGGAAGCATCAGCAAAAATTCTCACATGTAGCTTATCTGACTGCGGGGAACTGCACGACCAAACAAACTTTGACCAAATGTCGATTGTAAAGTTTTACTTGGTGTTATGGTTCCTTATAGATCATCTTGTCAAAAGGATTCAGAAACTGATTTTAAGTCGAATTTCCAAATTGCGGATTTCAACTCTTATGTAGATGTGTGTGTGTCTTGCTGTCACAGCAGAGAAAGAAATCCTGAATGTTGCGTATTTACGAGTTTGTACCGGTTTAGCTAAAGCTGTTAATTTAAACTGGTATTTATTTATTTTCTTAATGAAGACAAGCTCTGATTAGCTTATTGGTCTTTCAGTGCTTGAGCTGTGAAGCAGATAGTTTCCTCACTGCTAATCTAGCATTTGAACTCTCATTGACAACATGATTTTGGTTCTGCTCCGTGCTGCAGAGGCTTTTTCCAAGTCAGCAATTGGACACATCCATAGGTGTAGCTGTAATAAGCAATTGTGGCTCTTTTCTTCTTAACACTCCCTTAAATACTGTGGGGCACAACACCTCTTCAGTTACTTCCCAAACACTAATTTTCAGTTCTCATTCACAACTAGAGGAAGTAGCTCTTCAAAAACTTTGCTGCAGAATTTTATTGTTCACCTTCCTCTCTCATATGGCAGTTTTAAGGTGAATAACAACTTTAAATATCCTGGGTAAAAATTCTCCTTGACTTAAGGAGCCAGGATTCCTCTTTCTCCAGTGTAACTCCTTTATGAATTTATTGCACTGGCTGGGCTGGTTTCCCAAGTGGAGGAAGTTTGAGTTAACATTTTGAAACTGGAAATAACCACAGGAACTGAAACTGCTTTTTTTGAGAGCTGTGATTTGCTAATGAGTATAGCAAGACTGGAAATTGTATGTGGCTGATGTTGAAATGTATGTGCATGGCTATAAACCTGTCTAACTACAGTCTAAACCAGTCTAACTACTAAGTAGTACCAGGCTTATTCATTATAAGGATTTTAGCAAGTCCTGATCAATTTTTCTCCATTTAATTCAGAAGTAACCCACTTTTATTCTGCCTCATTCTTCAGCTGAGATTCTCTTATGGAATACACTGTGCTAGATAAGGTTACACCTATGGAAATGCCAAAATCTTTGTGTATGTTTCAAATAGAAGGTCTGTGAGTGTCCCCCATTAACTCCATTGCTTGTTACTTGGGTCGGTCTCCTGACTCACTGCTGTTTCCACTCGAAGTGTTTGCTTTTGGTAGAAGCAGCAGAAGCCTTGGGTCCCCCTAGTGCAACATTGCTGGGGGATATTTCCAGATCAGGCCTCACCATTAGGAATCCTGCCCCCCCCCCCCCTAAATATCACAGCATGGAAACTGGAGGACACACGTTTCATTCCTCTTGTGCTACTTGCTAGGCAGACTGTCAGAACGTGCCCTGTTTTTCAGGGGAAAGATCTGGTTTCACTTTCTAGGGGAGAAACTTGTATTGCTGAGGGAGGTGCTGGTGGTTGATGCTGTGACAGTGCTGCTGCTGCAGTCCTCTTCAGGCCACACTGCGTGAGAAGTTGCTAAGCAGGGAGTGTCCCGTGACCTATTATCATTTTTACATACAGAATATTGTTTGGTAACATTGTATATATAATAGACTATATAATAGAGAAAAATAAGGACATTCTGACTTTTTTACTTTGGGGAGAAAGATATATTTTAGTTACATATACAAACAAAAATTCTACATTGTGTGAAAATTCTTTTATACCACAAATTATTTTTGTAATGTCTAATATGTTTCTGCAGGGAAAAGGGAGAAATGTCTGTGTACGCACAGCAAATAAAGAAATATATATTAAAAATGTTTAAATTACGTGTGCACTACATCGAAGTCTGGAGGATAGAACAAGTTTAGTCTGAACCTAGTTTGAGGAGCAAGTTTGGATGTACTTGGACATGCTTTGAGGATGGCACTGAGTATATGTATAGCTTATCTTGCATGTCACATCCCTTCTGCTAAAGATGCTTATTGCTTTTCTATGACCATCTTCAGTTTAACCAAGAAGTTTTTTCATGTATTCATGCAAATACCCATGTGTGAGCAGTGTGTCCTTTGGCATATGCTGTGGTGCTGCAGTGAGTTGTGAAGTCAGGGTGTTAAGAATTTTCTTGAGACCAAATAGCCAGGCTGATCTTGCTCGCTGCTGTATCTGTTTCTAGCAGCTGTGTCTGCTGCATTGACAACATGATCTGTAAGGAGCTGTTGCCAGTAGAGTCCTGATAAAACTGATTCCTAGAAATTCTTTCCCTCTGAAGTGACACAACTAATCAGGCTTCACCAGAACATGCAGATATCTGCTCTTTGTTCCCAAGGTCAGATTTTACGGTCTTGGTCAGAGGCACTGAAGAAAAGGAGCACTGTCATGTCCAAAGTCTGCCTTAGAAAAAGGCCATTCCAAATGTGTGTAAACAATCCAAGGCACTCTAAAGTATTAAAGAAAAAAAACCACCTTATAATCCATCCTTTTCACTTAAGCTAACTTTTCCCATTGTACCAAAAATTCACTGTGGTCTTTTTGGTTCCCTTAACCTTGACAGCACAGTGTCAGTGGGGTAAGAGTGACAGAAAAAAAAGCTTTAAACCAAACAACACACTGGGGCTATCCTGAAGCTGGTTTGACAGTGTGCCTTTTAAAATTAGTGCTTAAATGACTTGGAGCAGGCTCCTGCAGTTGCTGAATCCCATCTGATTTCTTGGTGAAGTCCTGGCACTGTGGAAGCCAGGGGAAGTCTTGCCATCCAATTCAGCTGGACCATGAGTGTGTGTGTGTGTTCCTTCCTTGAGCACCTTCTAAACACACCTGGTCCTTCACTTACATGGGACTTCTTTATTAAAACTCTATTTTTAGGGTGACACTCAGTTCCCTGACTGAAGTAGTAGCCTGTTGAGTAAACAGTAATCCTTCTTGTCGGGACAATTCCATGGAAAGAGATCATACTTGTGTTATGTCCATCCAGCTGTTCTGAAATGTAATGCTATTCTGTTGTGCCTTTATTTTTCCATGTAAAAGCAACTGCTGTAAGCTTTCTTGGGTGTTGTTTTTTTTTTGTTTTTTTTTTTTACTATATTTTTCTGCCTGAAAAAAAACACTATTTGTTGCCCAGCTGTTATTTCTGGATGCAGTCTGTGATCCAGGTATTTCAAGAACCAATTACCTCAAACCTCATGTTAAACAGTGTTGCTATCTGGATTCTCCTTGATACTACAATATTATAACATACACAAACAGGAACCTTGCTATGTGTGTTTATATATATAGGTATCTTATACGTATATGCACATATATGATACCTATGTATGTAAATGAAAGCGATCCCCAAGGACTGAAGGAAAAAACAAAACATTTTTGTTTTCCAACGTTGAAACCAAAACAGCTTCTCTGAAGCTTTCTAATGGCATTGTGCTGGATATGTATCAAGAAAGTGTTTTCTGAAAAGTGCTTCCTTTGTTAGCCTTTTAGTTCAGTATTTTAATGGAGCAGATGATGAGATCAAAACACTATTTCTGTGTTTTTTGGCCTATTTTGAAGCAGAGGCCTCTTAATCTTTCCAGTTGTTAAAAAATACCCCAACACCTCACTGTGTTAACATTCCAGTAAGGCTCGTATTGCAAAACTTGAGCATGTTCTGGGAAGACTTAATAGCTTGTGTTTTTGTGAAAAGAAAGGTGCTGGCCATACTTTAATCAATTTTTCCACTGTTGTGAGGAACTGAAGTTTAACCAGTAACCTTCCTAGTCAATTAAAATCCTAGTTCAGTAGTCAGCTGTGTCTCTGCATTACCATCCCTGCTAAAAACAAATTACCAAAACAAAATTCCCAAAACCCAATGAAAAATCCAACCATGACAGAGGAGGGGGCTGGAGTACTTCATAGCCCCTGGTGATGGACTTAGCACCAGAGCAACATTGTGGATAGCAAAAAAACATGTTAGGAAGACCTTGACCTTGTCTGGCCCTTTGTTTTTTACAATTACCTTCTCCTAAGAATCTTCTAATAATAGAAAACCTTTTGACCACAGTGACTTAATGGTACTTTGCTGAAGAGAATTCTGTTCCGGATGTATTTTCTGGAGAAAAACCCAAAAGATTACACTATTCTTTTAATTAACATATTATGTATGTATTCCCCTCCAAAATACCTGTTTAAAAAAACCTAAAAATAATGATGCAGTGTTACAGTCTGTATTTTACTTGGACAAAACTGTAGCTTTCCAATCCAAATAGTAATGAATTTACTATTACTAGTAATTCATTAAATTAATTGCTGGTAATTGATTGCTAATAGTTAATTTACTGCTAACAGAAGAAAAGGAGACATTTCTCTTTCCCTGTTTTTTTTCCTCAGCTGTCTAATATTTCTATGGCTATTGGTGGTGTATGATTAACTTTGGTAAAGCATTTTAAAAAGTACTAAAATCTCCCAGAAGGAGGCATTTTGCAATGCTGCTGGCCTTCCAGTGGAATCACTATGATGGAAAAGTCGATCAACTGGTGGATGAGAATCGAAGGAGGTGGTTACTGCAAACTCAGTAACATTCTTGACCTCATTTTTTTTGGCCATAAGTCCGCACAATGCCATTGTCAATCTGCTCAAACTAACTGCTTATGAATTCTGCATGATCCTCATGATAGAGTTGAAAGCCTGATCTTTCACCTGTTAATATTTTCACATTTGTCCCTAAGTTTGACAAATTTTATACTGTAAAGTTGACTTAAGTACAGTTTGATGTCAATTCTTGTGGAAAGAGCTTTCTGCATGTAACGTTGGACACATACAGTTAAACAACACAGCATAGTACAAACCTCACAGGAAAATATTTTGGCACCAGCAGAAAGAAATCTCACCCTAGCCATTTGTCATTGAAAACCATCTTATTGTAAGTTTTACCAGCTACTTCTAAATTTGTGCTTTATTTAAAGAAATGAAATAAAAATCCTAAGACTTGTCTAGCGTAGTGAAATATGTGTATATCAGTTTTAGGATGAATAGCTAAGTCTTATTACGCTGTGTTACTTAACTTGTATATATAGAGTATACATAAGAGTTTGCAGTAACCTGTTTCTCCAGGATTTCCAGTTTGAATGGATTTAAACTCAAACTATGAGATTAAGTAAATGATTTAGAAGATTGCAGAATAAACTGAGTGTAAATTACAGGAAGCTCTATCAGATGTTAAAATAATTTTTAAAGAGTCTTTGGTCCTTGGCTCAAATTCCATAAGTACTGTTTGTATACCAAGATATGTGAAATGTAAATGTTGTAGGTTATATTTCACTCTTGTAGCTATAAAAATGTAGAACAGAGATAGCTTGTACTACTGAGTTAACAAAAGTTATACTAAAGTATCCTGTTAAAGAAAAAAGTATACAGAGAGTTAAGCTCGTTGCTGTAACCCCTTTTGGATTGAAGTGTGCTGATTTTTTATATATGTATATTATATATATATTCTGTGAAAGTATATATATATAAAATGTATATATAAAATGGCCTAAAGCAGACATCCATTGTATTGCAGTTATGAAATGAAGACATTTTTGAAAGAACATTGTATCATAGTTCATGAATTTGCAGTGGATCTTTGTTCCTTTTTACTGTGGTATTTTAGAAATGAGTCTCAAGTTTGAAATTAGATCTGCCAAGTTGGAGTTTTGCTGCTTCAGCTTTGCACTGGGTGTCCGAATAAACCAGTATGAATGTAGTATTTTCCCTGTGTGAAGCAGCTATACCCCAACAGATAGGAGGAAAAAAAACCCTAGAAAGAACTATTTCAAGTTTATCTTTTTGTATATGAAAATAAACAGTAAATTACAAATAATTGCTTCTCTTGTTTGTGCCACGTTAAAAGTAATTGTTACTTTATTGTCTTTGGCATCTAGCTGGAGTGCTTCTGTTTTTATAAAATAATGTTTTTGTGGTTTAATGGTGTCTCTGCTGTCCAAAATCCCTAACAAAGTCCCTGCAGAGGCATAGCAGAGGCCTCTATTTCTACACATCATTTGCTAACTCCTCTAGAGGCAAGAGGGAATTAACTCAAATTGCTGCATCCTTCTAAAGTTGCTGCCTCTTGTACTGTGTTAACACTTTTTATCGTTCCCAGCAAAAGAACTGTTTGCACAGAGCATTATGTGCATGTTAAGCTGTATCAATGCAACATCCAGCAGGGTTGCTGCAGCTGCTGGTGATGGGGGTTCAGCTAAATCCCAGGACCTTGCAATGAAGTGTCTGCAGTGTCTGCAGAGCAGACAGCAAGGGACAGTGATCACCTAAATGGTTCCAACCTGATCTACAAAAACTTCCCCACTCATCCTCTAACTGGAAGTTGCTGGAAGTGAAAGTTTCCCTGAAGGTACAGCTGCTATTCCAGCCAAGAACAGTGTGAAGCAGCTCACCCCTGTTCACAGCATGCCCACCACAATTGCACATCCAAGTCCTTGCTGAAGGTGGCTGGATATTTACTTGGGCAAGGGGGCTGTTAGCAAACACACAGCATGTACAAGCCCTGTGGGGTCTGTTCTCAGTCAGGGAAATAGCTCTGGCATGAGATACCTGCCCTCAGAGCAACCATCAGACCAGGGGCTGAGATGTAGCTTCCATACATCATGGCTTTTGTTGTTTGGTTGGCTCGTTAGTTGGTTTGGTTGGGTTGGGTTGAGTTTGGTTTGGTTTCCCACTCCTCAGCTTCAGCTGAGCACCAAGCAACAACCAGGAAGGCAGGGGCACAGGACTTGGAAAAAGATTAAAAATATAAAAAACTTGAATTCCCTGTACTTGTAGGAACACAGTGAGGTCAGTAATCTCCACACCATGAGGCAAGAAGGTGCTCTCAGCCACAAACTGAAGCATGGCTGGACGTCTCCATGCCTTCTGTGGAGTGATGGTGTGGCAATGCATCCCTGATATTTTCGTGTATTCTATTGCAAAACCGTTCCCCCCCCCTTTTTTTTTCTTTTTTCAGCAAAATTGCGCTTTTGATTGGTACAGTTGGAAATGCTGACATTGGAAATATATGAGGCCAATACAAAAAGGTTGTTTAGCCTGGAGAAAAGGAGGCTCCAAGGTGACCTTAGAGCAACTTCCCAGTATCTCAAGGGGCTACAAGAAAGCTGGGGTAGGGCTTTTGACACAGGTATGTAGTGAGAGAACAAGGGGAAATGGTTTAAAACTTGAAGAGGGGAGATTTAGGTCAGACATTAGGAAGAAATTTTTTAATTTGAGGGTGGTGAGACTGGAACAGGTTGTCCAAGGAAGTTGTGGCTGCCCCATCCCTCTAAGTGTTGAAGGACAGGTTGGATGGGGCACTGAGCAACTTGGTCTGGTGGGAGGTGTCCCTGCCCATGCAGGGGGAGTGGAACTTCAAGGTTCCTTCCAACCCAAACCATTCTATGATTCTGTGATTAATAGGCACCTGTGAGTGAAAAACAGTAATAACCAGGTCGGTGGTTTTCCTGACAGAAAGCTGCATGTGAAATCACTAAGTGGTGACTAAACCTTCACCACCCTTTTGGGGCTGAAGTCCCTGGCTATCACCACCCGGCCTTGTTGGCTGGGGTCTAGTTTAGCCGCCCTTTTGCGGGTGGTCCCTGTAGTTTCCGTGAGCCCCTTCGCTCTCCATTTTCCCCTCGTTCCTGCCGGGTCGCTCCGCCGCCCTGAGGCGATGCCCGCCATGGCCTCCCTGTGCAGCAGCGGGCGGGCCGCCAGGGGGCGCTGCGGGGCAGGGAGGCACCGCCGTTCTCTTCCCTGCCGCCGGCCGCCGCCATGGCGGCTTTGCCCCGGCACCGCCGCTTCTTGGGAGGCTTCGTCTGCGGGGCCGCGGCGGGTGCTGCCGCATCGTGCTGGGCTGCTTGGCGGCTTCTCCGAAGTCAGAGTCAACCGGAGACAGTTCCCGGGCGAGAAGGTAAGAGCCGCGGGCAAAGAGGAGGCCTGGCGCCGCGGCCCTGTGGCTCCGCGGGCGGGAGCGGAGGCGCCTCAGAGAAGCGGGAACGGCAGCCCCGATCTCCACAGATCCCTCTCGGTCCCTAAACTCCCCCTTCGCCAAGCAGACTTCTGCCAGATTCCTTTGTCGTGGGATGCTGGAGGGCGGGGAGTTCCCCGCGTACTTGCGCCGGGTTGAGAGGGGAAGAAGTTGGTGGATGCTGGGCTGGAACTTGCATTAATAACGCGGCTTCCCCTTGGTTCACCTCCTCACACCGAGGTGTTGGGTGATATTCCGGGAAAGTGGTTTCCTGCCGCTGACACGATGGTTGCTGATATCCCATGGTGAGCCCTGAGTGATCTGGTAATGTCTGTATAATATATACGCGCATATATGTGTATTTGCTCTTAGACTGTTTTTTACACAGCCCTCATGGGGGCTTGCAGGGGTGCAAAGCATGGGCTGAGGGCTGTTGGGGGGGGGGGGGCACCAGGGTTTAATGGATATGAATATTTTTCTTTGCAGCCCTGTGGGCTTTACAAGTGTTGAAAGGTAGGAAGGCATAGGAGGAGGGGCTGTAAAAACGTGAGGTGCTGTGGCACAGATGGCTGGAGCATGAGGAAGTCACTAAGACAGATGTAAATATTCATGAGAGAAAAACGTTCTTTAGATAAATAAATAAATAAATCTCAAAGTGAAGCTTTCATTCATTCAGCAGAGTGTATATATTCCCAGTGAAACGAGGAATCACACTCGTGCTCAACTTTTACATCTCAGTTTGTGAGGAGTGCTGTTTTCAGCTTTGAAGGGTGAAATGTGTGCGTTCATTTCCTGCGTCTGTAATTTTTGTTGCTTGATTTGTCCCTAAATACCCAATGGCTTTTCTTCATGAACCAGCAGGTGCTAGATAGATGGGTGTGGGCATTAGAGTTAGTCCTAGAATTGAGATCATTATATGAAGGTATGATGAAAGCACAACCTTTTTTCATAGAAGTGAGTTTCCTTGTTTCTCTTAATTATTTTTTTTTTTAGGTCTAAATTGTGTCAATAGCCTCAGGTAGTTACCTGTACAGTATATTTACATGCACAGAAATGCTTTTCTTCCTGTCTTATCTTAGATTACATTTCATCTTAGACTGGATTTCTGATTATTTTTCTCCTTAGACCCTGTAGAAGAGTCTCTGCTGGAAAAATACGGATTCCCTGAAGCTGGAACAGAGACCAGATGTTACACAAATCATGCATTGAGTTATGACCAGGCAAAACGGGTTCCAAGATGGGTGATTGAGCATATTTCAAAACAGAAGACACTGGGTATGTAGGTGTTTATTTTCTTACATTTGCAGTGGCCATAATGGGCCTTGCAGTTCACAGGTGGACCCAGGAGCAGGTAGGGAGATAACTCCTGTAGTGACCTCTAGATATGGATTTTTCCACCTACTCAGAATCCCACCAGAGGTAACAGGCTTCTGGGTAGATATCAGCTTCATAACAGGTATTAAAGCTGATGTTGCCAATGATTTAAAAGAGATCTGTCACTGCCAGTTGTCAGGCCTCTTCAATGTTCTTTCTGTTGTTGGGACTAGTTTGGTATTGAATGTACAATCACAGAATTGTCAGAATCAGTCCCAGAATCACAGAAATGGCCTGATGTCTGCAAGATACCCTTGGCTGAAGGGCTGATTATGGAAGAGGGGAATGAAGAAGAAGTTTTTGTTACTTTTTGTGAGTAATTGCTGTTATGCGTTTATGAAACAGTCTGTAAACAGCAGGTCTGTGTATTTGTGTCGGTGTGAACATTGCAGGAAGGAAGCTTAACTCCACCTCTTTCAAACATGACTGAAGAGATAAAAAGCTTCAAATTAACGTTTCTTATCTGATTCAGACTGGTAAAGTTCAGTGTTGTTGCTCAAGCACATAAAAATTTCTCTTGCTTCCTTATATTGTGTAATTAGCTCTCTAGACCAATTGATGTTGGGTGTGGTACTGCTTGTGGCCCCTTGAGTAGCCTGACTGTTTCATCTACAGCCCTTAAAGAGATTTGCTGCTTGGATGCAGTTCTGTTGTATTTTCAGATGTGCATTACCTAAGCCTCTCTCCTGTTCTTTATGCAAGACAGAAGCTCAGCAATTTTTTGCTGTCAGTCATGAATGAAATATAAGTATTATGCAGTAATTGTAAATTAAGTCTATAGTATTACTTCAGATTTTATAAGGCAAATTATTAATAATGGAGGTAACAGTTTAATATATTTTAATTGCTGTCCTCATATTATCTTTCAAATTTAAAAGCACAATCCTGAAAATATTTATAACCACCCCCTAAGTAGCATCTTTGATTTAACTTCTTTTGGAGAATAAATTAATAATTCCAGGCTTGCTTTCAAGTGGGCCTTAACAACTGAACTGTTAAAATGTTTAGCAGTAAGATATAACTGGCCTGCAAGTTAAAATTAAAAATCTTGAGGCTTTCAGCTCTGATTTATGTCTGATAGATAGTCTAACAGAGCTTTGATGCAGAACTGTGTTGTTCAGGGAAGGTCTCTAAAAATCTTTCATGTACTGGAGTTTTGAAAACATGTGATGTAAAAACCAATTAATTTGTAATTCTAAACAGGTAAAAATATTATTATTTAAATACATATTACATATATATTTAAATAAATATATATATTAATATAAATATTACTTAAATCTTTCAAAAATGTGGAAAGAAATTAGCTTTACATGTAAATGAGATGCACAAATCTGATTACAGAAGAAATTAACCTTTTTTATCAAAGCAGAGAACAGAGAATAAATGAAGATATATTTCCCATTTTTCAAGTCTAATGTATATATTACACTTCAAATACTGAGATTAAATATGATTTTTTTATAACAAGAATTGTTGGATTGCCTGCTAATGAACTTTTTGGTGTTGCTTCCTCAGCATCAATCCTGTATCATGTCATGTTCTATACAAAAAATAAAAGCACTGCATGCACTGCATGAAGATGTTCTGGCCACTGAGAGGTGTTGTGACATCACATGGGCATATGAACAGATGGTGAACAAAGAAGAGAAAGTTGCTTATAGGCTCTGTCTTCCAAGTGATGGAGCATCTCTCTGTATGCATGCTCATTTTCCACCCCTTCCCTTCTTCCTTGTGGTCTTTGCATATTCTTGGGTTCTTCAGAGAGCAGCCAAGTGGAAAGCGTGTACCACGCTTTGCTCTCAGAACAGAGCCCAAGGAAGTGTAGGGTGCATGTGCACTCAGTGAAAACATTGTCATGACAAAAAAGCCAGAGTGCATGCAGTCTGTGTGTGTTTGCACAGCCAGCTAGAGAAAAAAAGAATAATTTAAGCAGTTAGTGGTGATCACTATTGACAGTTACCCCTCATGGTGCATAGCAAGAGGAAGTATTGTATAAAGTGTCAAGTTTGAGGAACATTCTGTCTGGTTTGTGCAAGCCCTGGTTCATACTTAAATTAAAAGAGAGTGTGTAATGGGACTGTATATTGCATCTGTGAAATTATACCTAAGGTGACACCCTGAATTTTATAAAGAAAAATCCAGTATGCTGTAGATACTTTGAATTATTTTGCCATCTGGGAAAAAAAATTATGGGCAGCAGTGATGGTGCTCTAAGCTGCTCAGTTTCCTTCCAGCTACACTCTGGGCTGCTGCCTGTGTGGAGCTATTGCACGGGCACAGCTGGGTCAGCCCTGGTGCATGCCTCTGCTGGGTCTCTGGAGCACCTTCTTTACTATGGGTGTTCTTGGGAGCCAGGCCATTCCCTGAGGGAGATGGTGTCTTATTGGAGGTTGTCAGTGCCATAATAGTTCATGCAAGTGTTTTCTGGCCATTGCTTTTCCAAGGAAGCAGCCAGTGTTTGGAATGAAGCAATCCAAAGTAGCAGCCCACTCAGAGGAATTTTTTCCAAGGAGGTGGTTGTGACTTTACAGAGTGCAAGGTGTACAAATGTGGGTGTATGAGCAGTTAACCTGGGAAGAACTCACAGGCTCCATAGCAAGGGTAGCAGCTTAAAAGGGCTGCTGTCTCTGCAGCAGTTAGGTTAGCTCCTTCCACAATGTTCTCCCTAAAAAGTTTATTATCTTCCAGAAGTCTTAGTCCTAGTAATTCTTCTTGCACAATTCTCAAATGTTTGAAAAGGCAGAAAGGGAATCCTGGAAAAGAACAGGAGACATCTACAGTTATTTCTATGTCCATGAAGAACAAATGACTTAAGACTTTCTGTTTAATGGATTTATTATTTTAGCAAGTGTAACTATCAAGATGCACATATTTGACTTCCAAGCTAGACTTGGTAAGAGAAGAAATTCTTGTACTGGCTCAAGAATAAAAATGGAATTGGACCTGGTGAAGATCTATATATCTTCACTGTCATAAAAAAGCTAATCTTTACTGATTTGTATAGTGCCTTTAATATTAATCTGCATTCATGACAAGTCATAAGTGTTTTGTTTTTTTACTCTATAAAAGAGTAAGCATGTTAGAATTTCTAGCATCTTTTGGGGAAGAATTTAGAACTAGAGCACAGATATTCAAGCAGAACTACTTTTTTTTTGTAGTTGAGCAGAAAAATACCCGATTTAATGTAATGTGTTGAATCTTTAAGCATGGGTCATTTGAAAATGTGACAGTTCTTTTTGTCATGTTATTCTGATGGTGTAAAGATAACCTAACAGTCTGTTGTGTTACTCCTCAGGTAATGCAGACCGAAAGCACTGTAAATTCAGACCAGATCCCAACATCCCTCTGATGTTCAGTGCAGTCAATGAAGACTACCTGGGGAGTGGGTGGTCACGAGGACACATGGCACCAGCAGGAGATAACAAATTTTCAACAGTATGATATTTATTTCTTCCTTTGTAATTTGTGTTTATCAGTCAGAAAGGGTCAAGAGACCCTTAGAAGTAAAGTATAATATTCCTTTTGCAGTTTGTTTTGAGGTGGGGCATGGTCACCTTCTTGATGCACAGACCTGAACTCAGGAGTTACCAGGTCTGTTCCTGGCTGAACACTGTAGGATGCTCTCACAGTCTGCTTCAGGCATCTAAATCAGGTGCATCCTCTTGTGGCATATGTCCTTACTTTACATCACACCTGTATTAAGCTTTTTGGCAGAGATGGTATATGTCTTGTATATGACAAGTATATGTCTTGTACTGTACAGTGTTAAGCAAGTCTTCTCAACCTGTTGTATATCACATGGTCTGCCTGTAAAACATAATGACCTTCACCAAACAAACCTTGAAAGTGTCTTTTGAAGCTCAGTTAAAGGGAGACAGCGAATGATGACTTCATTGTGACCAACAAGTGCTGAGATGTTTAAAGTTAGATTGGGCAAAGCAAAGATGCTGTTAAGTACTGTTCAGTATTGGCAAGGGGATTACCTGAATGATTTAAAAGGCTTTTTCCTTTCTGGCAATGTGTATAAGGTAAATTAGAACCTTCTTTTGCCATAGTTCTTTCAGTCTATAAAATGTCTTCACCTGCCATTTATTTGCTCTGTAAGAAAAGCATGCCCTAATGCCTTGGCTGGCTAACAAAGCAGCCTTGGATTTATTGGATCCTCTTGTGAAATGTGCCTAATGCAGCAATTTGTCAATTAAGAAGCAGTTGGAATTTGTATTTCTGCCAGGCAGAATAGTAAGCAGTGGGGTAGAGTGATAGCACAGTGGCATGTGGTTGCTGAAAGAACCAGTCACTGTATTTCTACTGGAAGTGTCTTTATTTATTTGTGGTATCTGGGGATTTTCTGCTGGTGAGTTACATGTGCAGAGAGATCCTTGCAGTGAAATGCAGTGAAAAAATACAATCTTCAAATGCAGAACCATAATAATTTAATTTCACCATTTAATTAGTGCAGCTAGTGTTTTATCTGTATCCTAAGGAGTTCTGACAGCCCCTTCAGTTTTAGGAAATAAAATGTGAAAAATATTGACAAGTACACAACCTATAAAAATACTGGGTTAAGATCTTGGAAATTTTTTCTCCTATATTTCCCTGCACGTGCATAGCTTTTTAGTAGATCCTTTACATTTGGAGATACGTGGTGTTTAGTTCAGAGAGGTTAATGACACTATTTAAAGATAAAATTAAGCAGATATGTGGATGTTGGAGCATTATGGTCTCAAATAATTTCATCACCTGCATGTTATGCATTTGTAAAATAGTGATAAATATTTTTAATCAAAACTTGCTTTGTAAGGGAAAGAGAAAGCTGGTAATTAGGCAGTCAGATAAATGAAAAGCATGGGTGAAAGCATCCTTCACACTCAAAAATGGGTCTTCAGACACTGGCACAGGTTTTCCAGAGAAGCTGTGGGTGCCTCATCACTGGAAGTGCTCAAGACCAGGTTGAATGGGGCTCCAGCAACCTGATCTAGTGGGAGGTGTCTCTGCTCATGCAAGTGGGCTAGAACTAGATGCTCTTCCAACCCAAACTGTTCTGTGATTCTGTTAAAAGAAGAGTAGCTAGCTGCTTCCAAAGGCACTGCAAAACTGACACTGAGTAACATAGTAATTCCTCTGCCTCTAGAATTGGGCATTCTTGTGCTACGTTTCTATCAAAAAAATAACACACATTTTGCAAAGCTTGCAACCCAGCTATAGGTTTTTTCCTGACCTTTTATGTTGATAATGGTAAGACTAAATTAGAAATTGATTCTGATCCAAAAAACTTCTAAAATGTGTTTTCAACTTGCAAATGTTTCAGTGAAATTAAATCTTTTCTTTCTCTATGCAGAGAGCTATGGCTGAAACGTTTTATCTGTCTAACATCGTGCCTCAGAATTATGAAAATAATGCTGGATTTTGGAACAGGTGAGAAAGTGCTTGTAAGTAAACTAAGTGAAAAATATCAGGCAGTGGCATAAATAAAATACGCTGTATTTAAAGAACTTAACATCAAAGCATTCTAGGATGCTTTATAGGCTGTTTGCAGAGATCATAGCAACTTTCTCTGAGGTGGAAAGCACCTCAATCCTCATAGTGGAAGAACAGGACAGTGACTACTCAAGTTCTTTAGTCAATCACACTGTAGAGGACATTTATTTATAAAAGAGAAAATTACTTCTTCTGGCTGATGTGGGTAAAGGTCCTAGGCTTAACAAAGAAAATTCAGTAGAAGCAATGAGTTTCAATCTTCATGTTACATCTCATCCTCAAATAGTGCTTTGCAAGTGAGAGTGCTCACATCTCTCTGTGTGGACATCAGTTCACTTTGAATTGGAGACCTGAGTGCTCCCCACTGAGTCGTGACTACTTCAGGTCTTCAGTGTTTCTTGGAGTGCTGTCTTCCAAGAAGCAGTGAGACAGGTTCTCTGTCACTTGTGAGGGGTGGCTTTGAGGTTAAGTGAGGGGTTGATGAATTTAAGCTTCCTTCATGTAGGGCTTTTATTCTCTCCTTCCTTTGAGCAGAGAAAAAACATTAATAAAAGTAGCATGCATCCAGTGCTTCTTGCATAGGACTTGGAGAATGTTAAGACTCAGAAGCAGAAGGGAAAAAATGATGAATTTCACAAGGTTAGCTTAAGAGTTTAGCAAATTTATGTATGGTATTGTACCAAATGTCTATCAAAAATGTATCATCATTCAACTACATGCTGCTTTGCAGCTTTACAGGAATGCATATAAAATTGTAAGAGGCATTCAGTGAGGTTAATCTGGCTTATAGACAAATAAAATGAAATGAAACATTTTAAGATTTTTTTTTTATGGTTTTAATGCCTCAAGTATTTGAGAATAAAATTTCTTTATACCAAAGGCAGGTGTTTGTATCAACTACAGGTTGGAAACCCTCTCTGTTTCCCTTGAGCAGAATCTCTGCCTCATCAGGAAATCATGGGGAGCGTTTGAAAACTTCCCCTGGAATTAGCAGCCCTGCAACTTAAGCAGCTATTACCATTTTCTCCCAACCCCGGCACCCTGTCCTCACAATTTACAAATGTGAACAGGGCATTTGTGCCATTAGTTTTATCAGTCACTTGTTTAATAATAAGTAGTTCTAGGGAGGCTGTGTTTTGTGTATGTTTGTATCCTTCCTGGCTCTTCCTTTCCCTTCTGTTAATTGCTTGCTTCTTTAGTTGTCTTCTGAGGTGCAGGTAGGCAATACAGCTTAGTCATTTTAAGAGTCTTTTTTTTTAAAAAAAGTAGTGTTTATTCTCTAGCCTTGTGGTTTTGCTGCTTTCCCAGTTCCAGCTCAAGTACTAGCCTGACTGCTGCGAGTCAATTCCATTTGCTAACCCAGTTAAACTGATTGGCATTTTGTTTTCCATAGTTATGTTTCTGCCAAATTAGAAAATTGGATCAACTGGTGAGTGAGGCGAGGGCCAGAGCCAACATGGAAAATGGAGTGAGACTGTTTAGCTGAGGCAGACAAGGGGAGCAGTAGGAAAGGAGAGAGCAGGAGTGCATCTTTCACCAAGCAATTATATAGTAAGCTATTAGACTGGATGAGTGGTGTGCTCTAACAGCACATTTCCTCATTCTCTTCCCACCAACATTCATACTTCTTTCTTTCCTGATGTTTAACTGTCATTTTCTGCCTTGTTTTGAGTGTAGTTTCATGGCCACTGTAATCTGATCTCTGTCCCTGCTGCTGCTGAAAGCAGTTTTCTCCATAGCTGTGTTTATTCCCTTTCTTTTCCTTGAGCCAGGTGGTGTTTGTATTACCATGCCATGAGACAGCCTGAGGAACTAAGCTGCTTGGAAGCAAAGCTGACAACAGCAGGAAAAAAATTAACTTGTGGTCAATGCTTTAGCACATCACATGGCAGCTCACTGCTACCAAGGAAGAAAGGGCTCATTCATGCTAATTCTGATTTGTGGGGCTCATTCCTTCTAATTCTGATTTGTGTGAGCTGATCTAACTTACCCAGCAAAAAAAAGGACTGGTTTTGTTCAGGGTTACGGACAGATGAAGAGTGCTAAAGGTGGCCCAAATTTGAGGAACAGGGATGAGGTAGAGATCCCTCCCCCTTTCAGAGACAGCCAGGTTTGTTAGGCTCCTCTGTCTCATGTTCTGGCCCATTTGTGATTTTGAGGGAAACTCAGGTCTAGTAAAGGGAGTATGTGTGCTCACCATATGGGACCTCTATAACATTTGGTGTTTAGATCAAAGATGGGCTATAATCTTTTGTTTTATGCAAAATAGGGATGATCCAAAAACCTTCTTATTTGGAGAAATATTTTGTGCTGTAAACTGAATCAATTAATTTAAAAAGCAAAAAAACCCCAAAACAAACAGTTTTAGTATTTCTGGAGTTACTACTTTATTCTTAAATAGTTTTATATAAGTACACAAGAAATAGACTTGGTGGGAATGGCACATAGAAACTTTCCTTAGTGCTTTGATCTATATGAGGAGCTGTCTGTAACAGGACATTGATTCACTGGGGAGAGACATACAAATCCAGTAATATGGTAGAACCTTTTGAAGTAAGAACACCACAAACTGCTCTTTAAACCTAGTATCTTTCTAATCCCAAGTGACCAGCAGCACTGTCTTTCTAGTGTCAAGTGTAGAAGTAAGTAGAAAATTCAGGTTTTCTGGGCTACAGAGACAGTTTTCAGATGTTTGCCATAACACGTGATGAAGTGAACCTGGGCTAAGTGGGAAGTTTGACTTGGGCCTGTGTTTTGCCTTCTTTGGCTTGTGACTCAGTCACACAGGTTTGGAAAAATGCTGGCAAACTGTCAATAGTTCATTGTGCCCCTCAAAGTATATTTTGAACATGGTGATAAGTTTTGCCCTCTGACTTCACCCTATCTGACAACTGTGTTCCAGAATGGAAATGTATTGTCGAGAACTGACTGAGAGATTTGAGGATGTTTGGATAGTTTCTGGACCTCTGACCTTACCTCAAACAAATGAGGATGGAAAGAAGAGTGTTACTTACCAGGTATGTATATATGCTGATAGGTTTAGAGTGCAGTGGTAACCTTTATTTATTTATTTGATGTTGTAGCTTGATAAAACAAAGCTCAACATCTCAGTACAGGCAAATGTAGGAAATGTCAAATAGTAGTTGGGACATGTTCAGTGGAGATGTTATGTCTTGCTTACACATGAAAAGCTATAATTATATTATAATTTTATAATTTTTTTATTTTCAAAGAGAGAGCTATTGAATGTCTGTTCACAGTCTGCAATCTCTCCTCTGATGTTTATAATACATGACAGTATCTAAGCAGAGAGTTAGTGAGTTTTGCTGATGTTTATGCCTCTGTGCAGTGGATCCAGTTTAGAACCAGTGCAGTACAAAGGTAGTATGGGTTGCTCAGAACTACCTAGGGTGTTGGAATGTCTGTGCTCTGTTAATTTCAAAAGCAGTTGCTTGCTGATATCTCACATGCATCACTTAGCTGAGGCCTTGCTGCTGAGTGTACTGAAGCCAACTGAAAGATTTCATTCAAAGTTCAGGAAACTTTAGCTTAATGCAGTGTAATGGTCCTTGGTACTCATACACCCCCACCCTCCCTTCTTTTGGTCCCCCATTTTCATTACCTGCCTAAAATACTTTGGAGATTCAGGGTTAATCATGCACAGTCTCTAGAAACTGTCACTGATAGACAGACAGATAGGAAAGGCTATCAAGTTGAGAAGTGAATTTATTATTGTTTATACAGAGTTACTCTTTGTAAGCATGTGTTTAGATATTTGTAGGTTCTGAGTGTAGTAATGTATTCCAGAGAGGGAATATTACCTTCTGCTCCTACTGTAATGAGATATTATTGCTGTTTTCAGTTGCTAGATGAAAGCTAGCATAATGCAAACAATAAATGCTGTATTTTCCACCTCTTGAAAAACACTTTTCTTTGAAAAATGAGTACTTAGATCAACTACAGCTTCTGCTCATGAGTGAGTCAGCTGTCCATCTAGTTCTCTAAGGAGCAAGCCCCTGTTTAAGAGGGATACAAGAGACAAAAAAGAGAGAGATGTTCAGCTTCCAGTACTGGCTTGTTTAGTGGTAAGATTTGGGTACTGTTTTTCTATTCCAAACACACAGTTGCTATCCATTTGATTGAACTTGGAACTCAGTTGTGATAAAATGTAATTTCTCCAGTTAGCTTTTACCTTTTTATTCCTTACTGTCCCTTGTCTCCCCACCTGCACATGTCTATAACTTTGTGATGAGATCAAATCTTTGGACTTGGGTTTCTTGGTTGTTTTTTTTTTCCAGATAGTCATATGTAATGTGTGTGAAAATGCAGCAATAATAATTTGTCTTTGTGAAGAAGGTGATCAGAGTGTTTCAAGTGTTTAAATATACCCTGGTTAGGGAATATGCCCTGTGGTAAGTTAGCAGCAATACCAGCTTTAGACTGGCAGTGGTTCCTTACCCCCCCTGGAAGGAGAGTGCTGGCTTTGCCACTCCCCACTGTGGCTTCCAGTTCTTTCCTTTGTCTGCCAGCAGTGATGACTGGCAGGTCTGTCCACAAGATACTTAATTACCCAATGCAATAGAAAACCATCTTGTTTTCTCCTGCTGTAGAAAGACAGAGCAGCACACTGAGGAGCTCAGCACTTAGTGGTGACAGCCTGAGATATGTCCAGAAGCACAGAGCTCTGGGAGCAGGAGGGAGATGTTCCCTTTCAGCAGTCTCGAGCTGAGCATTTGTCTTGCTGGCATACAGAATGGTACTGTAAGAGTTCTCCAGGCTTGCAAATAGCTTGCTGGAGTTTGGCTCCTTGTAGCTGTCAAGATATTGCATTTCTTTTTTATCCCTAAAAATACATATTTGTCTTGCATAGCAAAGAATTAAAAATCTTGAGCTGACTTGAAAATTTTGTAACTGGAAATGGTTTTCCAGGAAGCAATTGAAGCATCTATTAACAGCCTCCACCAACAGCTTCACTTCACTCTTGGTCATCTTTTTCTAGTTTTTTTCCTAGAGAAAGTGTTTACTTGGAGAGAAAGATTACATTTGCTAAAAAATTATTGTGGTTCTCCATTTTGGTTTTGAAATGTAAATTTTGGCATTCCAGAGGTAAAAGTAAGAGCAGAGGCCACCTCTTACAGCTTTTATTCAAAGTAACGTGGCACCCAGAAATGGTGATGGAATAATAGTGGCACAAAATGTCCATGCTGCTTTGATTATCATATCATTCTGTTCTATTCTGTTGCCAAGATGTCTTCATCATCTTTGGATTTGATGACAACTCTGGTCTTTTCTAAATGTTTTATCAGTTTTGGACTTAATATAAACTATGAAGTGAAGTTCAGTGTGAGATTGAAAAGGGTGGAATGATGGTATTCATGTTTTCATTTTGCCATTTGGCCATATTCATAAATCCTTTATTAGGATTCCTAGGGTGAGATTCATTATGTGATTGCTTTGGTTTTAAGTACAGATAATGCTTTCTACAGGTGGGAAAAGTGAAACATTGATTTTTGGGAGGGAGGGTTGTTTTGTTTTAAATATTAAATTATTTAATTTAGGTCCTCTTTGGCAGCACTCCTAAGTGTAAATAAAGACAGGCTGAGAATTTTTTGTTATTTTGAAATCTCTTTGTGGCATAAGTTCCTGTGCTTTCCACTGAAGATGTCCTTTGGGGAAAGAGACTTCAGAGTGGAGTGATGTGGTGTTCTTTTTTCTTCCTTCTTACATCAATACTTACACTTAGAAGAGGGAATGCAACCTATCAAAGCACTGGAGAGAGAGAAGTTCTTTTCAGAACTTCTTATACCTTGGATATAATTGCAGTCATTGCTGTCTATTTTGGCAGTCGGAGCTTCTGCCCCTAAATCGAGGACACTAAAAGCTGGCAGCTGGAAAAGGGGAGGTATCTCTGGGATGTCTTTTGGAGTAAGCTCTGCTAGGTTCAAATTAGTGACTCAGAAATGAAAGGCTTTTAGTCCTCATTGTTTGGGTTTATGAAGCTGATGTGAGAAGGTGTCCTTTTTCTTTGTATGTGCTGTTTAAGGAGAGTTGCTGTAGCATATACAATAGTGCTGAAACTCACAACCTATAATCTGGCAATGTGACTGTTAAGGCTGAGCTCCTTTCTAATGTTTTCCTTCTCTGAGACTGGGACTGTGTGAAAAAAGAAAAACAGAAATACTGCAGGGAATGTGTCTGCATTGATTTGTATTGCTCTTCAATCTTTGTTTCCTTGGGTTTTTTTCTAAAGGAGTGGTGAAACATGTATCCATGGCTTTACAGGCTTGTGTTTTTCTCATCAGACATCCAAAAAGGTTATTTTTAGATCACTATAGAGGAAAAACAGAGCATCAGACATGGCACTGTTCCCAGTTCCTGCTTGGACTATGGTACCATTTGCTGTTTAATTCCAGAAAGGGAATTAACCTTGAACTCCTTAGATGCCAACGTTGTTCTATCTGTTGGCTGAACTTGCTGTATTCTCAGATATGTTCTGCCATTTCATCTGTCTCCAACAGAGGCTTTTATTGCAAAGAGTGGATTGATGACCGTGCTTGGTATCTGAAAACCATATTTTGAGAATATATGTAAAATAGAATGCCAACAGGAAAAATCTGTTCTGTGTCGCTGGAGAGGCAGATGCAGGTTTTTCATCTTTGTCCAGATCTAATCAAAATGACATTGTCTTGTCTTATACATTGCTGTTCTCCAGCAACTGTCACTGTAGTTATTTTCCTCTGTCAGCAGATTTGGAGTTGGTAATACAGATTTTTCAATAATTCTACTGTGTCGTGCTCAATGCTGCACCATCCTAATCCCCAGTGCTGTTATTGTAAATACTCACCTAAGAAGAATTAACTATACTTGGCAAACAAAAGATAATGTTTCTTGAAGAAGACATTTTTCTGTACTTTTCAGTTATACATTGGGTTTATACTGGAATCATGTCTGCTATTTTGTTTCCAAAATTGAATGAATAGGCTGGGCCAGAGGATCACAGGGAACTGTACCAGAAGATGTACTTACTTGTCATATAGTTCTGTGACAAGTCCCTGGGGGACAGATTGCACCTCTCAAATAGAAGGTGCTTTATGGTTCTTTCCACTCAACTTTCAGTGAAGGTAGAGGTTTTCTCCTAGCCAAAATACTCCTAGGGGAGGGAATGCTTGTAAAAGGAGGAAACAAACCTGGAGACTACAACTGGGTTTTGGCTGTTCCAAATGAGCTCAACGCTGCGCAGGCAACCAGTGGATCAACATCCATTTTACATGTCCCAGAAAACTTGTGTTCAAAAGATCTTAGACCAGCTTGTTAAATGACTAGAGCTCTGTCAGCCCTAAGTTTAGACGTGATGTACAAATCAAAACAGCAGGCACTGGGTTAAGATTGGAGAAGAGAAACCAAAGGTGTAAGAAAGATTTACGTGGTTGATTTTATTTAGTGTTGAACCCATCCTGAAGGTTCTTCTATTGTAGGAAGAATGATGGTAGGGACTGAAGTGGATTCAGTGTTAAGTAACCTACATGGATTCTGTTGCAGTAGTAGCTTGTAATTTTGTAAATACAGTATCAGAATGTATATACACACCCTCTTTATTTTAAAAAAAGGGTGGATGAGGTGTCTGTCTTTTAGTGCCATAACCATGTATTTAGGCACAGTGGGTTTTTTTATCACTTTTTTTTTTTTTTTTCCCTTTCTTCTGTAGGTTTGCCAAATGTTTTGGCAGTAGCAGTCAGACCAGCCATAACAAATTACATTTTCCTCAAGTACACACATTTGCATTTGGAGTGCTTGGCTGTGCAGTGTTGTTGCAGATTGTTACTGTGATTTCAAGCCTAGTATTTTCTATTTTCTGTATTGCTAGGTCTGCCTTCACACCCCTCAGTTCTTCTCAGTGCCATCTGACAGAGTTATCTCAAATATTGGGGAAAAAACACTGTCAACAGAATCAGTGCTGCTCAACACAAATTTGGAAGGAACTGGAGTGAAGGCAGTTAATGCTGTCATGATCAAGTAAACAAAATTATATGGATAGCGAAGGGAATTTATTTTACTACCAGAAAGTCTGTTTCTATACAGAATTTGGTATCAAATCATAATAAAGCTCTGGATTGTCAAACCTGGGGTTATATTAACAGGAATGGTGTTAGCTGTGGTAAAACATCTGATGTTCTTGGTCACAATCATGCTTCAAGTTGCAGGAAAAACAAAGTGAATGCCTGTTCAGAGAAAACTATAGTCTTATTTTGGGTGACAGGATTGATATCCTTGATTTCTGACTATCAAGAAATCATAGAATCATAGAATCATAGAATCATAGAACTGGCTGGGTTGGAAGGGACCTCAGAGATCATCAAGTCCAACCCTTGATCCACTCCCACTGCAGTTCCCAGCCCATGGCACTGAGTGCCACATCCAGGCTCTTTTGAAATATCTCCAGGGATGGAGGATCCACTACTTCCCTGGGCAGCCCATTCCAATGTCTGATCACCCTCTCCCTAAAGAAATTCTTTCTAATGTCCAACCTAAACCTCCCCTGGCACAACTCGAGACCTCTTGTGCCCTCTTGTCTTGCTGAGAGTTGCCTGGGAAAAGAGACCAACCCCCCCCCCTGGCTCCAACCTCCTTTCAGGGAGTTGTAGAGAGTGATGAGGTCTCCTCTGAGCTTCCTCTTCTCCAGGCTGAACACCCCCAGCTCCCTCAGCCTCTCCTCATGGGTTCTGTGACAGAAGTCTTCATTTTGCCATTGCCAGGTGTATATGGAATCACTGTTACTTAGAGAGCTGTGTGTATGCTTGTATTCAGTCAGTTCTGGCTTGCAGTGTGGCTTAGTTATAAACTTTGGTTATTATACAGAGAGTGAAGAAATGGCTACTGGAGTGTAGAGGGCATTTCTGGAGCTGTCATCTTAATGTGTTTGATGACTGCACCTTTTGATGCAAGGAGTTTTCAGAGTATTCTGACAGTTAAGGGATGATTGAATGTGATTTCTGTTTACCAGCTTCTAAGAGAATCCCAGATAATTGCCAGTTGAGAGTTGCCTCTTGCTGATGAAAGGCTGCTCCCTTCTGCTCCTTCTCTTCGTGTCTGATTTTCATTTTCCAGTCACTAGGTGGCAAAATACTACTTTCGGATTCATGAGTGCTTACTCTTAAAATTATTCCTACCCTTTCAGAAGAAGATAGATTTCTTACTAATCTGGGAAGCTGTTGCAAGTCCATTATAAAATGAAAATATAACATTTGGGTGCGTTTTAAAATTTCTAGGAAAAATAGCACTTCTGTTTTCTTCTAATAAAATCTCAGATGTTCTGAGGTTCGTTACACTTATATGTTCTTTTTCTCCTGTTTATGTAAGTATGGAATTTTCTTTCTTACAAATTCCAAACTTTCATTATTGGTGATTGCTTTGCCCTCTGTTTGTCTGGCTGCTGCCATGATGGTTGTTGCCATATGCTTAAACTTACCCTAGATGTGTCTTCATTATTTGCTGTAATATTTAAGAACTCCACAAATTTGTTCTTCCTCCAATTTTAAAAAGGTACGACCCAGAACAGTTTAATGATTTGGCCAGAATTACGAGGAAAGCCAAGTTTAAAACAAATCCCTATCCAGTAACTCAGATATGAGACAGAATTTATCAAAGCTCACTGAGTTCCCTCTGTTTTAAGAAATCATGTTGCTTCTGTCCTTATCTTTATCTGTCCCTGTGAGCTCTTTAAGTTTGTATAACTGCTTACCAACACATTTGTTGTTTTAGCAATATGTAAACATATCTAAATGTCAGGAATTGCACACATTTTAATGACCCAATCCTCATGACAGCTGTCCCTGTTTAATTGGGCATGGAGGAGTATAACAAATGTATACACACTTGTGGAATGCCAGTAGCAGTGTTAATAAAAATAAAATAACAGTAAACACTATGCTGGAAATTATATTATCATAATGCTGCATTATTAGACCATATCAGTTCAGTTGCAGGGCTTCAGCCAGCACCATGTCACCAAAGAAAACAAAAGCAAAACAAAGGTGAAAAAAATCAGCAACTGCAGGAAGTTAGGGCAGTGAACACTTTCATGTTGAACTGATACAGGGAGCAAAGGGAAGCAGTATCTGAAATTCCAGATTGGTTTCCCAAATGATGATGAGAAAGAAATATATTTAATGCTATAAAACCCAGGCTTTTAGCTTGAGTGCTTTTGTTTTTCCTGTTATGAGTCAATTAAAAATTGAAATATTAAGCAAAATTTTGTAGGAATAGCAAAATTGAAATTTTTAAAGCATCACACAAAAATTTACCTTGTGTTTTGTTATCAACATGGTGTGAAAGCACATGAGACAGCAGTCATTTTCATCAGGCCATTGCTGTGTTTTCTTGCTTGTATTAGCATGTGAGGCTATTTTTTTTTTGTTTGTTTGTTTATTTAATCACAGATACTATTATGAACTGTTGCTCTTTTCCAGCTGGGACAGATAGATAGCTGCTTAAGGCATTGATTGCTGAAAGACCAGCACAAATCAAAGTCAACATCTGTGAGTGGATCATCTTAACCCATTTTCTATTCTGCTAAAAGGAGAGGATATGCTATCTGCCTCTGCTAGGCATGCATCAAGATAAACACAATGCAGATCAGAGGAGTGGTTCTGATTGCTGTAGTTAGGTAGGAAAATCCTCTAGGTGGCAATAGGAAATGAATTGTGGAGTTAGGAATTCCTACTTGGTGCTTCTGTTAAAATCTTTACAGCTGCAGTATCACACTTTACTTCCTACTATTGAGCCCTGTGTGTGTGTGGCAACTCTACAGAAACCTTCTTCTGCAACTTCTGTATTTCCTCCTGTTAAAAAGCAAATTGTGGTATATTGCAGAGCATAATGATGGAAATATTATGGTGTGCTCCAGAGCTGTGTTTCCTTTTTGGGCAGAAATCACTGTGTCACATTATTGGTGATGCATCCTCTGCATGGTTTGCGTGAGTCTTAAACTGCAGGAGGAAGCATACAGATTGCTTCTCATGCATATTTACTCTGTCAGAGAAATCAGGCAGCCTCCTTTGATGGTATTCTCCTCCAGCAGAATGAACTGGGGGGAGAACTTTCATGCCACATTTTCTGTAAGGAAAAGGCACTTGTGGATTCTGGCTGTTTGTCAGGCTGAAGCTGGTTCTAGTCCCATAAAAAATATTAGATCTGAGTGTAGTAATTACAGAAGTAGTTTACTGCTGTTCAGAGGAGTGATATAAAGCCTGAGCACTACTTAAATTGTATTCAGATTCCCAGAAGAGAGCTTACTTGGAACTGAAGTGGTCTATAAATTACATGTATGGCCATTGCCTATATAGAGTTGAGTTGTGTTCAGAACTAGGTTTTTCAGAAGGCCAGCCCTTCCTTAATTCTGAACTAGTCCTTTTATTCCTTCTTTCCTCCTTCATAGGGACATATACTATGCATAAATACGCATTATTTTGCATAGAATATATATATATATATTTGCATAATATTACATAAGCACAGTGTCTGTTTTCCTTAACACCCACTTCAGGCATTCAGTAGTTCCATTTCATACCTAACTGCTATTCTGTGTGCAGCTCTATTCATTCCCCAGCCTTTCTATCCACCCACACTCAGTCCTCACACCCAATCTCCTGTTCCCTCTGCTGGCTCACTCCATATACATTCACCTGTTTTCACATGTGCCATATATCCCCTAATTGGAGGTACTTGTGGCAGCTCCATCTTCTCTCTCACCCTTCCTCTAACCTTTCAGACAACAGGCAGAGGATGCTGGTGTGTGTACACGTGTGGGAGGTGTTGAGAAAGGGAAGGAGCAGAGCTAATGAGGAACTAATGTGTACATGTGTAAAAAGAGTGCCTAAAGAGACCTGGAAGAGGCAGCATGGGCCATACTGCACAGAATGCTGCACATCAGGTGATTGTTGGCCCAGGGACAACCTAGGGAACAGGATTTAGTCTCCCTGCAGCCTTTCCTCAGGAGGTTACAGGAGCTTCAGGGTGCAGTGCAGCTGTGCATGCCTCTTCTGCAAGCAGCAGGTGGGATGGCAGTGTGCAGGCTCTGCAAGGTCCCTGCTCCAGGAGGAGAAAAGGAATTCCAGCTGTCTGCCTTAAACAGTCTCAGGCACTGCCTGCACTTGGGTGAATAAAGGAGCACAGACTCCCTCTTCTCCCCAGCAGAGCCTGTCCTGCTTCTTGGTTTGCTCCCTCTCATCCCCAGTATGCTGCATCTACTGCCCAGTTTGAGTGCCACCTCTCTCAAACAGGTTAAACTCCCCAAACCATTCATTCTGTAATTCATTCTGTAATTCTGTTTTAACCCACCAGATCTGACAGTCTGTTGAAGTGTAGTTTTTGGTATATTTTAAAATTACCTGTGCATCAGTCAGTTTTGATTATTTCTGTGGTTGATCCTGAGGAGCTGTAACTGTGGTTTCACCTACACTGAATGCTAAACCCAAAGTGCTTTGACACTCAGGAGCTCTAATTTCCCTATCAAGAGATTTGTTGTCGTTGAAAGGGAAAGTAGATTTGGCGTAAGGTGTTTATTTATTACTTACCAGTTTCAATGATTGCTAGATGTCTAGGCAGAACTTTATTTAGGGGAATGCTGGTGGCATAAGCAAGAGCATTTTTGTGAAAAGAAAAAAAAAAACAAAAAGCAAACATGAGAAAAAAAGGGTAAACTACAGCAAAGCCATTAACTAGCCAAGTTTAGGGAGGAAAATATTCTGTGACAGAGTGAAGGAATCTAAGAGTGCATGCTTGACAGAGACAATAATAATGTTACTACTACATTATTCTACAGATCAGGAAAAAACTCTGTCAGAGGTTTCCCATCCTCCTAAAGGTACTTGCTCTTGTTCTGGTATGACTTAAAAGACCAGTTACTTAAAAAACTGGACAGAGGTAGAAGACACACTTCAAGCACTTGAAAGAGCTCATAACTCAAAATTAACTGTTGGAACAGGCTGATATGAACCTTGGCTCAATAGCCACAAGCAAAATCTAGTTTAAAAAAATGTATTTTCTTTTGCAGAGGTGCTGAATATTCTCAGGATAAAGCGTACATAGGAAGTGTTTCTTTTGTAATGAAGTTTATTGATTATATGAATGGACAAAGCATGTCTGAGCTGATATACTGGATTAGTTTGTAAAATACTTTCAATTAATGTGATCCATTGTGGCAGTGAAAGAAATACCTGCTTTCTCAGAGTTTGTATTTTAGCTGGATCTAACAAAGGCTGTCAAAAAAAACAATCATAACAAGGAGTCTTTACAGGAATTGCAAATACTGCCAATACTACAAAATTACAGGATTTTATGTAAAAGCAGAATGCCTTTGTAGTTTTTGTAGAGTGTCTGCATCTTTTTCTTCTGTTTCCATTTAAATAGAAGTACACATTTTAGAAAAGTAATTCTACAGAAAGGCTATGCAAAACTCAGATTTTCTGTGTTTGAACCTGTTGTACTTTGTTGGCATTACAGGTTCAGTTTGATAGTATTGAAGAAAAAGCTTAATACAGTACATGCATGAGCATCACTTTTTGAATACTGGAGAGATTACATTAATCATCTATAGGTGTATTCCCTTGGACTTATGCTGACACAGGGTGAGGTGTCTCCTGTATACATAAGTGTGTGAGCTTTTGACAGACTTCATGTGAATTCAGAGTCCTGATTCTCCCCTCCTGGTGTTTTGAAATTCCTGGATCCTGGTCTGAGTGATACAGCAGGAAACCAAACATCTACAAGCTCTTAAGTTGAGTCATGCTGAATTTATGGAAGAAGTCAGCACATTTTCTTTAGACAAACTTCTCTTCCAAGAGACTGACTCACTCAGTGTAGTTCTTTATTACCAGGGCCCCCTCAAAAATACTTTTTTTCATAATGTAGCTTTTAAATACAGCCTGTGTATGGATAATAGAGGTTTATTAAAAAAATAACTGGCAGAAGGTAAGTGAGAGTTCATTTGAAATGTGTATTAAAACCCACAAGATTTGGAACTGTCAGGTCAGGGGCTTAGTATAGAGCCACTGGTACTGGAAAACAACTTTCCAAGCATTAGCCATGATGTGGTATGAGAAAGGAGCTCTGCCCTCCCTTACAGATCTGACCAGGTTTAGGGAACTGGAGTCTTGGCTTGCTCCCTGTTTCCAAACATGTTTTTTGGATTTAATTCCAGTTCAGTTTTCCACAGCACTCTGCTGGATTAACTGGCTACAAATGGCTTAGACTGGTGTACTCTTCTCTGAGTAAAAAACTGGTTGGCTGACTGGGCCCAAGAGTTGTGGTGAATGGAATTAAATCCAGCTGGTGACCAGTCACAAGTGCTATTCCCCAGGGCTCAACCTTGGGGCCAGTTCTTTTTAGTATAATTATCAATAATCTGGGTGAGGGGATTGAGTGCACCCTCAGTAAGTTTGCAGGTGACAGGAGGTTGTGTGGGAGTGTTGATCTGCCTGATGCTAAGAAGTCTCTACAGAGGGACCTGGGCAGGCTGGAATGATGGGCTGAGGTCAGTTGTATGAGGTTCAACAAGGCCAAGGGCCTGATCCTGCACTTGGGTCACAGCAACCCCAGGCTATGCTACAGGCTTGAGGAAAAGGGGCTGGAAGGCTGCCTGGTAGGGGAGGACCTGTCAGTCTTGCTGCATATGAGGCAGCAGTGTGCCCAGGTGACTAAAAAGGCCAACAGCATCCTGGATTGTATGAGAAACAGTGTGGCCTGAGGGACTAAGGCAGTGATTGTACTTCTGTACTCAGCATTGGTGAGGTTGCATTTTGAATCCTGTTTTCAGTTTTGGGTCCCTCACTACAAGAAGGACATTGAGGGGCTGGTGCACGTCCAGAGAAGAACAGCAAAGCTGGAGAAGGGTCTGGAGCAGAAGTCTTATGAAGAGCAGCTGAGAGAACTGGGGGTGTTTAGTCTGGGAAAGAGGCTGAGGGGAGATGACCTCACTCTCTACAGCTATCTGAAAGGAGGTTGTAGCAAGGTCAGGGTCAGTTTCTTCTGCCAAGTAACAAGCAACAGTGGAGGAAATCATCTCAAGTTGCTCCAGTGGAGGTTTAAATTGAATTTTAGAAGAAACTTCTTTACTGAGAGGGTTGTCAGGCACTGGAACAGGCTGCCCGGGGAGGCAGTTGAGTCCCTGTAGCTGGAGGTATTTAAAAGACATGCAAATCTGGTGCTTAGGGACGTGGTTTAGCTATGGACTCAGTAGTGAGTTAGGTTAATGGTTGGACTTGATGATCTTAAAGGTCTTTCAAACCATGTCTGTGATTGTGTAACTAATGTTGCACCTGCCTGGGTAGATTTAAGCTGCATTCATCCTTCTGTCAGAGCTCCTTGTCACAGCTCATTACAGATACTTAGGCAATTACTGACTAAATCTTTTGACCTTTTGTCTGCATCAGTGTTGTTAACAGTATGATATAGAGTCAGTAGTGTTATAGCAGAAAGGCAGAGAACCTTCTGGGAAAGCCTTCTGCCAACAGTGGCCAAATAACCTTGCAGTAAAGCTTTTCCTCTTTGGGAGAGAGATTCAGACATCAAATGAGTAGCCCATTCCTGAATGGAATGCAGCAGCAGTGAAATGATGCTTTCCAGTACAGCTTCTAGTCTGATAACATTGCACATGATTTTGATTTGTATTATGTGCTGTGGCTCCTTTCTAGAGGTAGTAGGATTAGTCTCCTGTCTTCCCCCCCTTTTCTCCCTCAACTGGTAGGATCTGTGCATGTAACATCACTTTCTTTTTGACAGGTAATCGGGAAGGATGATGTAGCTGTGCCATCCCACCTGTACAAGGTGATCCTTGCCAGACGGAACAGAACATCTGCAGAGCCCTTGGTACTGGGGGCTTTTGTGGTGCCAAACAATCCCATAGGCTTCAGTCACCACCTAACTGAGTTCCAAGTAAATATTGAAGATCTGGAAAAAATGTCAGGTTTAGTTTTTTTCCCCCTCGTGGACAAAACGAAAGATGTTCAGAATATCTGTGAGGTGGACACCTGCAAACTGATGGGCTTCAGGGAATTCACTCTGTACATCACTGCTCGGAAGGTGCAGAGTGCCCGTACCTTGCACCGCTTGGAAAAGGCCATGTCAGAGCTAAGGGAGGCAGGAATTGAGCCTGATGAGTATCTCCAAAAGCTTCATAAAAAGAAGGAAGAAGAACTACGTCAGGAAAACCAAATCACAGCTAGAGAGGGGAAAGCTGGCTGAGTATTTGTTCAGGAAGATGTTTGGGGTTTTGTACTTCGAAAAAGGAGAGCTGAAGGCAAACACAAGGTTTCTGTGAATTGTCCTTTTATTGGATTGTGAAAACAATAAAGAAACATTTGGAAGATGATGGGTTTGGAATAATGTTCATTCTCATGTCACATGATGCACACAGGTGGTTTGCTGCAGTATTTAGATGTGAGAAATGAAAATGACACCTTTCTGACATGAAAGATTACTGGACCTCCAGAAAAGGCTTTGTGCTCTTTTCCAAGTGAGATGTTAGAATTGGGCTTTGTGTGGAATTCCTTCTAGGAATGTTGCATAAATAGACAGTAGACACCTTGGAAGTATAACTTGAACATGTTTAAATGTATTTCCACCTGGAAATGTCTTTCTGTATGATGCTGTAGATGTGATGGTACTTTCTGTGAATTTTTTCAAATTAAATTAATTTAGAAATATTTCATTTAACACTCCTTTATTGGAGACCTGTAAGATGTAATCTGCATCCCTTGTAGTCTTTACTTTGTTAACCAAATTATATTTTCCCTTACCTCTTTTGACCTTGTGTGCTTTGGATACTTTAGCATGTCAGTAGCTGTCATCTGTCATCATTTGATTGATATGAGCTGACAGTGTGTGCTTGCAGACCAGAAAGCCAACCATGTCCTGGGCTGCATCAAAAGAAGCAGCATGGCCAGCAGGTTGAGGGAGCTGATTCTCCTTCTATGCTGCTCCTCTGAGATCCCACCTGGAGTACTGTGTCAAGTTAATGGAGCCCCCAACATAAGGACATGGAGATCTTAGAGTGAGTGCAGAGGGGGCCATGAAGATGATCAGAGGACTGGAGCACCTCTCCTGTGAAGACAGCCTCAGAGAGCTGGAGTTGTTCAGCCTGGAGAAAAGGAGGCTCCAAGGAGATCTTATATCAACCTTCTGGTACCTGAAGGGGCCTACAAGAAAACTGGGGAGGGACTTTCTACAAAGGCATTTAGTGATAGGATAAGGGGTAATGGCTTAAAACTAGAGGAGGGGAGATTTAGGTTAGACATTAGGAAGAAAGTTTTTCCTGTGAGAGTGGTGAGACCCTGGCCCAGGTTGCCCAGAGAGGCTGTGGATGCCTCTTTCCTGGAAGGGTTCAAGGCCGGGTTGGATAATGCTTGGAGCAGCCTGGTCTGGTGGGAGGTGTCTGTTCCCATGCAGTGGGGTTGGAACTGGATGATCATTAAGGTCCCTTCCAATCCAAACCATTTGTGATGATTTGCATCAGGATTCTTCTATTCATATATAATTTTGCAATAAAAAAACCCAAAAGCAACAGTAGCAGCAGATTTTACACAAGCTGCTACCAGTGTGATTTGGTCTTTTTTTTATAAAGTAAGCTTGATATTTCACTTTCACCACTAAGTTTTGATAAACATGTTTTCTTGTATTTTTTTTTATTTTATAGGTGAACACTGCTTTTTTTGTTTGTTGTAGTCACTCACTGTTTGTTTTTTTTTCAGCATCACTCTTTGGTCTATAAACTTCACAACAAGACTTCTGCAAGAAAGCTGAAGATTAACTAAAAATATATTTCCAGTTGCTCAAATTTGCATCTGATTAGATGATTTGATGCTTTTTTTTTCATTAGTTTTGTACTTTATTTGTGTATACATCTTGAATATTTAAGACATTTTTATATGCATCTTGAATTCTGAACATAAATTAATGGGTCTTGTATTTTCTGAGATTTTTCTTCTGGTAAGAAAGAATAAAAAGGGGATATATTTAGATTTTTTTTTTTAATTGAAAGAATAAATTTGGAGTTGTGCCATAAAACACCTTCAGGAGTCTTAGCATGAGATTTCATATCTGAGAAGGGTTATGTAGTGCCAGGCTGAACTGGGCTGTTTACATAAAGGATGAATCAGGAGCATTATTTGGATGCTGTGAATCATCGATGGGATGTCCTAAAAACTGTATTTTCCTTCATCTCAGCTCAGCTGCAGTGTCCAAAAGTAGATCACTTTATAAAGCATTTTTGGTTCCCATGACACAATTGTGTTTGGCAGAAATGCATTTACAAAATCCAGACATCTAAAACCAGAGAAATGTGACTAAGGGCATGGTCCAACCTTACTGCTCACGTAAATCTGAGAGAAACAGGGTGAAAGCCAGACTAAATGTTTGCTCGTTTCAACTCTAGCCCCCAAATTTTGGTTGTTAATCCTATCAAATGCAACAAAACCAGTAGATCACAAAACAACAAACTGCCTCTCCCTTTGCAGAACGTGGGAGATACCAGTGTGTATTACCTGAAACCACAAAGTGCTGGATACTTCACATGCCTCTTGCTGGTCCTGTGTGTGCCTCACTGGAGTCCAGGAAGCCTCTCAGCACTGCAGTGGTGTCATTGCTCTGTCTTTCTCTTTCCCCCATTATTTATGATTTATATTTTTACATTCAGCTTTGCACCTTCCTTTTCCTCCATCCTTTCAGCAGAGGGGTTACAGATGTCTCCTGCAGTGCTCACACACACTTTCTGTGGACAGCTGAAACAGATCTTGGTGCTACAGCTTATCTCTCCGTTGAGCAGAACCACTGTTGGGACAGCACCAGCTGGATGTGAGGAACTCCAGGTATCTTCCCTTCCTGCTGGCAGCTTGCTGTTACAACAGCATCTCAAGTGCTGAGTATAACTCTCCTGTGGAGGCCTGCTATGGAGACCAGTTGCTCCCAAACTCAGTACCTCCTCAGGCCTCACGTGCCCCTTTGAATTCCTACAAGCCTCAATTACCGTAATTTTCATGCCTCGTGGCTTATCACATAGACAAGGCTCCCTGTATAATTTTCAGCTCTGTTTGAGCATGATGGGTGTTCCTCAGCTATCCTTGGAGGGTGGCAGCAGGTGGTGAGTGGTGGAACCTCTTCCACTGCTGGTCTGTGCCAAAGAGAATGTTCACCTGCTCATCTTCTGTTGGTTTCCATATCTCATGTGACTGTGGAGTCTAGAATATAGCAAAAAAAATTAAAAAAAAAAAAAAAAAAAAAAAAAAAAAGGTGCTTTCTTTAAAATAGGAAATACAAGACCAATAGTAGCAAGGGAGTGAGGCTTTTACACCCTTGTGTGAGCCACCTCCATAAGTTGCTTCAGGATCCTTCATGTTCAGCATGAACAGTGCTCATCTCTGTCTCCATCCGTGATTCCTTGCACACTTAAATTACTTCCCTGGGAGCATCTGGAGTGACTTCAGGCACCTCTGTGACACATCTGAGAGCAGGAGTCCTGGAAATGGAGAAGTCTGTCCTTTGTTCCACTGCTATTCAATATGTTTGTATTTAAAGCTCAGTAACCAAATTGTGAGGGAAGTTGATGACACAAGGCTGCCTGCAGCCTATTACAGTCATTTTCTGATTTTTCCTCAGCCCCTCCCTTGGCAGACACCACGAGGCTTGATTCAGGATGTGAGTGGTGGTGAACAGGAGGCAGCTGGGAGGGGAGGGGGAGAGGTGCCACTGGGCTCGGGGGCTTAGGGCTGCAGCCCACCAGCTCTGCTCAGTGCTCTTTGGGTATTTGGCCTTTTGAGGGCATTTCCATAGCATCAGCCTCAGCCAGAAATGATGGGGAGTATGAATCAGGTGCCTCTGGCCTGTAATAATTGTCTGTCTGCTTTTGATACTTAGATATTAAGACACCCATTTGAAATGAATTAGTTTGAGTGTTGTATTGACAGCAGTGCAGTATGAAGCTAATGATTTTTCTGAGACAGTGGTTTTCACAATAATGTTTGCAAGTGCCTTTAGATTGACTGCCCAAGTTGTGATCTGCTCCAAAGGTAATTTTGACTCCAGCTTCTTCATGAATCTCCTGCTGGGTGAGGATTTAACCCTGCACTGAGGTCTCACAGTGCTATTGTTTTGCATCTGTAAATAAAATATGGGGCTGGGAGTTGGAATTTAAAGTCCTGCTTTTTATTTTTATGTGACTAATTCACTTTGGATCACCATTCTGCACTTTTCAGTTTGTCTGGTAGAAGTAACAATAAGTTTCATGAGTTAGTTAAGTGCTGTACTAACTTGTGGAGAAAGTCCATGTTGTGAAAAGGTACAGCAGGCAACACCTGGAGCAGGGGAAGCTACACACCCAGAAATTTGGGGATTGCTTTTATCAAAGGGCTTCAGAGGTGCTGCAACACCCAACTTTGAGTGTGTTTTCCATTACTGGAATCACCTTCCTGGCAACGAGCACTTAGTGGTCCTGTAAAATAAATGGTGCTAAGAAGGTAAAAAAAACAATAACTGTTAGAACCTGGCCTTCGGTGATTGCTGGAGGAGACGGGCACTGGGTTTCTCTGGTTTTTTTTCTTGAGCCCTTTTTTTTAAATTGGCCAGACAGTCTGAACCTCTATCATGGAAAACCATTAAGCAGAGATCCTTCTGCCAGTGCACCACAGGTTTAGTGAGATGTCCATCCAGATATCCTTCCACAGCCTACTTTGATTTGATTCATGGACTTGAACCCACTGATCTTTCTGGTGAAAACCTCCAGTTTCCACAAGCTCTACCAAAGTAGCCATCTGAGGCCATGTTTCCCCTAGGGCAGCTCCCCAGAGAATCTGCTGTGTCAGCTGCAGACGATTAGAAGATGGTTTCCAGCCTGCTTGGTGCCCTCCTTATCAACACCAGTGGGTGGAATGGTCTGTTAAATATGGTTAAATATGTTAAAATATGTTAAATATGGTGGCCTTGCCTTGACTGGTTTTGGTGGGAGGTCTTCACAGGGGAGGAATTCCAACAATGGATCCCAGCTCATGCCAGCCAGGTGGGTAAACCAGGGGTGCTTAATGATGGGATGGCAGAGGAACAGAGAGGGGTTTTGTTTTGTTTTTTGCTGGCACCTTGCAGGGAAGTGGGGGCCCAAACTCTCTTGTGCCCATCCTGGGCCCCTGTATTTGTTGTCCAGCACTCTGTAGAGGAACTGTATGTAAAGCCAAGTGTTCTTGGTTGTAACCTGGCTCAGTGGGAAAGTTAGGAGCAATTTTGCTGTTATTTTTCATTTGTCTTCTCCTGCTGTCACACAGGAAAAGCTTCTCTCATCATGCCACAAAGGAAATACAGGAAGTGTTAATTTTATTTTTTAAATTTTTTATTTATTCAGCTCCACCTAATCAGCTCCACCTACACAGTGGTTGTATAGCCAGTTCTCACATGCTTCCTAATAACCTGTGCAATTAGTGGCCTGTTTGCTTTTGCTATAGCTTGGAAGAGAAGACTGAACAAGAGCTTTGAGTATTTCCTTAAAAGGTCTGAAATGTCTGTGTGGATGCTCTGGGATGGATGCTCAGCACTGGCTACAAACAACTCCCACTCACCCGTGTCCTAAAATACTACAGAACAACTGACCTTTCCCACTGTGCCCTTCAAACGGGGCAGGCTTCACCTGCTGTGTGAAAAATTAACAGCTGTGGCAACATAATATTCCTAAAATACTCACTTCCAAGAACTGAATGGGAGGCTTTTGATGTCATTTTGAGAGATACAGTAACTTGCATCCCAGCTTCCCCACCAGGGCATTGGGCAGCTGGGGAGAGATGCAGAAAACAGGTTTGGAATGAAGTACTTCCAGCTCTGCTTAAGAAACAGCATGGAGGTATTTAGCAGACCACAGAAGTAAATTTGTTTTTTTGTGTCAAGAATAAGTACTTCCCAAGATGACAAAGACTTGTGCAAGCTTTCCCTGCCAGTTCTCAGCAGGTGTTGGGGCAGGGTTTGCAGGATGGAACCAGGGAGGGAATGGGAGCACCCACTGAGCTGCTGGTGCTCAAGAGCCATAACCCCTGCTCCATCTTTGTGTGGAGGTGTCAATCTGGAGGCAGACCAGTCTGTCTCCCTGCCAGCCTCCTTTTACTCCCATACATTATGAAAAACAGGTGTTCCTCCCCCCTCCAGCTGTTTGGTGACCCATCCTGTGCTCTGTGGTGCAGTGCCTCCAAAAGTGGTGTGGCTGTGCCTGAGCACCTTAGGACACAGAGCATTGTGAAATGAAGTTACAGCTGGATTAGACACCATGGCTGTAAAAGCTGAGTTTGGCTTGAATTTGATTGCCAGAGTGTTGCAAGATGCAAGGTAAGGTAAGCCTGAAGGGTGTGAAAGCAAGGTGAGAAAGGTGACCTAACCTGTGGCAGTGGCAGAGGGGAGGATGCCACATTGTGTCCCTCAGCCATCAGTGGGTTCCTTGGGTTGAATCTGAGCTGCTTCAGTGGCAGCTGCAGGGAACTCCTGCAGAACATCAGCCCAGTGGTACTGCTCTGCCAGGTGGAAGGGTAGGGTTATCTCTACCCTGTGCCTCTGCATGGATGTTCATTGTCTGGTCCCAAAAGGAGCTGGACAAGAAATGGAAGGCTTGCAGCAAGCACTGCAGCTGGTCTCACACCCCATTTCCTTTTGTTACATGTGACTTCTTTCAATGTCCTCCAGCTTTGGGTACTAAGGCTTTAGCCATTGCCTGCCTTTATCATTGCCTGTACCTCCACAGACTGAGTTTCATCACCTTCAGGGAGGAACCACTCCTCTCCCATTCCTGGGAAGGAGGGAAGAGAGAGCATAACCACTCCTCTGCTTATTTATTTAGGGCATAACATTGCACCTATCCAAGCTCACCTCAAGCTGCATGGTACAGCAGCTGGAGCTCCCCAAAACAAAGGTGCTGGGGTGCACTTAATGGTTTAGACAACTGTATTGCTATCTCTATTGCTATAGTATTGCTGGCTGTCTTGTTATTTATTGGTGTACCAGACTCACTCTCCTTTTCATTTGAGGGAAATCTAATCAGAAGATCCAGTTCTCACAGAGAGCTCATGGCAAGAGATGGGCTGGTGTGGGGGCTGCTTTTCTCCAGTGCCATCCCCCACCCAGAGGGATTTTAGAGCCCTGCAAATACCTGTCAGGGTTAAAGAGCAAGCTCAGTGATTGCTCAGTGTGTGTTAGCCTGGGTGACCACATCTTAACTTTCCTTCCTATCTTGGTCTCAGGCATCCTGTAATGTCAAGCAGGTGGAACAGGGGAAAGCTGTGCCAGGAGAAGCTGTGCAGGAGCAGCAAAAAGTTGCAGCAAAATTTCCCCATCCTCCCTTGTCCCAGCACCAGTCTTCAGGTGTTATAATGTGTGGGGAGAATCCCGTGGGTGGGAATGCAAAATCTGTGCTCATGTTGAGTTAGGATCAGTGTGTGGCTGCGTGGGAAAGGAGTTTTGGCTCCAGGGTTATGTTTTCATTACATGAGATTTGTGCTATAGCAAGTAGGAGATTCCAGGAAAGAAATCAACATTCAGGATAAGTCCCAGCAGTAGCAGAGCAGCGCCCTCCCCATCCCTGAACTTGCTTGTCCTGAGCCCTTGCTAGGAGTTAGGTGTCCAAGGCAGGCCATGTTCTGCTTGCAAAAGTTACGTACATGAAAAGCAGAGACGTGCTGGAGATGCTGGAGGCCAATATCCCAACACCCCTGAGCCCAATTCACACCAAGGATTTCCAATCCAGGTTCCCATTTCCAGGGGAAAAACATTCTCCATGGGGATATAGGAAGAAGTAGGACATGTACGCTCCTGCTGAAGTGTTTTTACTCTTCCCCAAATTGCTCAGAAGCTTTGTCTCTTGGGGCAATAAGGGGGATGCCATCCTCACTGAGGAGCTTATTGGTGATGCAGGGGGTGGGAGTCTCTGCCCTGTCTAAAGCAGTGGCTAAACCTGTCCAGGAGTGTGGTTGGGGGGCTGCCACAGAGCAGCTCCCCCAGGAATACAAGTGAATGGAAGCCCCAGAGAAGTCTGGGATTTCCCATGGCTCCAGGAGTCCTGAATTAAACCCAGAGACACTCCTATTGCATGTGATAAGACTTCAGGGACTCAAAGATAAAGCCAGGTGATTATTTTTTTTTTAATGCAAGATGTGCTAAGCACATAGAATATTGAGTCCAGCCATTCCTGTGCTATTTTGCATGCCAAACTCTCCTCTGAGCATGACCTTCCTCACCCTTATGGTCCTTCTCACCCCCACAGCCCTCCTCATCCCCAAATTCTTTCAAAGCAGCAATTTTGCTTTGTTCTTGTGAGTGAGTTGCTCTTACTAATGGCAGAGTAATCAATTTGAGTCACTGTATACATTAGTAATGGCCATGTAATTCTAGTGCAAATGAGGTGTGGGCAGGCTGTGAAGCCTAAGACATCTTGTCTTCCTGAGCAGAACTTGGATTTACTGTCCTCTGGGGAAGGCCACAACGAAACCCCCTCCTACCCCCTGGGAAATCCTCCCTTGATTGGATACAGTATGGTCGTCTGATTAAAATTGTGCAGTGGTTCAGAAAATGATTTGCAGCCAGTGCTTCACAGTAAATTACTCTTTTTTTTTTTTTTTTTTTTTTTTTTTTTTTCCCCTAGACAACAAATAAGTAGAACCGGACACAGAAACAAGCAGTTTAAGAAAAGCATGATGTTGTCTTTCAACAAGTGGCATGGCATTGGTTATGGGTGGTCAGACACTGAGTTGAAGGTCTGAATTTAACATCTTTTTATGTTTTCCTGGAGAGAATGTGACAGCCTGGGGAGCAGACAACAGGCACTACAGCAACATTATGTGCCCTATATTTAAAGTGTAAAATGTAGTATTTATATACAACTATATGTAAATGCAATTCCCTCCCTTTTGAGAAAAATAATAAATTAAAAGCTAACAAGGTCTATTGATGGCAGTAAACCATCTGACTCTTTAACAGCCCTGGATGGAGAAGAAAAAGTGGCAAATGGTGCAAAATAGCAGAGGTGCTTTGTCACAACTGATCCCACTTTTGCTGCAGCACAGTCTCTCTTCTGCTTCATCTTTGCTCCATGAGAAGTGGGCAGTGTGGGGGAGGGAAGGGCTGTTTATAAAATTAAGAAAATGTGTTTCGGGGCATATTGGCACTGAGCTGGAAAGGAACAGCTCGGTTGCCCACTCCCTCTCCTGGTCCCTGCAGCATCACTGCTCCCAGGGGATGATTAGTGCCTTTGTCTGTCCAGTTTGAAATGTCACATTTCCTGCTGCAATTAAAAGGAGCTTTTACCTGCGGGATGTATGTCTGAGGGGGTGTTTTCATTCCCTCCAGGTAAATATTTTAGTAAGCAACATCCAATGCAGACCACAAGTATTTGAAAAGAAACATTTTACTCTCACTAAAGACTGTTATTGTGGATTTCACGACCTTTCAGACATCCCTGGGAACTTCAAAGAAGGAGTGGGCATGTAAAAGGGATCGTTTCGATGCTGGAGCACAGGAGAGAGGTGGTTTCAGTGTGCTCAGTTCCCAAAAGGAATTTCTCTCATCCTTGAGGGGTTTGCCAATGCCTGCCTGCTGGGACCCAGCAAAAATTCCTCCTGAGACCACCTCCAGACAACTGGCAGCAAAGGTCCTCTGCCTTTTGGTGGATTTAGAGCAAAAGATGCCAAAGGGCAGATTTTGCAGGGGAAATCCTCCATGGCACTATCAGCTCTGTGCCCTTCTCTGAGAGTGCTCTGTTGCCTTGTAGACACTTCAGAGGACAGGAAGGAAGCTCAAAACTCAGAAGAAAAGTCTGTGTTCAGGTTAGCATCTTTCCTAAATCACTGTTATTCCACGTTAACTGCTGTGTCCATGTGTCCTACTGGGTATTTTCTGTGTGTCCTTCTCCATGTTCCCTCACACCCTGGGGGGTGTGAGTTGCCATTTCACTTTTGGGTTACTTTGTACAGCTCTCAAACCAGGCTCAAGATAGTAGCAAGTAGCCCCCTCTCCCACTTTTCCCTCTGCCTTTTCATTTTTCACAGGATCATAGAATGATTTAGATTGGAAAGGACCTTTAAGATAATCTCATTCCAACCCCCCTGATATGGGCAGGAACGCTTCCACTAGACCAGGTTACTCAAAATCCCATCTGACCTGGTCTTGAACCTTCCTTTTCACTTACTTTTCCCTTTTTGTTCTCATCTCACTTGCTTTTCCCTCCTCAGTGCTCTGGTCCAGCCTTTGCTGTGCAGCTCACAAGATTTTGCCCAATTCAGACAGGGCTGATCTGCAAGGAAAAAGGATGAGATTTTGAATACACAAAAGAAAAGGATGAAGCCAAACATGTTAGTAAGAGGCAGGCTTTAATTACCCAGCTATTATGGGATTATTCCAGAGTAGAGGAAATATGACTAATGCTATGTCTGTGCTTCTGGCATACGACTGCTGTCAAATTCAATGAAGACTTATTAAACATCAGAGAGGTGTGACTAAAGAAAATGATGAGAGGAATGTGGAAAATAGCAATCATGGTCCTATTGTCTGTGCTATGAATTTCTAATCTGGGAGAGCAGGGAATGTCTGTGGGGGAAGAGCAAGAAGAAATTGCTGTGTTTTGCCATCAAAGAAAATCAAAGTTAGGCTTCCAGGAAAGTCATCCTAAATATAAAGTAATGTGTGATCCTCTGGCCCAGGTGTCTTCTTTCATGGCCTTCTTGGGTGCTTATCCCTGCTTTAAGCATGGCTTATTCCCTTTAAAGGAAACACTTTTTAATGGGAATACTGAGAAATGATCCTAAAAGAGCAGAGCTCAGGTCTGTTCTCTCTGTGGCCAGCACTACAGGTGATAGTCTCATTTTCCATCTGTCTGCCCTAGGTGTAGTGCATTTTGAGCATCTGAGCTCCAACCAGGGCTGGATTCCTGGCATACCTCCTACCAGTAGAAGGTCTGGAATGGAGGAGCTCTTGGTTGGAGCCTTTTCTTGCTTCTTAGAAACTCAAGTCTCCCATCTGACAGCCCAGCAGTGTACCCAGTGCCAAAATATACCCATAACAGGCTTCATGGTGGCTTTCTGGTGGTGTTTTGGAGAGCAGGAGCTCCACTTCAATGACAGTAGAGAGAATTCAAAGTGTCTGAAGATGTCAGATGTGAAATCCAAGCTCTTGGAGAGATAGGGGCTTTGGATACACAACTCTGCCTCATGCCTTGCCCCAGGTTATGCATCCTGCCATCTCCCCCCCAGCTTTCTGACTTTACCCCTCAGAGGTACATCTCCTCCCTCTGAAGGAAAAGGGAGGTCTCTGATTTAGGCAGTCTGGATTATCTCAGCACAGTTGGGATGACTGCACAACACCTTGATTTTTGCTGTCACTGTGCAGGTTAATCACCTGAGCAAGTCATCCAAATTGTGCCTGCAGCCTCCTGAATCAAACTCTTCCCAGATGTGCATTTATTTAGGAGTCAGCACCAAAGACTGCTCTGGAGAATCAGGGCCTGCTATGAACCATGCAATTATCTCCTGAGAAGAGGTATAATTACAGAGACAGATCTGCTGCTGATGTAAAACCTGCCAAAGTGGCATGACGCCATCAGGCCTGGTCCAGCCCAGGCCAGTGGCCATCAGCTCCATCCTCCCGGTGTCTCCCCTTGTGTTACTGGCTCTGCCTTTCAAACAAGGACACAATTGAGAAGCCTTTGCCCGTTTCTGTCCATTAAACAACAAGAACAGAAAACACAGAGGATTTACACCACTTCTCCTGTCAGTACCCAGCATCAGTGTCTTCCTCCTCAATGAGTTTTTAACAGCTGTGATGTTTTGAAATGTGGCACAGCACCATTAGCAGCTTTCCAGAAACAAGTGCATTAGTTTTAAGTAGAACATTGCTGAGTACCATTTTCTTTCAGGGATGCAATTAGGTGGGAGTTGGAGTGCGAAGCCTGGGCAGGTGATTGATCAAACTGGTCAGCTACTGCCCCATAATAATAGAATGATCAATGGTGATGATAAAAGTTTAGGAAAAGAAATGGAAATGAAGGAGCAGCAAGGTCTGAACCAGGTGCTTGGGGGGGTTGCAGGCATTTCTGAGTGCTAATGCAGCCCTGTGAGGGAGAAAATATAATAAAATCCTGAGGTTAGCTCTCTGGTTCCTCTCTTACCCCACCTGAACCTGCTTGGTACAGGGACAATTTTGGAGAGAGTGGGTTGCATATCCTGGTGTGAGAATGTTCTGGTGCTCTAGCTGGTCTGGCTTCTCTGTAGGCTCTTCCAAGAAGAGAAGAAGCCCTGATCTCTGTAAATGACACTGAACTCAGTTTACAATCAGTCATAGAATTGTAGAATGGTTTGGATTGGAAGGGACCTTAAAGATCATCTAGTTCCAACCCTTCTGCCATGGACAGGACCTTCCAAGGAGGGGGCAGCCACATCTTCTCTGTGCAACCTCTGCCAGTGTCTCACCACTCTCACAGGAAAGAATTTTTTCCTAATATCTAATCGAAATCTATCTTTCTTCAGTTTAAATCCATTCTCTCTTGTCCTATCACTACATTTCATTGTAGAAAGTCCCTCTCTAGCTTTCATGTAGGCCTCCTTCTGGTACTGGAAGGTGCTCCAAGGCCTCCCTGGAACCTTCTTTTCTCCAGACTGAACACCACCACCTCTCTCAGCCTGTGTTCATAGGAGAGGTGCTCCAGCCCTCTGATCATCTTCTTAGCCTCCTTTGTACTTGCTCCAGCATCTCCATGTCCTTCTTGTCCTGAAAGCTTCAGAACTGGACACAGTACTCCAGGTGGGGCCTCATAACCTCAGAGTAAAGGAGGGAAATCACTTCCCTTGATCTGCTGGTCACACTTCCTCTGATGGAGCCCAGGATATGGTTGGCTTTCTGGGCTGCAAGGGCACATTGCCAGCTCATGTTCAGCTTCTCATCAACCAACACCCTGACCTTTTATCCTCAGGGCTGCTCTCAATCCATTCTTCATCCAGCCTCTATTTGTTCTTGGAATTGCCCTGAACCATGTGCAGGACCTTGCACTTGGTCTTGTTGAATTTAATGGAGAGATATATGCCCATCTAGTCCTTTACACATCCATTTTTGAGTGGGATGAGCAGCATTTTATACTTCACCATCACTGGTGACAAGATTTCCCTATAAGCAGTGCTACAGACTCTACTTGACATGTGCAGGGAGGTCCTGCTTGTCACAAGCACTTTGTGGACTTCCTAGCTAGGGCTGCAAGTTTCCAGCACCCCTGTCATGGAGGTTCTGATTTGAAGGACAATGCTCAGACAAAACTGTCTCAGGGTCAGACATGGAGGCAATGAAACCCAGAAGTCCTGTCCCCATTGAGCAGGCTTAGCCACTTGGTTAAATAATTTCTCTGGTTTTTTTTCGCACTATGCCTGTTTTAATGCTATTATTTTCTGCTTAATCTGTACCTGTTAATAATCCATCCATGTCTTCTACAGAAACACAATGAATTGGGAATTTCAGTCTCTTGAACCTTTAAATGAAAATCTAAATGCAAAACAGAACAAAACCCCTCAAAGCCATAACTCAACTGCCATCTAATCCTTAGGTGCCCTGTGCCTCTAAGTTTCTTTTGGTCTATGTTTATCTCCTCTTTTTGAGTTTATATTGAACAAGATATATTAGTCTACCCTATTAAAAAAAAGGCTACATAGCAAAGTGTTGTATTTTAGCTGGTTTTATGCACAGCAAGAAGCTGTCCCCATGAGCATTTGGATGACTGAGATGTGAAGCAGCCCATCAAGCCCCTCTTTGGCTGTATTATCAGTGTTGATCAGTCACAGTTCACAACAGAAGAGCCTGGTGGTGAGCTGTAATTCTGTTGTAAAAGATCAAAGAGTCAGGAAAAAAAACCCCAAAATTTCTTTCAACTAAGTCCAGTTAATGCATTACACTCTGCTGTAAGGCTTAAGTGCATTGGCTGAATCATTAACATCACAGTGTCCACAGTCAGACTCTTATTTTTGATGTTGAACTTCTCCACCCACCACACGTTGTAAGTACATCAGAGGAAGGACAAGCAAGAGCACAAACCTCAGCTCTGGGGAGTGTTTCATCCTATTGTGTTTCTGTGATATTGAATATATTTAGCCAAATTTTATGGGTGGGAAAGAAATTAGTCAGGCACACGTTACATAAGGGGAAAGGGAGCTACACTAAACCATAGCTGGAATTTGTGGCTGAGTGATAGAAAAAGTTTCTAGATCAGCAAGACAAATTTCAGAGATGCGAGAGGCATCAATTCTAATCCCTCTAAAAGTGTCTTGCTTGCAACCCTTATAAATTGAATTATTTCTGATCATGAAAAAAAAAAGCGAGGACAACATTTTTATTTTGCACAGTTTGTAAGAAATTTGAGCTTAGCTCTTACTTGCAGTTATCCTGAATTTGTGGTGGAGAACCCACAAGACTTTACACCCCTTTTTAGGGCCTGAGTTTCATTCTGACCAATATAAGGTTTTTAAACATTATTTTAAAAGACTGAAAGTATTAAAGAAGTTGCAAGCTAAAAGATGAAGTCCCTCATATGGTGTCTGCTTAAGAGATCTTAAGATTTCAGGATCTGATGTGTTCAGTCAGTGAAGCAGGGAAGTTTCAACATTCATACTATAAACCAGGAGCTGCTGATGGAGATGGGCACATTAGGAGGCTCAGACATCAGCAGAGATGACAAAACTTGCCCTAGTGAACTGACACATCCAAGGACACTTCACTGCACTCTCTTCCCACAGCATTGTGCAGGGGCAGTGGTTGGGATTAAGAGGTTTCCTTCATCTCTGTGATAAACCATAAATAATAAACCATATAATAAACCATAGCAGATATCCCTGATTCTGGTGCAGAGGACATTTCTGGAAGAGAAAGGGAACATCTTTATTTACAGTTATCCATGACTTTGGCCTCTAGAAAATTCTGGCATCCTGTTTGGAGCAACATACCCACAACAGAGAGAAGGACAAAGACTCATTGGGCTTTTCCATCTTGGCTCTGCATGTGCTGCTGCTGCGGTCACAGCTCTGGCATAGAGGCAGCCTGGTATCCTTTTTCTTTATCTTACTTTTCCTATCTGCTTCCCAGCATTTTTCAGACTTATTTTTATGCTTTTGAAGACAACTGTCATTCCAGATCCAAGGGGACTCTCATGGCTTGCTACAAGGGTTTTAGCTATTGGGACTTTTCTTGGCAGCCCTCCTGTTGGTGCACTGGAAAATTAATGGTTCAAATCCCTCACAATGAAATGTGAGATGAAAAGGTCAGTGACCTGTGTCCGTCCATCTTATAAATACCCCCCAACTTCCAGCTTTGTGAAGAGAGACAAAACAAGCTACTTGCTGGGCTGACTTACCCCCGTCAGACATCAGTTGACAGTCTTTCTCCTGACTTGAGGAGCAGCTTGAGAAGGGAAGAGAGATTTCTGAAGTGAAAAGTGCCCTGTGATGAGATACAGGAGCCAAAGAGACGTAAACTGCTCCTGGACTCCCAGCCTCTGGATAAGAAACTCTAACTGACACTTAAAAGTGAGTGGGGAAAAAATGCCTTAAACCCATGTGACACTTCTGTAACTTCAGGCCTGGGATGTTTTTTCTTTCAAAGGAAGGATGAATATTGCCAGGGGCAGCTTTCATGATAAGGGCAAGCCAATAACCTCTGAAAATGGAGAATCACAGAGTAATGGGATGCCATTTTGGAAGGGACCTCAGGGATCATCTGGTCCAACCTTTCTAGGTCAAATCACAGTTGGAATGAGAGGACCCAGCACCCTGTCAAGCTGAGCCTTAAAAGCATCCACTGTTGGGGAATCCACCACCTCCCTGGGGAGATGATTCCAATGTCCTGCTGTTCTCATATTGAAAAATTTTCTCCTCCTGTAATCTCCCCAGCAGTAATTTGCACCCACTACCCCTTGTCTTTTCCATGTGACTCCTTATAAAAATGGAGTCTCCATCTACTTGGTACCCTTTAAGTACTGGCCCATGGCAATAATGTTTGTGATAAACTATCTTTCTTCAGGCTGAGGAAACCCAGTTCTCTCAGCCTCTCCTTGTATGGCAGGGTTACCTGCCCTTTGGTCATCTTTGTGGCCATTCTCTACAACTGCCTAAAAGGAGGTTATAGTGAGGTCAGTATTGTTCTCTTCTCCCTAGTAGCAAGCAACAGGACAAAAGGAAATGGATTCAAGTTACACCAGGGGAGGTTTATATTGGATATTATGAAAAATTTCTTCACTAAAAGGGTTATCAGGCAAAAAAGCTGTCCAAGGTGGTGGTGGAGTCACAATCCCTGTAGGTATTTAGAAGACATATAGAGGTGGTGCTGAGGGGCATTGGCAGTTCTGGTTTCATGGTTGGACCTGATGATCTCAGCGTTCTTTTCCAGCCAAAATGATTCTATGATTCTATGACTTAAGTAAATCTCATACAATCATAGGTCTTACTTAAAAGATACGTTTCAATCTCAGTGTTGGGGTCCCATGTACACACTTTCTGCTGCCTTGCAGTTGCTTTCCTGCCTGATCTCTTTAGCCATCCTTTTTTGCCAACCACTACAAGGTGTCAGGGAAGCACATGTATCACCAGCATCTCCTGGGCAGTGACAGCTCTCCTCCTGTCTGAGCAACACCCAAAAAAGCTGAAGCCACCTGACCCTGGCATCTGCATTTGAATAACTCTCCTGTTCCTCCTCTAAATCCCCACCTGAGTCAAGCTTTGAAAGAAAGGTCAGTTCTATTTGAAGGCTGCTCAGAGTGAGACTGAATCACTTAATGATGAGTCATGTGAAAATTAAATTGATGCAAATGTTAATTTGACAACCTGAAAGTCTGGAGAGGGTTCCAGCCAGACCACAGGCTTTGTGCTCATGCAGCTGTGCTTCCACTGGCCTGGAGGAGGTTTTGCAGCAGGAAAACATGAGGTGGGAGAGATGGCACTCTGCCAAAATTATCTTTTCTTTCCAAAGTCTGACTCATCACAGGTACCACGCAGATGGGGAATCTCTGCAAAGAACCTGTACCATTACTGGCAGCATCCCTGATTAGTGGCCCTGAATCTGGGCTGATGAATTTTTTTGTTTTTGGAATCAAATGTGCTGGACACAGCCCTGCTGGCTGCCTTGCAGAGAAGCTGAACAGTTCCAGCTCTCCTAATAAATCATTAACTACTCCAGAAAGATCACTGAAGTGTAGAAGGAAATAAGCAATTACCTCTTGCCCTGGAGGAGCAGATCCTGTCAAAAACAAGAAAGTGTCTGGGGATAACAATATAACTAGAATAATTAAATGCTCTTTTATGTTTGTTAAATTCAGGATTAAATTAATAATTTTAACCTCCCCTCCCCCCACAGAAAGGGGTAATCAACTCTGAGGCATCATTAGTGGCACTGACCAACCTTTGTGTCATCTGTGTGAGCAGAGTCATGCACACAAGGAGTTTTGCACTGCTTTGCATGGAGTGAATGACTAGAGAAAATGTAAGGAAAAGCAGAAATTACATCTGTAGTTACCATGTACAAGCAAAGATCTTAAGGTTCTTAAGAACAAGTGTGGAAATGCCAGAATTAAGGTTGTCTCTCTGGTGCTTGCAGCAGAGCATCAAACGGATGCTGAGTTCTGTACAAATTTTTAAGAGAAATCTGGCCAAGTATAGGTTTCTTAACAAAATATAGCCATCAAATGAAATTTGAAATGCCTTTTATTTTCAGATACTGATTTAATGCAGAAATAGACCAACTTGCTTTGTCAGAAGTGGAGTCCACTCGGAAAGCCTGAATTTTTGTGTCTTTAGAAGTGACTGCTAAACCTTGGGAGCTTTGTTTGCCCTTTATCAAAAGGACAGTTCTGGCTGGATACAATTTGGGTGGATTTTCAGTCTTTTCTGTTTTTTTTTAATGGTCTCACAGCTCGGGAATCAGTCAGAAAATACTTTCAAATATGATTTATTATACTACTTGCATACCCACTTGGGCAATTTCTATACATTTCTTGTTATATTTGTTTATTTATTTCAACACTCTGAATACAATTTCTGGGCATCATGATAGTCTTCCAATTAGTAAAGAAGAGCTTAGAAGGATATTAAAATGTAACTTTTGAAATTAAATATTAAGGGGAACACAACCATATCTTCTTTATATGTGTAAAGCTTGTCTTTATACATATAAATAACAATAAAGGGCTTAATCAAAGCTATATAGATTTTTTGCCTCCTCATTTTGTGCCTTTTTGGTCTGATCTGGACTATATCTAACTTTGTAATTATCTAATTTGAGAACTGATAAACTGATGCAGGGTAAACTCAAGCAGTTCTAAACTTTGGCCCAGGGGATGAACAGTATCTCTGGAGTCTCTCCTGCCTGTTTTCCTTCTGGCAGCTGATTTATTAGCTCCAGAGCAGGCTGCACTTGCAGTGTTTTCTGTCTGGAGCAGAAGTCTTGGGATTCTCATAGGGGAGGCAGAACTCAACATACTTTCGAGATAAAAAAGTGTTCAAACCAAATAATTTGGACAAAGCTGGAAGGAAGTGCTAGGACAAGACTGAAATCTTTGAAAATCAGCCAAGGGTAGGGAAGTGTAAAATACCGAGGGACAAGTTTTGCTCTTTTATTCAGCATCATCTCTCTGCAAATAGAACCAGCAAAATTCCTGCAGGGCAAGCATGCTGGAGCTGACTAGCATTTAAAATGTTTAATTTGCTTAAGCAGGAAAACAGGAATGAGCAAAGTTTCTCAGCATAAACAGAGCCTCTGTCAGGCTGATTTTATCCCAGAGAAAAACAACAAAAAAAAACCCACCCCAAAAACCCAAACAAACAACAAAAAAAACAAACAAAAATGAACAATCAGACAAAGAGAACCTATGGGATAAAATACCAAAACCAGGGAATGAAATTTTCCAAGCTCAAGCAGGCTATTGATTTCCTTTCAGCAGCACGCAGCTCATTTGCCATGTTGACAGCAACTACAGATTTACTGTACATTGAAAAATAACTTGATGTTAGACTTGGTGCTCCCAGTCCAGTCACAAGGTAGAGGGGAGTTTGGCTTTCATTATAAGGTTTCACCTCAGGTAAAGCCCAGATGCTGTGGCTGAGGTAGAAATAAGAGAAAATCCAGCTCTCCTTAAACCTAAATTCTCATCAACCTGTGAACAAAGAACTACAAATTAATGAGAAAAGGAAAATAAATGAAACACACACAGTCTCAGCAATGAGATCTTGGTTCTTCAGGGTCCTTCTTGGTGAGATCTGGAGGGGTGGGATAGGGAGGGACTGGGAACATCATCTCTGGGAGAAGCACCGGGGTAATGCAGGAGTGCTAGGTGCAGAATGCATCATCCCCAATTTATCTGGCAGCTATTTATTCACACAGGTGAAGGCTTAGCACAGGCTGAAAACGAGGATGAAGGAAACTTAAGAGCAGTGGGCAGCACCCTTGTCCTTGTAATATCCATGTTTCCCAGAAGTGGGGAGCCCTGGCAGTCACCCCCGAGGGATGTGGCACAGCCTGAGTCACACAGCAACGTGAGGCAGATATAAAGCATCCTCCAGCCAGGGCTGTGGTCCCTTGGTTTTTTTAAATTTTTGTTGCCACTTTCTTTTTTTTAACTGAGGGAACTTTCTATAATTTATTTTATTTTATTGGATCTCGCTTTGCCTTTGTAAGAGGAGGGAAATACATGTGGGAGGAGCAAGGGGGAGGTTAAGGCACTGCTGTTGTTAGAGACAGGGCTAATGGCCCAGAGATTTGATAAATAATTCTGTTTAATTTAAGCCTTGGGAGCTTCTAATCGAAACGCATCACCTGTGGTTCTGCTGCTTTCTTCCAGACCAGAGAGAGGGAAGAAAAAAGCCCGACAGAAAACCCCGACCTTTGAACAACCAGCTGCAAATGGAGGCTTTCCAAGCTGGGTGAAGTTGAAGGGAAGTGTGTTCCCTCTAATAGCCCTTTCCCCTGGGGAGCCAAGGGGATGGATGCTGCAGCCACAGAACCATTTGTATCAGCCTGGGCATCTGGCGAGGTTATCCTGGGTTCTGGGTCAGCCCAGTGCACGGGAGGGAATCTGCAGCAGCAGCAGCTTTACCTTGCTAGGTGGCAGAGCAGCAAGCACACCATCCCCCCAAAAAGCTCACTCTGAAGTCAAACAACCAGCTTTTAGATTTCCTGCCACTATGAGGAATATTTCCTTCCCATGAGGGAAATAAACCATGGGGGTGGATGGGAGAGGATGTGCCTTGGTGCTGCTGGCATTGATGTGTTGGAGCGTGGGTAGAGCAATAATAGCTCATCCTGGAGACATGAGGGCTACAGAGTATCTGTTTTTAACAGTTCCTGCTTTTTTAAAGAGAAAAGCAGAATTTTCAACCAAGAGAGTGACTTCTTAAAAGTTTTCTTTGTTAAGTAGGATAAGGTGGGGACTTGTGTCCCAGAAGTTGCATCTGCCTTGCTGCAACATTTTGAAAATACCTTGGAAAGATAGAGGCTTGGAAAGAAAGCTTGGAGAGGGCTGCTAAGGACCTGGAAGATGACTGATATTTATCCTGACTGAAATGGTAGTAAATCTGAAAGGGGTAGCTGCTTCTTGTTTATAGTACATACTCTTTAACTTTCCAGCTCCTGCTGTGCAGGCTCTACTGGGCACACACCTTTTTTTTGCTCTCAGTCATCCATGCTCAGCTCCACTCAGGCAAGAAGGGACAAGAGGGACACAGAGTGGTCCCAGAAGCAGATGCTGCTGCACAGCAGCCTTTGTCTCTTCTGCTCATGCCACTCAGTATCCTTCTCTCTCTGTGACTACTGAAAAGTGGTTCAGATGCAGCTGGGAGCAAAGCAGACTGCAAGCAGTATAAGCTAAACCAGGAAAAAAAATAAAAGAAAAAGAAAGGGAAGCATATTCTGCAGAAGGTTTTAACTCTAGAGGCATCATACAGCTAAAAAATGTCCCTCTTTGACCCAAGATTCAAAATCTGGCAAAACTGTGTCCAGTTTACAGTGAAGGAAATGATGTGGGAACTGCAGAGGGGACATTTAGGACAAGGGACAGATTTGCAGAGACAGGAGTGCCCAGTGGAGAGACAGAAAACTGAGAGAAGGGCTGAGAGCAGGCATGGCCAAGCAGATTCAGTGTGGCTGGGGTCACAGGGAGAGATGTTCTCCTTTGGGGTGACAGGAGGGAGAACCAGCAGGAATCACAGCATGCAGCATGTTTCTCTGAGCTCAGCTTTTGGGGAGCATCAGTGGGCTTAGAATCAGCCCCATGGCCCAAGGCAGCACACAGGGAATTTCTGAGGAGGGGTGGGTGGAGGGACATGGGCATGAGAAGGGGCAGCAGGATGCACCAGCAGAGACCTGTGGCTGCAGATCACTGCTGTGAAGCACCTGCAGAAGCTGAGCCAAACACCCATCCCATCTATGGAGGTAAACTGGAGGTCTGAGTTGTCCTGGGAGCAAAAAACTGCCACGAAACTACTCTTTGGGTCACCACAAGGAATGCTGTCCCATGAGGGAAGGGCTGTCACTGGCAGAGAAAGGGTGCCCAAAGCCAAGACTGAGGCACAGCTCTGTGTGTATGTGGGGAAGTTGGAACTGAATCAGCCAAAGGCTTAAAATGAGTCCCATCCCCTCAGACACATTTTGAGGGGTTTTTTTTGGTTTCTTTTTTTTTTGTTTTTTTGGTTTTTTTTTTTTGTTTTTTTGTTTTTTTTTTTTTGTTTTTTTTTTTTGTTTGTTTGTTTGTTTTTTTGTTTTTTTTTTTTTTTTGAGGGATGTTTTTTTCTCTGTTTAGACCAAAGACCAGGCCAGCCCTTAGAAACAACCCTGCCCCATGCAGCTCCACGGAGGGCTGTCTTCTGCAATCAGATCAGGACAGCAAAAGCCAACATCCAAATTGCAGTGCATGGGCTTTTTAAGCTGCCATGTGAGAACAGGCTGTTGCCTTCAGGAAACAATCACAGGGTGAGGAACAGGGTGACTTTTATTTTAGCAAGGACAGGGACAAGAAGAGACCATCTGATTTGCCTTTCTGTGCAGTGAAGGAAAGTCATGAGGATAATCCCAGAGATTCCTGCAGCCCTCCCAGGCTTTTGGAGTGAGGGTGATGGGCACCACGAACAATGTTTATAATTATCTGCCCCTTCCCCAAGTGTGTGGCTCCCCATAGACTAAGGAAACAAGAGCTGAGAACAGGTTTCAGAAGAATAATAGTGTAATTACAATGATCACACTAGAGCTGTGTTGCCTGTATGGGTGTGCTTGGGCTGTGTGTGTGTCATCTGGGGGGATTGAGCCCCTGCAATATTGATCCTGTTATTTTCCTGCTATTGATTTTTGTAAAGGAAACGTTCAATTAAAATCCTATTTAGTCTGGGTAAGCAGCAGCCTATATTCTTCAACTGATAAAGGGAAGATAAGACTTCGGATGCTTTGCACATGTCATGGGACTAACTGCTGAAGTTTGTGCTAGGATATAAATCCTCCTGGAAAACTGAGTTACTGGGATTAGACAGTACAATATTCAGTCTGGCTCTTTATTTCCCTGATGTCTTATGGAGCCCTCAGCCTGGGGGCAGGCACTGAGGAACTACAGGCAGATACTGGAGAAGTTTGATGCCTTATTGTGGAATGAAGAAAGCTGATGGGCAAGGAGGCCCCTAAATTGGCTTGGAAGAACTTGAGAAAAAAGCACCGTGTCTTCAGTTCTGCCCTTTGCCAAGAATTATGGGTCTTCCAGAGGGTGTTCCCTCAAGCTTTGTAAACTATAATTAAGGAACTGCTGAATAGCAGTTTTAAATAATCACATTTTCAATATAGCTCTCTGAAGCTGGAATTAATGGTAATTCCTGTGTAGATGTAACCATTTATAAAAGTGTCATGACTTCTGTGTAAGGAAGCCCTGGATCAGACTTTTTTTCCAGTGCTTGGACCTGTTTTATCAGAGGATCTCCAGGCTGAACTATCATAAGCACTGAATATTTATTTTGGTGCTCCTGCAGAATCTCTTTTAAAAAATGCAGTCCTAGTCACACCTGCTGAAGCTTCCCAAGAATAATCTGCTTATAAATATTCCCTGAAGTTAAATTCACCAACCAGACTTAGCCTTCAATTTGAAGCTAAATTTACTTTCCTGTCTTGTATGTCAGAATATTTGAATTACTGAAACAATCGTGGAGCTGGATGGTTACTGCAGCACCTATGCCCATATTTTAGTTTCAGTCAAGCTAGTTTCATAAAGCAAGTCACTCATTCTGAAGCAAAGTCCCTATTTTATTTGATGAAACCAAACACTTTATTTCTCTGAAAATGGGACTGTGCAAATACAATCATTATAATCCAATTCCAGAAGAACTAAGACAAAGATCAATCCAGGAATTCATTAAATGCCTTTTGTGTCAAGATGACCTTTAAAGTTTGCTAGTAATCTACATTTTCAAATTTTTAGGCCTTTTTTTTTTTTTTTATACAAGACTGTCAGAGTGAACAAATAAGCACCGATCATACTTGTTGCTTAGGAAATGGGGAATTTTCTGACCATTTTATGTGCACATGTTTTATTGTGCATGAAGTTATTAGATACGGGCTGCAGATTACAAGAGAAATAAGGAAATTTAAACACGGTGAGCTCTTCTTCTTTCACAAAATGAGAAAGAGTTATCTCAAACTCATCAGGGAATCCCAATAAAACCCCTCAGAAAAACACATACAACATCTCCTCCTCTTGCAACTCAAAGAGAGAATTTTTCTAAACGGAGAACCTACCTGCCCTAAACCTGGCATCATCCATTATATTATGTTGGCTTCCAGGACAGCTGATTATTGCAAAATTAAGTCTCAGATGCCTGGATCTCGGGTTAAATCATGAAACCCAAGTTAGGAGAGCGAACAGGATTTGCAGAAACAAGGTTGTTGCACAGGACAGCCACCCACCAAGAGAGAGAAAATCACCATGCTCCTGCCTACTCAGTCTGGGTAAAAGCTCTGAAACTTATGGATACCAGTGACCAAAATGCTGGTTTATGGCTTGAGAGCTTCTGTGATGTGGGAGATCCAATCTAAAGCAGGAGCTGCTGCTGAATCTCAGCCTGCTGGGGATACTGTAGTCCAGTTCTTCAGGGAAGATCAACTCTAAACCATAGCAGATCCCAGCCCTGCATTTTTGGGAGTAATTTGATTTACATTGGATTTTGCCCACACATATGGCAAGCCATGAGACGTTTAGGATGACCCAATGCTCCTGGGGTCTTCAATAATTATCTCAGCTCATGGTTCCCATGTGCCTCCCCAGGCCAGCACTAGGGGATAAGGAGATAAGCACACAGATAAGGAGAGCAATTATTTGCTATCAAGGATGGGATGGTAGAATATAGGTAGCTTTGCCCACCATTGCACAGGAAGGCTAAGGCAGAGCTGGAAACCTGTCTGATCTATCCCTCTTACCCATTCCTGTTGTATTTTTACTGAGACTTTTTCTGTCAGAGAGAAAGGGTCAGATTGACAGCACCAAGGGGTGAGAGCTTGTCTTCCCATACAAAACAGGTACATCCCTCTTATGAAAGGACCACCTGCTAAGTCCTCAGCCTCTCTGCTATGGCTATTAATAATCACTTCCCATGATTTTCATAGCTTTCTAATGTGGACACTTGACTTCTTTTAATTGTGTTGAGCTTCCCCACTCAGGTTCCACAGGATATCCATCAGCCGTAGTGCTGGGGATGGGCCCAGCCTCTCCTTAGAGCCCCTGTGCCTATATCCCCACTTTCATCTCAGCTGGCATCATCCCACAGGTCATTTTTCTGGGCTAGCAGTTCACCATTATCCACATTGAGATTTAAACAGCAGGTTGCACCTGTTTGTTTAGCTGTTGATTGGGAGGAACCGAAGCGGAAAGTGACCCCGCGAGTCCGGCTGAGCAATCCCTCCCTGCTAATGGAAAAAAGCCTCCAGCCTGTTCCTCCAGGCTATTTGTATCACCAGTGTTTCTGCCTTATTGACTGCCTCCTTGGAAAATAATTCTGTTGCTTAATTGATTGTAACATTTCTTTCTACTTCTTGTTTTTTTTTTTTTCTTTTCTTTTTTTTTTTCTTCTTTTTTTTTTTTTCTGCCAGTCTGTCAGCCTCAAGACTTTATTTCTCATTTTTATTTGGGTGCAGCGGGAGCTGATTTTAGGGTGATAGGCAGCACACACTTGTTCTTCCAGACTATGCGTTAGGGAATTTGAAATTACCCCAGCATTATGTCTTTCTTCAATGAAAACCAAGTGAGTTTTATACAGCTCTGGCTTTCCAGGGCAGCTCTGTTTAACTCTGCCCTCTGCTTTAAGCAAAAACTTGCATTTTCTGAAGTTTTTTCTTGAGCGCATGGTTTCCTAGGTACTTAATGTTAGGCCCCAGAAATGGTGGCTTAAAAATGACATTGACTGAGGAACATGCCTTTAATTTCAGCAAGTGTAGCTACTTAGAAGAGAGCCATCTGAAAGTACAATCACATGAAAGAAAATTAGTTCTATCCTGGCCCAAACCAGGACAAAGGATTTGAAAGAAATGTTGGCTAGGGACCTTTACTGAAGTAGCATAAACTTCAAATAGAATGAAACCTTTAAGATCAGCTACTTCCAACCCTCTGAGCAATGCCATATGAACACAGCAAGCTGGGGCCTCCCTGGTGGAAATAACCATCAGCCAGGAGAATCATCAACCTGGATCCTTGTGGCAGCCCAGAGCACACTCGGGGAAAAGTAGAGACAACACATTTTCCTCTCCTTCTGCTGTTAAAAGCTTTGCAAGTCCTATATTAAGCTGGTTCTTGGATCATCCTGTTACATCCCATATCTGGTACCTCACAACAGGCCATAAGGAGCTTTCAGAGGTTCCTCAAGCAAGCCTCTTCCTATCTCCCATCAGCCAGCACCTTCTTCAAGTAGCTCAGCTCAGATAAGCAATGTTTTCTTTGGGTTCACAGTCTGACATATGTGTTGCTCCCAGTCCTGCTGTGGAGTCATGATATCGTGTGTATTAGGCAATGGGAAGAGTGGAGAGGGAGGGAAAAACAACTTGGCAGCTGCTTCTTAAGTAGGCCATTGACAACTATCTGCTAGCAAATTTAAAATAAAGCAGGGAAGAGTTCTCATTTGCAACTTTCCCTCATTTTCCACTGGCTAGCAGTCAGGCTTTTGCATCCAACAAAATAACAAGCATTTCCGTGAGCTTTTATTTCATAGGGCACTGGAGGAAGGTGAGTGGTTAGGTCTTGGGGGTGTTAATGGGGTCATTTCATGCTGTGTATTTTGGTGGACTGATAGAATGGATTATGTGCCTATAATTACAATTTTTTGCTGCTGGGTGGTCACCACTTCCCATTATAAATCTGCTTGCCAGGGCACCAAGACATTTTTCTGTGGGTGTTTCTTATTGTTATTTAAAGGTAAGGAAATAATTTCAAAAGGAAAAATTAAGCTTGGTTGTCAAGGGGAAGGACATAAAGTTGACTGAAGGAAAAAAAAAAAAGCAAAAAAAAAGCCACTGGGAATCTGACAGTCCTTCCCACATGCAGCCACTCTCCTGTGGGATGGGGGTCCGTGGGCTGCCACCAGCCCTTGTGTTTGGCTCTGACGTGGAGAGCCAGGAATCAATCACTTTGATGTCTTATCCTAATCCCTGAAGATAGATAGCTGTGGCTTGTTTGGTGACTGCAGTAGTGCTACTTTAAGAGACCCTTTTGAAGTATTAGAGCAGCACTTCAGTAGCTGTTGTGAGAGCGGAAAAGCTGACACCAACACTGCTTTGGGAAATGGCCATCAGGGACCCGGGGCAGATGATGGGTTTGTGCTGAGTGGCATCTTTCCTTGTCATCCATGGGTGTCATGGATGTGCCTGTTGGTGGGTGGCTTTGTGCATGCACTACCCACCCATGGATGTCTATGCCCCGGGTGTGTTTATGGCTCTGACAGCTTTTGCTCTAGCAGAGATGCACTTGCTGAGCATGAAGATGGCAACAAAAGGCAGGGAGGTGTTCAGACACATTCCTCTGTTTTGTGGGGCTCAGATATCTCACTGGCATTTTGGATATCCAGATTGAGCTGCTGACTCTATCCCTGGCAAGGCCCTGTAGACATCATGAGCTGGGTTCCTATCAACAGCCTTAATGAGTGTCATCTTCTATCCCTCCAGCCTCCTCATACTGGTTACTTCTTGTTCTCTCTGGTTTAGTCTTCCAGCCATACAGGAAATACAATCTTTCCTGTTCTCCCACAAAGCTAAAACCCAAAAGTTTACATCATCCAAATTTTCAGCAACCTTTTCCCTAGCCATGGCAAACACAGTGCCCAGTCCTACTGGGCACACATCTCTTCACAGCATTTCCCCATTCCTTTGCTCTGGTGGTTTGAGTTGGAAAAGGACCTTAAGGATCACCTTGATCCAACACACAGGCAGGGACACCTCCCACTAGACCAGGTTGCTCAAAGATCCTGGTCTTAAACAATTCCAGGACGGGGCATCCACAAACTCTTTGCCTTTATCTTCCCTCTGTTTTGCTTTGCCTTTTTCACCAGCCACAGCAATCTGATTGCATTGTCAAGACTCCACCACCTGTTTCTTGCTAACTTCAATTCCCAGCTCAACTCTGCCTCACACCATCCTCTGCTTCTCTCTTATAAGAGTTTTGAACAAGCACCTTTGTGTTTTCCTGTGGACATCTAAAAAATACCAGCAAAGTGCCCTCGTTGCCCTACCTTGAACTTGCCTTTGCTGCAGGAGAGCCCTGGGTAGTAATTAAGTTGCTGATGGATGAGTATCACTGCTGTCATGCTGACAGATCCCACTTCATCATTTCCCAGTAATCTTTTGCACCTGATGTTAAATGTTGTCTTTTCTTTAGGCTGGAAACTCGTAGGAGAGAATTTATTTGGCATTTTTACAGTCCGCAAAACAAAGATATCCTGGACTCTCTTGAGTGCTGTAGGAACTCAGGTGATGAATAAGTGCTGAGTTCAGTGCTGAGGATAAAATTCAACTGACTTGCTTTAAAAATTTTCTGGTTTATGCATCAGTTGAATGAAACCTGAAGGCTCTGTTCTTCAGCAGCTCTGCTAGTTCATTTGCAATGCCACTTTGAAAATTCCTTCCATTAAGGAACTATTTTTTTTCTTTTTGTTTTTTCTTTTTTTTTCCCCCCTTGCTTTTGGCAAAGAGTTGAAGCTTTGAGTTTTTAACCAAAAAAACATTTTCCTGCCCACACCCCAAAATGCCTCCATGATGCATCATGCTTTTCCCCCTCCCTGTGTTACCATGCAGAATAAAAGCAGATCCAGGATCTGTATCCAGATCCAGTATATCAAGATGTGGTCAAGCCCAATTTGCAAGATATCAACTCCTGCCATCCAAAACCAAAAACTTTTTGAAGGACATTTTTTTTCCTTCCTTTAAATAATCAGTCTAAATAGAAAGGACATAGTGATGGAAGACAGACATCTTTGTATTTAAGAAAAAAAAAAAAAAAAAAAAAAAGTGTTTGGTCAAAGCTCTAACACTCAGTTCCTGAACGAATTTCACAGAAGGCACCTGACCAACCTGACTCATATGTTCTTTGCTGAATTGATCTGATAGTGAGTTCTGGTACTGACACAAACCCTTTGCACGAGAAGGAGCTCCTCCCAGGCCTCTGACCCATTTCAATGTCCTTCTTCCTCACACCAGTTTGTTTTTTTGTTTGTTTGTTTTCATTCCATGTCACTCCCTGTGCTCTCCTCCCAACATTTCCTTTGGCTCCCATGAGTTTTGGAAGACCCACAAAGCACAGCAGTTTTTGCAGACACTGGTGGATCTCCATGCATGTTTATCTGGCCTGGGCCACCTTTGAAGCATCATCTCTGGTGATTCCCAGCAACAAATGTACAAGTGGAATGCTGGATGCAAGGTCTGCCTCCAGCACCCCTGCTTGCAGTATAAAGGCAATATTTGGGTACCACATCCACAAAGTTTTCAGCATCTGGCCAGTTACCCTTGCTTGTTGTCTTCATCAATTCAGGCCAGTTTGAAGTGTGACATTTACCTGACCTTACATGAGAGAGCTCATTCCATTTTATTTCTCTTTTTTTTTAGGCTTTTTTGTTTGTTTGTTTTTGGTTTTTTAGTTTTTATCCTGTGGGTTCAAAAGTGACATTGTTTAATATAAAGAATCCCAGTTTTGCTTCAGCTTACATAACCAAATATTAAAATACAGTGCTGTGGAAAAAAGTCACCTAGACCCTAATTTTTATCTGGTAATAGTATTTGCTAGCAAACCATTACTGCAAATGCCTGTTCTCAGTTGTTTTGGAGAAAAAGTGACTTGGTGGCAGGATCTGATCAGGTGCCTGGGCAAAACTGTTTATATATTTTTTTGTAAATTACTGTTTAGAAATCAGGAGATGTTCCCTGCTACTTGCTGGCATGTGAAAAGGAACACTAAATGGCACTTGGGGGTTAATTTTCATGACCCTGACTCTACCTCTCAGCAAGATAGATTACATTTTCAATTCTATTCCTTGGCGTATAAAAGAGAATCATTTTGTAGAAAATGAGAATTGATCCATATCTTCACCCTAAAGTCAAACTGCAGCTTTATTGACCAGGAAGAAAGAAAGGAAAAAAAAAAAAAAAAAAAAAAGTGGATGTATTTCTTTAGAATACAGTTTCCCCATGATATCCCCCATGCCATATCAGCATGAAGCAGGAGCAGAGCTGCTCTTTCAACAGGAAAACCAAAATCTGGGGACTTTGTCCCCATGCTTGGGACAGCCACCTCACCCCTATGGGGTCATCTGCAGCTTGTGTGCAACCTTCATGCCTTTTCTTCCATTCCCATGATTTGGCTCTCTGCTTCCCTGCCCTCTTGGTGACTCCTCAGCCATCAGGGACCATATATGGCCCAATGCAGATAAAAGGCCAAAGGGATTTTCCAAGGTGTGAAGAGGAGCTCAGCACCTCCCTCCTGTTGAAAGTCCCTGGGAGCCCGTGTCCATGCTGCCCTTTGTGGAAGTCATGGGACAAAGGGAAGAGCTGATGTTTGGATGATGGATATGGGTGTCAAGTACCATGGGACATTTGGGGATAGCTCAGTTGTAACTTCCCAGGGCCAGGCTGGGGAAATCCCACCTGCAAGGCAAGCAGGCTTTGGAACTTTATCCTGCTGTCCTGGCTGGGCAGAAGCACAGATTTTTCTTCTGGCCATTCCCCCCTCTGGGTGTCACTTTGGGAAAGGGCATTTCATTGCTCTGCTCCTGCATCTCTATGCACAGCTTTGGCTTTGCTCAGAGTATTGGCACTGCCATCCCCCGGGGACAAGCCCTGCTGAAGCAGCCTGACCAGGTGTCTCAAGTTGGCTTTAAGGTCTGATACTATTTTATCTTTCCCTTCCCTTGCAAGATTCAACATTGTTTAAAACAACAAGCAACAAAAAATATTCCTGTCCTTTATCCTGGGAGAAAAAGGCTTAAAAATATGAGTCCACAGGGCAAAATAAGTCTGAAGTCCTCCCTTTCTTAAGACATATAAAGAAAATCATTACGTTTTACTTATTGTATGGCTGGAGAGTTTTACAGCCCACTCACCCCAGAGCTCCAAATATTTGGGCTGGCACCACCAGCACTGATCTGGGCTTGCTGGTGTTTTTCATGTGTGCTGGCATGTGGTGAATGTTATTTTATCATCTTACCTTATAGGAGAGGAAAATAAAGACCTCAGCAGATCTCTAAAGCAACAACAAAGCCTTTCTGCAGGAGGCAGAGGGCAGTGTTTGCCCACACATTGTAATTATCAGCACAAGCAGGTCAAGTTCAACCTTGATGTTCTCCCTGCTCTCCTCTTCATGATGGTGCCTGTGGCCCCCTCGGTTTTGATGAGATAAGAGACAGATGTATGCCTGGATGTGTCTGGAGAACCTCCTGGAAGTGGTTGTAGTGCTCAACTCTTCTGAAAGAATGCTGCAACTCTTCAGGTGAGACCCCTGAGAGAGGAGCACAGCCCTTCCTTGGGGAAGCCCTGCAGCAGGGTGACACAATGATGGCTTTTTCCCCCATGGAGGGAACAGCCCTGCACCAAGCAAGGTCAGAAGTCAGGTCACAAGTGCTACAGACATCACAGGAGGCAGCTGCTCACAAGTTCAGCTCTTTAGAAAATAATAGAATCATTTTGGTTGGAAAAGACTTTTAAGATCATCAAATTCAACTGTTAACCCAGCACTTCCCATGACCTTGAGGCCATGTGCCTAAGCACCACATCTACCCATTTTCTAAATACTCCCAGGGGTTGTTACTCCACCATTTCTCTGACCACCTTTCTCCATTGCCTGACAACACTTCAGTCCTATCCCTGGGACACTCATGGGTTAGGAGAGAAGGAATGAGTGCCCACTACCCTATACCATGTGTTGCATGTAGTTAGGTGTCTGTGAGCAGCTGGTTTTACATCCCCTCTGTGACAGACAGAAGAGGGGTGATGTGCCCATGTGCACTTTTTCCCTGTGTACAGCCTAGGAGGCTGATTTGATCTCAATCTCCTCCTTGCCTTCCCCTTGCACCACCTCATGACAAACCTACAGTGCTGTCCTGTGCCTCGTGGATTAGCAAAGGGAGACTATGGGAGAATCTTGCTTCTGGGAAATGACACTGGCTGCTAGCAGAATGCAGTGAGCTCACAACCTTGGAGCCAGCTCTTTGGCAGGAGTCTGTAGGTCTGAAATCAATACCCTCTCTGCTTCCTATGCCACCCTGCTCCTGCTTGTCCCCTCCAGGGATGAGCTTTCCCAGGATCACAGCCCAGCTCAGAAAAGATCTGTCTCATCCAGATGCCCCCCCACCATGGCAAAATTGTCTCTAAATGTAAACACAATAAAACATGGAATGAAAACCTATTCCAAGCCAAATATGGGGGAAAAATACCACAACTCTGAAGACCTATTCCTACAGGAACAGTGCATGCCTGTGGAGCCGATTTCATCCATCCTGATTAAAGAATATCCATCCCACCTACATGGCACAGAGTTGAAACCAGGTCTTTTTACCCACAAAAAAGCTTTTTACCCACAAGGACTCTCCTTGGTGGGAGGATGATGCACTCTTAACTTCACTTCAAACAGGATTTCTTTTGTTAAAATAACAGATAAAATCAGTTATTTCTACAGTGTGTTTCTATTGGGACATTTTGACAACACAAGCTGATTTTAGTCCTTTCCAAAGATCCTCAGAGCTCCTGTGCCACTCCATGTCCTTTCCAGCTATCCAGGAAGCCGCTGTGCACAAGCACATTCCTGTCCTTATGCAGGATGATGGATGGCTGGAATTCCTGCCTTGTTATTGGAAAGGTACCTCACTGCCTTCACACCTTCCCCAACCTTTAGTATGGTAGAATCATAGAATGATTTGGATTGGAAGAGAACTTTAAAGGTCATCTAATCCAACCCCATCACTGAACAGAGACATCTTCAACTACATCAGGTTGCTTGGAGCCAGACCTTGGATTTTTCCAGACGTGGAGCATCTACCACCTCTATGGGCAACCTGTCCCAGTGTTTCACCACGCTCATTGTAAAAATTTCCTTCCTTTATCTACTCTGAATCTCCCCTCTTTCAGTTTAAAACCATTATCCCTTGTGCTATTGCTACAGGCCCCACTGAAATGTATCCCCATTATTCTGATAAGTGCCATTTGAGTATCAAAAGGCCACAGTTATCACTGTATTTTCAGTTTTGGAGGTTCCTACTGTTAAATTTTGTCCATAACCCTGTCACCTTTGTGACTGATCCATATTGATAACTTGGAAGGCAGAATTGAGCCCAGAAACACCCTGTGCAGAATCTCACTTTTTCAGACAGCACTGGGCTGTCTTCCACAGTTTGTTCATCTTAGGATTTCTTGTTTTCCTTCTTCCAGAGCTGTGGAAACAAAAGTAGTTTGGAATTTTGCAATTTAAAATTTTGCAATTTAAAGTAGATCCCTATAGAAAATGAACTAAAAGCTGATATTTATAGAATTTTAGTATAACTTATAGGTATTAAAATACTTAGAGGCCTTGGTGGGAATTCAGAGTGGTGATAGGTGGGAGAAACCTGTGGGGCTTTGCTGCAGATGAAGTGAAAGTATCGGGGGAACTTCCATGGGGCAAAAGCAGCATCTGGGAAAGCACCACACCAGTGGGAGACAAGATTGGCATGGAAGGAAGGGAGATGGGAGTGAAGACTGGAGATCTTGGAGGCTTTGGAGGACATGAAAGCAGCCAGGGACTGAGTGGTGTTATGAATCCCCCATAAAGTGAAGAAGGAAAGAGGGCAAAAGCTGCTGGTGGTGGACAGGGCTGCCCATGCTGTGTTCCATCCCTTTCTTGTCCCTTGACACCAGGCAGTAGGCAAGCAAAGAACAAGGCGACTCATCCCAGACTCCTCTGACATGCCCCAAACAAGCAATTTGCCTTCCTAGGGAAGTGCTTTCCACAGCATTTGTGGTCATCCATGCTTTCCATTGGAGGTGTTCTTCAAAACTTCAATAAAGCTTCAGACAGGGAAATTGCAGGGGACTAAAGCCCTAAGCTTTGTAGACAACCTGGCTCCACAACCATGTGCTGGGACTGCCGTGGGTGCTTATGTCATCTCACCACGTCTGCTGAGCTTACCTGTTGGGGGGCTTCATCAGTCCTCAAATCACCTAAGGGAAGTACATGGAGAAACCCATAATTTGAGAGAGTAATATGTTTCTTGCTCCTGTTTGTACATGAAAAGAAGGGAAAAGATCCTCACTAGAATGACTTCACTTGATCTGATAGTAATATCAGATAGAGAACTAATAGTAGCACTTCCCTGATAGCCCAGGGAAGTAATGTGCTCAGCAGCACTTTGGGCATCAGTCTGGCAAGAAAGTTTGTTAGACACATAGGTTTCAGAGAAACGCTGGTTCCCCTTTAGTTCAAGGATAACATCCTCCAAGCTCCTAATTTGCTTTTTAAAAATTTATTTAAATTTTTTCTCCCCAAAGAGAGGCTTCTGCTCCACTGCCAGGGCTCTGATGGAAGCTGCTCTTCACGGGGTGCAAGACAGAGGTCTCTGCAGCACTGCAAAGCAGTGCACAGCCCCGGTGAGCACTGCTGATGTGACAGCTGGAGCTGGAGCTGCAGTCTCCTGGTGGCAGTGCCTCAGGGTAGGACCAGACTACACTTCCTACGTGGCAGGAGACACCTCTGCCTACGTGCTCCAGGACTCAGGCAACGTGCTGCCCTCAGGCACCAAACAGCAAACGCAGCAAGTGGGGTTATGGCATTTTGTTGCTGCAGAGGTTCAAGTTTCTGCTGCATTTCTTTATGCACATCAGAAGTCTCTTTTATACCTATTGAGAGCTTGTACACAAAGAAGATTGGCTTTTAAGGAAATACCCATTTGTTCCCAAGTCATGAAGGGAGACTGTATTTTTTTTAAGGAGTTTTCCTGCTCTCCCTGAGCCGTCTTCACCTTGAAGTCCTGCATAAGGAATTACAAAAAGCTGTGCTACTTCCAGCTTTGTAGGAAGTCAGATCTGGGAAGAATAACACTCCTACTTATTTTTACACATGTGTTCAACATCTGGCTCAGTGCTATACCAGGACTGTTCCATTTTGAACCATTCAGTCTCCATAGATGGTGTTGGTGTGCCCTGGTGTGTCTGACCTCTGTGCCTCCAGAGATGCTCCATACCAATGTGTGCTCTGTATATATTGGGATCTGCTCAGTAAAGGCAATAGATTTAATCATCATTGACACTGTGTAAATAAAACAGATTTTAACATCTGGTCTTTCATCTTTAAAACACAATGGCACTTCATAAATAATATAGTATTATACTCCCAGAAGGCATTTGTAATACTTTATTAGGTGTCACATCAGTGCTCCATTTTGCAGCAACTGCCCAGAACTAGAGATCCTATAATTCAGTTACACTGTAAGTAGCCACTAATGAGGCATATTATTATGAAGAGCCAGTGCTGTACAGCTACATTGCAGTAAATCTGGAGTAATTCCAGTGAAATAAGTGCTAAAGTGTGCATTTGTTCCTATGAAATGAAGAGCAAAGTCTCACTCAAAAAACAGTAAAAAGTTTTGAAGAATGACTGTGAGGTGTTGAGCAGAGGTTTATGGAAACCTCTTTGTTATTTTCTGCCCTCCCCTATTCTCTTTTCCATTCCATTCTCATCTGTCACTCATGTATTGAGTATCCTGACAAGTCTGCCTGATGTTAAATGCTCCTAGTTTGTGGGTTTGCATAGTGCCTCCTGAGTACTTAACAGGTCTTAGAGAGTTCAGTTTGCCACGATCTCAGATTGTCTGGCAATCCCCAATGGCTTAATAATGTAAAATCAAAAACTGGACTGCAACTGATTCCTCTTTCCTGTCTATCCTTTTATCAGGGACTGATAAGTGGAATCTGGAAGTGAGAAGCATAATTAGATGTGTGCTGAGTGGGATTTCCCTTTAGGAAGCACAATTCTGCCCTCCCACTCCATATAACCAGGAATTGTGGGGAGGTGGATTTTCTGGAAGTAACAATTTGTCCTTTCCTGCAGGATGAAAAAGTTCGTAAGGCAGCTTTTTGTGCATAGAAGCATTTCTAGCCACTTCCCTAAGGTTGCTTACTCAAATATCCTCTTGCAGGAAAGCTGAACTCACCATATGCTCTTGTAGTAAATAAATTGGGATGCAACATGGCTGTGTGATGTAATTGTGAAATGATCTCATCCTCTATAAAATCAGTCTTATTCATCCAGTTTCTAGCTGGTAGATTTATTGTTAGAATGACATTAACTCCCATACTAGACTAAGAGACTTGTTTCTGATCTTTGCTGATTAATCAAAAGTGGGTTTCCAGAGACAAACCCCAGTGTGTATGCAAGGATAGGTCACTCTGTGGGCATGTGCGTGTATACGTGTGATTGCTGACAGCACACCAATCCCACTAGTAAGTCACAATTGAATTTACTGTTTCCTTTCAATCTGAACAACGTCATTACCTTCTGCTAATATGGTTAGGAGGCAGCAGGAGATGCTCTGGGACATTGGCTGGTTGTAATGAAGCCAGAGCCAGAGCACGTGTGTGAACCGTGCTATATCTTAATCATAAAATTGGAGCAATGTTTGAATTGGATCACCGGAGCATAAATGTCCCACGTTAAGACTGCTCTGAGCAGCAGCAGTCAGCAGCAGGAAGCCCATCTACGCTCACCTGTGTTGTGTTTTCTTCAGATTAAGAGGAGCTGAACCTGATTTAGCAAAATAACCTGATGGGCAGATGCTTCCATGCAGCCCCAGGGACAGGAGTGTGTCCTGGGTTAGTACAGGGGTGTTTTTGGAAGCAGTGGGAGGGGGCACAGTGTTGGCTTCTGTGAGGAGCTGCTGGAAGCTCCACTGAGTCTAATGCTGGCCCTGCCTTTTCCAAAGGTCAAGCAGATACAGGAAACTGGGTGCACCTCTGTGAGTAACATATTCAAGAAAGGGAAAATTAAACTGCAAAAAAACCCCACAACGAAAACCTGCAGAGCAGAGGAGAGGAGGAGGTGAGAGAGCAATGCCAGAGAAAAGACACCAAGGTGAGCGAAGAAGGAGAAGGAGAAGGAGAAGGTGCCTCAGCAGAGATTTCCCCTCAGCCCATGGTGAGATGGCGGCTGTGCCCCTGCAGCCCATGGAGGAGTGTGGTGGAGGAGTCCCTGAAGGACCACAATGGGGTAGATGTGGATTTGTAGCTCCTGAAGTGTCCCAGGTGGTCAGACATGGAGCTGCAGCCTGTGCAGGGTGACAGAAAAGGCCAGATGTGGCTCTGCAGCCATAGAGGACCCTCAGAGGTGACTGTTCCCGCAGTGACTCTACAGGCAGCCCGGGCGGGAGCAGTTCCTGAGGGACTGCACCTCATGGGAGGGACTTGTGTCCCAGGGCTTCCTGAAGGACTCTCTCCCATCTCTCCCCCACCTTGGAGAGGAGGAAAAAGGTGAGGAGTCCTCCCCTGAGGAGGAAGGAGAGACAGAAACACCATGTGGGGAACTGACCCTGAACCCCCCCTGTGTCCCCTGTGCCCTGAGGGGAGGCGGCAGTGAAGTGATCCAGGCACTTAGGGGAGAAGGGGGAAGGTGTTAAGATCTGCCCGTGTTTTCTTTTTCTCATTGTAGATTTAATTAAGTTTTTTCCCTTCTCAAGTTGAACCTGTTTGGGTTTTGCCCGTTTCTGTAACTGGGGAATGCAAACCTCCCTGGCTGGATTAAGGAGCCTTTGGGTGGTTTTTCTCCTCCCTGTCCCACAGTGAGGGGATGAGCAAGCAGAGCCCCAGTTGGTACTGACTGGGCCTGGCCCACGACAGAGTGGTTGGCACTCTGCAAGTCAGTTCAGTTGGGTTTGCAACACTTTTGCTGGAACATCAACTGACAGCAAAACTGGACAAAAAGGTTGAGGTGGAGGATCTGAACATCTCTGGAGTCAGCCAGGGAATAGAAAAAGCTTTAATATTAAGGTCTAAAATATTAAGTGGACTGGAGAGCAGTCACTCTCCCTCCTAGGGAAGCACCCTACTCATTCACCTATAGAGTTGCACTTTTTCCTTCTTCCCAGCCCAGCCCATTTATCGTTTAATTATTTCAAGACACCAGAATAGCATTGTCATGATGGAATGAAGTACACATCACTGCTCCAGCATCCCCTATGCTTCTGTGACCACAGTGCCTAGAAAATGGGTTCAACTGCTCATGGCAGAGAGAGGCTCATATTTTAGACATCCATAAATGAGCCAGCTTTGTTGGCTGTAGACATAAAAGAGAAAAGCAGGGTATAGTTTAATTTTGTATGGGGCAAAACCTGGTCTTGGGAGTGTGCTCAGAGCATGTCTACAGTCCAGACTCCACCAGATACCTCCTAATTGTGCAGTATGAGAATCCTGAAGAATGATCTAGGTGCTGGGATCCTTGGTTCTCTGAAGACTGGGGCATGTTGAGGAGTGCTATCAGCAGGCCTTTATCTGCCTGGAAATGTTAATGTAAAAAGACATTAGCAGCTCTGAACTTCAAGGGCCTCCTGAGCCCTGCCTCTGCAGAACAAGAATTTTTCATGTTTGAGCCCCAAGCAGTGTTTAGGCAATCCAGATCCCCATGTGGAGGTAGGGCTGTGCACTGTGCATCTGCAAAACAGGTGTGATGAGGTGAAAAATGCTACGAGCGTGAAGTGCTTGGCTGTTGAGACAGTACAATCAACCAAATAACACAGACAAACAGAAATAGAAAATAAAAAGTGTGTACACTGTGTTCCAGTGGAACAGAAAACTGAATAAGAAAGCAGGTATCTGGTGTCCCAGTTCCTTGTTTTGGATAAAAAATCAGATTCCTTTCCCTTTGGTGTACCCAATTTCCACTTATTCTACAGAAGAGTTTGCCACACTTGCATTTTAAAAGCACCATCATGTGTTTTCACACAGATCTTTGTTATGCAGCTGATCTTTACTGTTTGCATAAAATATCTTTTTTCCCTCAGATACCTTGTACAAGGTCTATTTGCTACCCATGTTCTCTTGCTGGGCATAGTGAATCACTGTTCACACAATGCTAAATGAAACCACTAATTAAATCTGTGATTTTTAAATTAGGCTCTAGACAGGCTATACTTGCAAAGACTGTGCAGCAAGTGACTTGTTTGTACTATTCTGTAACTTAGCTCCTGCCCCTATCTTACTGCTCTGAGTGCAAACAAATCTATGGTTGCAAGATATGATGGCCAATGGATCCAATCTCAAGTTGTGCCAGGGGGGGATTTAGATTGGATATTTCATCACTGAAAGAACTGTGAAGCATTGGAACAGGAGGCCCAGGGAAGTCACCATTCCTGGAGGTATTTAAAAGATATGTAGATGTGGTGCTTAGGAACATGGTTTTGTGGTGGACTTGGCAGTGCTGGGTTAATGGTTGGACTTAATGATCTTAAAGGTTTTTTCCAACCAAAATAATTCTATGTTTCTATTCTATTCTGGAATCCTGGAAAAGTAATTACTTGGCTGCTTGTAACTGATTTTGTTGCCCTGAAGTAGCTCTGAGGCTTGAAAGGGCTCCCTGTGCTCATGCTGAGCTGTTTGCTGACTTTGCAAGGAGTTCATTCAAGTGAACGGTGTATACCTACTCATACGGTCACGTGTGTGAAGCAGAAGAAATTTGGGGTGAAAACATGCTTAAGAGCACTGTTATGCAGGTCTTATCATACAGCTGAGGTGCTCAGTATCCCTTCTTACCCTTAAGCAGGAGTATGTTGGCAGATTGATGGCAAATCTCTAGTAAATAATAAATCATACTCCTCTGCTGACTCTGCTCCTGTGTGTGAGGCATCCCAGGTGGGTTCAGCCACCCATCCCAAATACTCTGCACTGCTGATGTGCCATGTCAGACATGGAGCTGGGTGTGCCCAAAGTTTTACCTCCCTATAAACCAAGTTGGTCCTAGTGATACCTCAGGGGGGGCCAGAGCATCAGGAGAAAAAGGGGTGGAAGTAGGCAAAGAAAAACATTACTTTGCAGTCATTATTTCTATAATTGTACAGTTTAAAAGCAAATATGTAAGAAAAAAAGCATCCCAAATCCCAAGATAAAATCTTGTTTTTGTTTTTAATAGTAAAACATACAGCCTCAGAAAGATAAGAAAGATGCTGTTTGTGGGGAAAGAAAAAAAAAAAAAAAAGCTTACCTTCTGTTTCTCAGACACGTTTTTTATACTGTGGATGTGGGATGTGTGCTATTTTCCTATGGTTTTTAAATTGGTTCCTTGATTTGTTTCTTTATCTGTTCCCTGAGACTTTCCTGATTAGTTGAGATTTTTGCACTCACTAGTTGATTAAATAATGAATACATTTGTTTGATTTGCAGTTTCTTACTTAATTAAAATTTCTTCTCAGTGCCCCAATTTTCATTATGATTTCAATTTTGCATTTAATCACTGTGTTGTTCTTTGCTGCCACCTCTCTTAATAGAGGTCTACTCTCATGTCTGCCTTATTGCAAAACTTGGCCTCGAGCTACACATGGGCAAACACTCCAGAGAAACCTCCATTTGTGCAGTTGATTTAGAGAGGAATTAGAAACTTGGAGGGGAGAGAAGGGGGAGATTGAATTTTATGGAATGTCCAAAGAGTAGGGATGTGTTTTAGGGTAGAAAATTAGGGTAAATGATTTCTAACACTGCCTGGTCAAGAAGCACCACGTTTGCCAGGGGAGAAAGATCAGATTTTATGTTCAGCAGCCTGTAAGCCAACTATAAAGGAAGGTCCTTTTGTTCTACAGAGCAGGGACAACAATCACCAGCAACAGTAGATGGCTTGTGGCAGTGGGATGATGGTTCCTTCAGCAGAAGAACACAGCATTGTGTTCAATGTTTGACTGCTGCTTCATCTTAGAATTTCTTCCGTTTTAATTCTTCTTTTAACTTTTTGTCCCCTCATCCGGTCCTGTTTTTTCTTCTATATTTCCTTTGCTGCAGTAGACCCCAAATTTCTATGGGTGTCTTTCTCATTCTGAACCTTTTTGTATTTACCAGTGGGGTCAGAGAGGAGATGGTAAAGTTGCATCACAGCAGCATCACAATCCTATTAATAAGAGTGAGGGAAATCCCACTTTTGATGCTGGTACAGGCTGCAGATGTGTGCACTTGTCCCTGTGTTGGTTCACAGTCAAAAGGGATCCTGAGTTAGAAATGCAATATTGGTGCTTCAAAAGAAAAAAGCATCTGTCATCCCATGTACAGCAAGCTGAGCAGATTTTTTTTTTTTTATTGCCAGGCAAGGCAGAAACAGTGCATGCTGAACCCATCCCCAGGCACACGATAATGCTCTTATGATGGGGTTCTTGGAGAATAAATTATTTATGATATATTTTGTCATCCGCACAAGTATTACGGGAAGAGTCATCAAAATATCTGGCTGGAAAACCAGATCACCAGATTAGAGGTGAAGAGGATGCAACACAGAGGCATTTGAGGAGACAGACACTGAGGACGACTGATACTTTGGGAAGCTGGGAGGAGGGAATGACCAAGGTTAATGGCTTAAATCCTTATCCATCCAGGAAATCCCTTTAACTCCGTTGAAGTGAATATGTCAGCTTAGAAATCATGAGAACATCTGGTTTATGTATTTGCAGAAGTAAGTTTTTTTAGGGACTCAAATTTTGCTGTGCTTTCATGCATGCAGTCTTAATTCAGGAAGAAACACAAAAGCATCCTTTAAAGCTGTCCACAAATAACAATGACTCCTCTGGAATTATGAATTATTTGTGCTAACACCAGAAGCAATAGGAACAGATCTTGTAATTTTGACAACTGTGCACAATAATTCTATGACAAATATGCCTTTTCACAGAAATTAGAAATCAGTATTTCCTAAAAATTGGAGCCAGAAGAAACCTTGATAACACATCTTCCCCAGGCACAGGGCTTCTGGGAGCCAGAATGAGAGTAAAAGCCTCCCTTCCCCTTGGAAAATGCCCAACTATTACAGATGCACACCCATGTTCCTAAAAGCTGTCTTGTTTTTCAAGTAAGAGGTGCAGAATGAATGAGTATGAGAAAGTATCTCATCCATCACCTGACTGAGAAGGCACTAAAGTACACTGACTCTGATGCAACCTCATGAGGATATTTTCAGAAGGTACATACTGTAATGTGGACCTTTAAAATAAATCTGTGACATCAAGTGCCTTAGTCTAATGCAAGCAGTTATGTTTCCTCATTCTGAATGCTTCAACACTTCTTTGCTCAAAGGTCAGCAACCCAAAGCTTTCCTGCTGTGGTCTGTGACTTGGATCTGTGCTAGTCACCAGTTGCAATGACTGTAGAAGTGAGTTACACCTGATCCCATATCTTCTACCACCTGTGTCTGAGCTATTTGCCTCCTGCTTTTATAGACCATGGATTTTAGGAGCTGGAAGAGTTCATGGCATCAGCAGCACAATTTCCCTTGTCCTCCCAAGCAGGTAACTCAGATAACTCATGTCTTCAAGGTGCCTCTTTGTCTCCACTGACTATAACGAGAGCTATGGCAGCTGAGATGCCAGGGGCTGCCTGGCAAATGTCTGTAGTTGGAGGGATATTAATCTTACACATCCTGTACCTCTATTTTTTCCACTATCTGTATTGCTGAACCAGGCAATATACACCCAGGTCTTATCACTAGGAGAAAGATATACGTGTGCAGTGTGGCAGATGTGAGCCATGACCAGTCACACTAACTGAACAAGAGGTTATCACTTGTCTCAGTTAGTCTTTCCAGGTGGGATTTCCTTTAATATTACTTATCACAAAGTTAGGTGCTAAAATGTCCATTTGCAGTCTGTAGTGAGAGACAGGTGCCTCACAAAGGACAATCCATCTCCTCCTAAATGAGATATCTCAGATAAATGGGATGAATCAGACTCTGGAGGAATTTATCCCTTTCCACAGACTATTTATTAGTTTCAATTAATAATGTAGTTTGAAAGTTTAGCCTTTGCTGAGCAGTAATAATGGCAGCAAAGTTGCTATGAAGGAGCACTTGACATCTAAAGCTTTGAGTTAAGTTGCTGGTAGGCACGTTGTTAAAACTGCCTCCATAAATCTGAGAGCTAAAATGTAAGGAAAGGAAATCTGTCTGCTGCAGGATGTGCTGATGTGCTTGGTTTTTTTGTTGTTTTTTTTTTTTTTTAACTTTCTCACCATTCAGCAACATCCCCATTGGAAACTGTAGCAGCTCATACTGGTTTAAGTTGTGGAATAAACATCCCTAAAATGATAAATCCCATTTTTCTAGTCCAAGTCTTGTCCCACTGTAAAGCATAAGGAGGAGTTGAGAATGTCCTGATGCCAACATCCCTCAGGAAGACTTTTTTTTGGCATTGTATCTATCATGTCCAAAGCACTGTCAGCCTTAACATCTCAAATTTAATTACCTCTTCCTCACGCAGTTCATAATTCAGATGGTTTTGTTGTAAATCAGCCACAACATAATAACCTAAGTCATTTTTAAGAACTCACCAGACAAGTGTGTGTTCTGTGTGTCAATAAGTATTGACAGCAGTTTCAAGTTATGGAACAAAGATTCAATTATATCAGGGACTAGTGAGGTCTGAGGTATTTCTAATCAGTGCACTCATTACAAGGTAAGGACTGGAAAAGTTTGTAAATAAATCATTTAAAGGAAAAGAGGATGCTGTTCTCCTCTGGTCTGATGACTGAAAACAAAATGCCTGATTTGGGAGGCAGCAGGAGATTTTAGTGAGGCAGCAACATGGGAGGAGCATAGTTTTAACCCTACTGAATATTTGGATTCACAACTCAGCTGCTTGAGTGAAGCTGGAATTGGCAGAAAGATTTTGTGGAATAAAGTGATCTTTAACAAACGCATGGCTGACTTGATTTGGAACTCTAGTAGAACTGACTGCCCTGAAACCTTCTTGGTAAAGCCTGCACCACATCACCAGCACAGGATTTGGCTGCACCATGGTAAAGACTGGCCCTGGGAGGAAAGTGATGGCTTTTGATGCTGGTTTCTGAGGTGGCAGACTGAGAAACTGAAGTATGAAAAAAAAGTCATGTTGTTAGAGTCCCACAGGCTAAAACATGGAAAAACACAAGGGAAAGCCCAAAAGCTGTGAAGGAAAGAAAGAACAGCTTTTGGCAAGATCAGACATCTAGAAAGTGCTTGAAAATTATGTGTGACTGAGCATTGTAATCGTTCAAATATACATTTTGGCTTATGTTTACCCATGATGGTTAACAATGAAGGAAACAGACCAGCACTCTAATGAGCTTTTGTTCCCTGAGGCACATGTTGCCTTTTTTCAGGTAACATCACCCTTTCCAGTGCTAATGATTTTCTTCTGTGTACCAAGGCAGATTATTTTTTTACCATTTACCCTCCACCTATACACGACAGATGGTGTGATGTGCAGTTTTGGGAGCTAGTGTAGGGTGCATGAACTGATGTGCATTAGGCTCACAAATTCAATTGTGTCTTACCTGTCTGCCTGAGGAATCCATCTACTAGAAGAAGTGAAGAGCCAGAGAAAGGCAGCAGCTTAGTTTTGTTTATTGTGTTTTTCTTTGGGGAAAAAAAAAAAAAAAAGAAAAAAGTTTATCATTTCTGCCAGGACTTTAAATCACATTTCAACAACATATATCTAAGGCTTAAGGTCATCCTCTTATGAAAGCACAGGCAGAGAGTCTGGGAAGCTTCAAGATCAAATAAGGGTTTCTGTTCTAGATGAATTCTGGGAATGCTGCAAGATGTTTTGCTCTTATGGGTTCAGGCCCAAAGCCTGCAAACTCTGAAGTACTCAATTTTACTCACATGAGTAGAACAGATGAAGCCTGTGCATCCATTTCCAGGATACAGTCTAGGCATGTGCATAAATAATGACAAATCAGGCAAAAATCAGTGCTCTCCAACCTCTTCAGAGGGCTGTGCCTGCTCACTCAGTCATGATAACCAAAATTCCAGTTGGTGCCCATATTCTCCCAATTTTACTTCTGATGGAAGATGTATGGCTGAGGTTCGGGGCAATCTGTGATGACCCACAGGTGACCCACAACTAAACTGGAGACCAAATAAAACAACCCTGTGGGCCTCAGCATGCCATCATCATTGAAAAGGAAAAATGGTAAAATACTTCTCTAATATCAGGAGCATTGCTGGTGCATATATATCCCTTGGCTTGCCAGGTGCAATAGGAGGTTTTTTTGCCCTACATTCTCCAAGGCTGTATTGAAAACAAGATCATAGTGTTTGCACACAAGTCTCTGCTCCTGGGAGATTATTACTTTTCTCTTCCTGAATTCCTGAAGAAGAGTGGATAAAAAAGAGTGTGAAGATGTGGTGGGTCTCTAAAAACCAGATCAGGATAACTCGAGCCATCATGCATCTGGTTCAGCCAGACTGTTTTGCCAAAAGCAGACGAGGACACTGACCTCCTCTTGTGTCAGCACAATATTGCAGTATTTTTTGCACCAAGAGAGGAGGAGTTGCATTAATGCAATATAACCCTGCAAATGGGTTATGAGAGGTCAGACCTAGAACATCTGTTGACCAGCTCACAAATCAGCCTGCAGAACAAATTTCCCTTGTAAGCAAAAGTTTTAAAATCATCTCTGTTGCAATGGTCTGGGTGGAAGAAGGCTCATAAATTCAGGTACATATAGTAAATACTTAATACTGCTTACTGTTTTCAATGAGCAATGAGATCTGGCAAAGGAAAATAGGTCAGCAATGCTGCTTTATTTATTTGTCTACTTAAGCTATAACTCTCACTACTTTTTGGCCCCACTCACCCTTTCCTAGCTCCAAAATTATGGCCTGTGGTGAGATTTGAGACAGCTGTAACTCAGATACTCTTATGCTCCCTCCTTCCTCCTTCCTTCAGCTGGGTGCTTGCAATATGTCATCTAGATCAGCATTGGCAGCTCTTCCTTTGCAGGTGGTTAACACCAGCAAACATTGGTTTGAAAGCAAGAATGAAAACAGAGGGAAGAGTGTTAAGTGGGAGTGCAAGGGAAACATAAAAACTAAAACCCCCTGAGCCAGTCTTTCAGTCTCAAGTGGCTTTTTTTTTAAAGTCACTTTTTCACTTTGACACAGTGTGGAGGTAGTGATTGAAGTCCAGGGTGCCCATTACTGCAGCATAAAATATAGAGTAAAAAAATAAGCTTTTTCTTCCTGCTGCCCTCTTCCCTCTATCTTGCACCAGGTTTCTCAACATGTGCTACCCAGAGACTGATGCCTCGTGGAGTGCAGGGCTATAAGGAAGAAGACAGTGAAGGAAAATTCTGGTAAGCATTCTTTAAGAAAAAAAAAAAATAAAAGATATTAAAATACCATTGCTTTAGATGGAATTTGCAAATTAAACTGTCTGGGTAACTTTCATTGACAGCTAAACAAAAAAGTCAAAGTCTCCTTCTTCCAAACTCTCCCCATCATTCCAAAAGCACAGTTTTTTTCAGTTTTCACTAACTGTGTTTCTCAGGATTTAAATAAATAAATAAATAAATAAATGCTAAATTAGAATTTCTGATGGAGAGTTTTGGCTAAAAGCCAGAGGGGAGTTATGAGTTCATCCATCCAAATAGTTCTGTGCCAGAGCAACCAGCACAGGGGTAGTGTAGCAAGGCCTGGCTTTTGAGGACATTAAACAGCCTTGAAGATACAGAAGTGTGATTTAATTTAAAGCAGGCTGCTGTGGCATCAGTTCCACTGGTGATTAATGGGGTTCCTGGTGTCTCAGACCCACAGTGGTGTCAAGCTCCACTCATGTCCAACACATTTATCAGAAATGTAATACCAGTGCAGTGTAACCCAGGATTTCCTGGGAAAGCCTGAGTACAAGGTTTAATGTGCCAGTTACTATTGTGTAAAGCACCGAGATTGTGTGCAACAGAAATTTATCATAAGATAGAGAAGCAGAACTGTGATGTACAGATGATTTCTTTCTCCATGACCTTCTGAGGGAGCCTCATGCCCTACCAACAGAGACCAGACCACATACCTTAACTCCTTTTTGATCAACCCCTATATTGGGGTCATTCTGCATTCAGCATGTCTTAAATTTCCTTCTGAATTCTGTTCCAAGAAGAACAAACATATTTGGTACACCCTGAAGCTTTGAACAGGAGTGAACTTGCATTTGGATGCTTCCTTTCTCAAATCTAGTGTAGGACACAGTGTCCCCCAAATCCTGATGCATTTATCTAATCACAGCGAAGAAGGTGAGACTGCCAAAAGTTCACCAGAGGAAATGCACTATAGAAATAATAAATATGCTGACCTTTTCTGCCTCCCCTGATCTGATGTGACAGCAGAGGTCTAAGATAGAAAACCTTTTTCATTTTACCTCACCCTTCGCTGTTTTGATGTTCTTTGCTGCCTTGCCAGCACAAAGCTCTTGCTTTCTCCCACCAGGGCTCACAGAAAAAGCACTTTAGAATGAGGTGCTGGCATTTGGGCTGTGGAAGTGAAATGTGGCCCTTGAGCAGCCACAGGATGGTGGGGACCAGGAGCTGAGGGCAGGTGCTGTCCTTTGAAGCCACCTTGCATGGAGGGGAGCAGCAAGGATGGAGGGAGCTTGGCTCACAGCGAGGGGGTGAGCCCAAGGAAGCCAGGAGCAATGCCAGTTTTGAGAAGCTGTCCCCTCTGCAACATTGATTTTGCCTTACTGCACATCTTAACCCATTTTCTTATCCCATGGTCTTGTGGGAACAGACCAGTAATTCAAGCCATATTTGTTTTAATTGCCTCTGCTTTCCTTGCCATTTGGCACGTGTACAAAGGGGGGATAGAAGAGCTTTTATGGGAGCAAAATTCTATAATGAATCACTTATATAAAAAACAGGCCACATACTAATGGGAGGGATGAGAAACTTGCTTTGACCAGGGGTTGTTTTGTTCCATTAACTTAATATTATGCATTCCAGAAAGGAGTGGAAAACCCTTTTGCTTCACAAATTCTCTGCTGCAGTACAGCAGTGTTACCTATAGCTACCTAATGGTAGTATGCACAAAGGAGATTGGGCAGTGCATTTGCCATATGTAAAATTTAATTTTAGTATTTCCATGACAACAAAACTGGCCATGCCCTTTCCTGGATGCTCATCCATGGTTTGAGTGATGACTTCTCCCAGTTATAACATACTCCAGAGCTGATTTCATACCCTGCATCCAGCCCTTTTGGCATCATCTACCTGGCGCAGAAGACCATTGTCTGACCAAACTACTCATTTTCTGAAGAACTTTCATGGGGAAGGACTAGAGGATAGCAACTCACAGGGAGAATGAGCTCCCATGCCAACTGCTCCTGCCATGTCAGTATGGGGATGTTTTGGGGCTGGAGCCAACTCCTCACAGGGACACGATCCTTTCGCCACTCCAAGGCACGAGCAGATTGAGTAGCACAGCCCTTTCCCAGCCCCTTACATGGAGCAGATTTCAGTAAAGGAGATAATCCAGCCCGAAGGGGTTATACAGATAATACCCAGCAGGCATGATGGAGGAGGCATGCTCTGCTGAAATCCCCTTTTATGGCATAGCTGAGGAGCTGAATCTCCCAAATATCTGGTGCAGAAGACAGGTCCACATGCGATCATACAGCAGATGGGAAGCCACAGTGCAGTGACAGAAGATAACTTCCAATCACTCCCTTTAAAGCTGAACCCTGGAGCAGTGCAGCTTCTCTCTCCCTCTGGTTCCCTGAGCACCAGGAGTGACTGACCCTGCACCCTGCATCCTGCACCCTGCGCCCTGCACCCTGCACTGGAGGTGATGGGATGGTGGCTCTGGTGCTGCAGAGTGCTAATGACATCCCATATGTTTGCTATAGGGCAGCACCTAAACTGAAATGAGATGAATCCCCTCCCAAATGGAGTTGCATTTTTCATCTCATTTCACTTCAGGTGTCTACCATGTAAGGATCTGCAGAAGAGCTACTCACCCCAGCCTCCTTCTAATTACTGGAGGGGTACAGGCACTTCAAGCACCATTTTTCTACCCTGATCTAGGCATTAGGCTGGAACCAGGCCATGGAGACCATAAAGTGCTTTGCTCCTTGCTGGCTGTGCTGGTTGGTACCCCAACCAGCCATAGGCATTTATCTATAGTCAAACAAACCTGTAGTTTGCATGTGATACCTGGCATATCTTTAGATTCTTTTTTTTCCCCACCCCCCCACTTCCAAGACAATTACTCAACTATTTTTTTTTTAAAGTGTGTTCTTTATTCTTCAAAGACATTGACAAAGAGCACTTAGTGTAGGTACTTCCAGAACAAAATGACATGCTGTTGCTTACATCTACAAAACTCTGTTTCTCAAAAGATTTTCTAAATTCTTTTTGGAATAAATATGCAGTATTCTTTCCAAGTCCAGAACTTGTAAATTTATGTCCAAATTCCAATCCTGACAGACTCAGCTCAAAACATCTATTTAACATTTCAAAACAAAGAAAAAAAATACTAAGTGCCTGGTTGCTACATTTTCTGATATGCATCTCTTTTTGAACTTTATTATAATTGCTGTGCAGCTGAAGAACAATTCTGAATAAATCTGACCTTGTAAAACTCAGGGTGCTCCAGCAAAAGGTGCTGTTCATAAGCCAGACCCAGAGGAACCACTGCCAAGTCACCTTCCAGTGGGGAAATTCTCATTTTCCTGGGAGAACAGTGCACCTTTCTCCACCATCCCCATTCCTTCATTAATATAACCTCTTCCAGTACTAAGGATTTTAGTGGGTTTTTTGGGTTTTGTTTTGTTATGCTTTGTTTTTTGCTTTTTTTCATTTCATTATGCTTGCCAGTATGGGGCACTTTGTAAGATGAAAAACCTGAGCTGTTCTAAAACTTCTGAAATTCCCAGAGAGAAATTCTTCTGGAGAATGTCACCTAATAGAAAAGAAGCCAATCTCTTGTGGCTCTGCTCCTCAGGGGAGAGTGGGAGGGAACTGAGTAGCAACTTGTCTCCATTTGAGATTTTTGCAAGGAAAAAAAAAAAAAAAGCTTAAATTTTCAAACCAGGACTGGTGCATCTTAACGCTCACTAATTGCAAAATTTACTGCTCAGAAACTGTGTGGTTTGCATGCTTTTGGAGGAGCATGGTCTCCTTTGCTGCAGCCCCTATTCTTCAAGCTGTTTATTTATTACACATTAAGCAGGCAGTAGACCAAACCTGAATTAATCCAAGGAGCCCAGTGGTCCATTTTGCACAGAGGAGGTGAACATTTCTTCAGCCTCCCCCCTTCTAGAAGTTTCAGTGCCTAAGCCTGCCAAATCCCATCCTTTATTGAGGCTGGTCCTAAGTTACATCCCAGGAGCTGCCCTGCACTCCAGGATGGAAGACCCACTGTGCCACAGCCTGCTGCGTTCCTCCCAGCACTGTTCTGTATTAATTTTTAAAAGCTTAAGGGTTTATTTGCTTGCAGTTAAATAAACATGCATGGAAATCACAGACAACACTTCCTTTCCCATGCAATTGACACTTAGGTGCTCTGTAAGGTCAGTTCTGTGTTTGAAGTATGTGTAGTTGCCTGTTTACATGGGTACAAAAGCATATGTGCTAGGCATGTATCTACTCAGTTAAATGTAGATTTACTCAGTGATTTTACTCAGTTTTGTTCTTTTAACTTACAGTTTCTTCAATAATTTCACCTGCTCACAGATGCATCAGAAATGCTACATAATGGCTGCCTAGCAACTTGGTGGGATGAACAGATTCAGTTTCATTTAGGTGTTAAATAATCTGAAATGCACTGAATTTATCTTACAGAAGCATTGGTGGAGGACTTGATAACAACAGCAGCAAAGCACAGCATTGGTGTAATGGTGGTGATGTTCTAATATAATGGAATTACTTGATGTATGGTATTTTTGAACCTGTAGTTTGAGAGGTTCCTTTAAAGCCTGTATCTACTAAAACCAGTGAATTGCTTTATGGGTTTTGTTTTGGTAAAGATGGACAGATAAAATAATGATCAGATCACTGCACAAACTGAAGTTTGCCAGACCTGACGTCTCTGCTCACTAAAACTGCAATTCTTAGTTCAAAATATTTAGCTTCAATTTCTTAAACAGTTGATTTTGGATTCTTAGTTTTATCTTCTAAGAAGAATAAAAATTTACTTATGGAGAAAAAAGGTAAAAAATTGTTTCTGCAGAGGAGGTTTTTGTCCTGCAGAGTCCTGCCTGGGCTGGTCAGAATCTGCCTGGTAGAAATGAGGGACAGAAATGTCTAAAACTGGTATAGAAAAACTAAATCCACTGTAGGTCATGAGCATTTCCTTCTCCTGGATAATTTAATAATGCTGATCAAAATGACAGTTCAGAAAGGAGCTGTCAGTAAAGTTCAAGACAGGAGTCAATACTGAGCTTTTCTACAATATGTGTATGATGAAGACAGCAAATTTGCAGCTTGTAAAGCTGGTGGGAGGTTGCTTCTGCTCCCACTGAGCAGATCAATAATTTGCTCAGAGGTCAAAGTTGTTCCAGGCAGTGGGGAATGCAAACCTAGGTGGTTGCTATCTTGGGACACAACCACCTCACTTCAGCTTAAACTTAATAAAGCTGCTACAGCAACCTGAGATGGCTACTGCATGGTCCTGTAGTGGAGAAATCTTCTCTGAGATGTGGGGAACCAGGAGGGCAGGCAGATGTTTGGCCATCTCCAGGAAGGCTGAGCTTCATCACATGTAAGGGTGACTCTGGAAGGCACGTGTCATAACCTTGAACACCCCTCCCTGCCTGCTTCTTCCCCTGTTTTTATTGCTGAGCATGATGCCATATGGTATGGGAGGTCCTTTTTGTCACTTAGGGTCAGCTGTCCCATCTGTGTCCCCTTCCAATCTCTTGTGCACCCTACTACCCACTGGTCGATTTTCTGTGAACTTACACTGTTGGGAAAACCAGAAGAAAATGAAGCACAGTACAACTATGACTTGAAGAACCTCATAGTGGCTGCCCCATCCCCCATTGTGGCTGCCCCCTCTCTGGAACTGTTCAAGTCCATCCTGGATGGGGCTTTGAGAAACCTGGTCTGGTGGGAGGTGTCCCTGCCCATGCAGGAGGGTTGGAACTAGATGATCTTTAAGGTCCCTTCCAACCCAAACCATCCTATGATTCTATGAAACTCCTGAAAACTAGTTAAGATTCTGCTTCCCCCTCAAAGTTTTCCCCTTTGGCAATAACAGAGAAAAATCATTTATTTCAGGGATGTATTGGAAATCAACAGAGAAGCCAAGCATGTTTGTATCATTTTCCAATAACAGCTCCTAAATAGCCCTGACAGAGGCCAGGCAGGGCAGACCTCAGCCTCTGCTCATCCTGCAACACAAAACCCCACACATTTTTCAAGTCAGCATGTGCCTGTGAGAGGTAGATTTTCAACAGTAGCTTTTCTCATAGATCAGAACCTCCTAATTGCAGAATATCTGTACTGTAAATGGAGGTCTTTGTGCCAAACTGCTCACTAATCATCCTCCCTTGTCAATGTTTTGGCAGAGAATAGAAGTCTATTAAGACTCACATTTAATATTAACAAATCCCTGTTTATGTGTAAATGCCCTCCCATCTCTTTCTCCATCACTCTAGAGTAGCCAACCTGTCTGTCTCTGTGAGACAGGTCCCTGTCATGTTTGAATATGATTTAGTTTGGAAGAACCTGATGCTTTGGCTTTATTTCAGAGACTTTACAACATTTTTTATTACTTTAAAAGTGTGGCAAAACACTGCATCATCTCACTTAAGCTTTTTCCTTTCCTTTCCTTTCCTTTCCTTTCCTTTCCTTTCCTTTCCTTTCCTTTCCTTTCCTTTCCTTTCCTTTCCTTTCCTTTCCTTTCCTTTCCTTTCCTTTCCTTTCCTTTCCTTTCCTTTCCTTTCCTTTCCTTTCCTTTCCTTTCCTTTCCTTTCCTTTCCTTTCTTTCTTCTTCTCTTTTTCTTTCTTTCTTTTATTTTCTTTCTTTTTTTTTCTTTTTTTTTTTTTCCTTTCTTTTTTTTTTTTCCTTTCTTTTTTTCCCCAAAGAAAGTTCTATTAGATTTAACATATTTTCAACCAAATGGAAACCTGGGCTGTGTAACCTGTATAGGTCTTCTCTGAGAATAGTCCTTGTCTTTCCTTTCCACTTGCTACTGAAATAACAGCAAAATCTGCTGGCCAGGCATCCTCTTTTTATCAGAGGCAAAATTAACTTGTCCATCATGTGTTTTGGATTCCAGTCTAAATCTGGACACTGGGAGGTTTTCTAGTTGATTTTGACCTTGAAATAGGACATGTGGGTGCAACTGAGCACACCTGGCTGGAGGGTCTGACCTGCTGAAACACCTTCAGAAATGAAAATTTTAGCCAAGTCCATCCTCAGCCTCTTTTACTTCCCTTTATCTCACCTCTTAAGTCTCCATTTCTTTTGCCTACGAGATCTTTCTGTTCTAATCTGTATCCTAAGAAAATCCATCCCAGAGGTTTGAAACCTTTCCAGGGTTTTGTGTTCAGTTTAATGACAAGGTGCAGGCATTTCAACTTCCCCCCTGGCCTACCACAAGGACAGATATTCAGCTGAATGTTTTGCAGGCTGCATTTGACAGGTCTGCTACAGGGCATCTTGCTATCAGGCAGGCTGGATAGGGGCTGCCACCCAGGTGAAGGAAATTATGGATAATGTACTGCTCAAAAACAAGGAGATGGGCAGCAAAGACCTTGTAAGCTGCATCAAGAGGTGGAGTAGACATCTGCATTCAGTTGTGAGCTCTGGTAGGCAATATCCCTGCTGCCTGGCTGCCTGCTGCAACCCAACACTGTCATCTCCTTCATCCTGCCCCTGTCTGTAATTTATCTGAAAAAAAGAGATGCTTTTGTCCTGGAGTTCTTTGTCTCCTCCTCCTCAAATTCCTGCCACAGTTTGGGACTCCGACCCTTCCTGCAGTGAGAGCTGGTGATATCTGAGGTAGAAGACTGTGACCTTTAAGTGTGAACAAGTCAGAGGAGGAGATAAGTTATAAGAAAGTTCCTGCATGAAATAATTCAGTGACAAGGTGTTTTGAGAGACAAAATAGCTGCAAATATATAGGCCATAATTTCAAAGCCAAGGAGAAGCCCTGAGTGATCTCTAAATAAGAAAGTGATAATCTAAAAAGTGGCTTAAAATCCCATGGATTTGTTTTGTTACCCAAGCCCTGTGCTATCTCAGTGTAAAGGGGGATATATAAGGCTGAAACAGTAACAGATTAAAAGCAATGGTGGCACTGCAGAGTTTGAAAGTCTTGTGCTATGGAAGTGTGAGTATAGTGAAGGAGGACAGAACACTTATGATCAAAATAAGTAGGAGATTGAATGAATTTGTTTTGGTTTTGCATTTTGCCTACACTAGAAACAGAGCATTAGATGCCTCTAGATTTCACTGACACTAAAGACACCCTTGGACCTGCACACAATCATCCATGGATAGCTTTGGATTTGGAGCTCCTTTCAGTTTTGGCTCTATACTCTGTCCATACTTCAGAGTCTGAGTCTTCACACTGTCAAAGACAGAGGTAATTTTTCCAATTTATGTAGGCTTAGCTGAGAGCAAGATCAGAATCCTCATGTGGATATATTTTAGACATCCAGAAAAAAACAGAACTGTATCTGAATGGAGAGAAGGAAATGAAAACTGTTCACTCCTTAAGGGGAATGGTGACCCCAAGTTTTGGAAGTAACTGTAGAAGGAATAGAGTCAGGCAGTAGATGAGGATGAATTTTTTTAATGTCTTCAAACCAAGGATGAAGTTTGAGCCTTGATTTAATCATACAACCAAAATCAGGGAGATGCTTTTTAAGGTAAGAAAATCAGCTCCTGCCTTTTGTCAGGTGTTATTGTGTGGATTTGAGTAAATCACAGTGTTTTTTTGTTGCAAATGTATTTTAAGAAAGTCCTTGTTGTTAAGTTCTCTGGTCATCTACAGAGTTTAAATAGAATCAACCTTAATGTGGGCTGGTGCTGAACTTGGGGCTCTCCCTGCATCTGGAAAAGGTCTTGTTTTTGTACCTATGCCCATAATGTGGAGGGAATTGCATCTCCCAGGACTGTAGTGCTAAAGCAATTGTACCTAAAAATGCTTAAATAATATTCTGTGGCTGAACCCCTTTGAAGGAAGCCTTACAGAGAAAATACAGAAGTACTCAAGGTGTAACTGGAGTTATGCTGCTTGCCTGTGTGAAGGAGGCCCATTACATGGCTGGGTGAGCACCATTGCAAAGGAGCTGCTCAAACAGGCAGCAGACAGTCCCAGTGTTGTGTTTTGGGCTCACTTTTGATGCCTAAAACCAGAGCTGCCTTGAGATACTAGCAGGCAACTGCTGATTTTTGGCAAATAAATCTTGCATAGCAGGAACACAAAAATCTCTGCACTCTGCTAAACCAGAGATCTCTCTTTCTCAGTGTCCCACCTTTGCCATGAGGAAGAGCAGGGTGTGCAGGTAGGGTCAGTGCCCTGTGGCATCCCAGCAAACCCTCTGTGCTTAGCAGTCCTTGGAGGACTTTGCATACATCAGTTTACACTGTCACTTTTTGAACCCATGGGAGAAAAAACCAAACAAAAATCAAACAGTAATTTCTACAGTACCCAGTGCTCCAAACTCCAAAGCTTTAAAGCTCAGAGGGTGCAGATTATTGCATTTTATTTCTTTCCCACCTGCTCCTTGTTCTTTGACGCCTCCCCAGTCCTTGGATCAGAGGAGTCAGAGTCACCTTCCTTATTAATTTTTTCCAGGCCAGTCATGATTTTATACCACTCTATCACATCCTCCTGTTTATCTGCCCTGCAGGCAGAAGAGTCCCAGTCTGTGAAATCCTTCCCTACACGGGAGCTGTTTGATACCTCTGATCCTGCTTGTCACCCATCTCTGCACCAACACAGAGGCATCTTTTGGGCAAGAGGGAGATGGGAACCAGGAAGGATGGAGACCCATTAACAGCACATTGATATCTCCCAGTGCCAAAGAGCTTTCTGGCCACAACATTCTCTGAGCTGTTATGTTCTTAGAATACACGTTCCATCCCCGGGGTTTCTTTCCTGAGGAGCAGCAACTATTTATCCAAAGTAGAGGCTTTTTTTGCCCATTTCTGTCAGGAACTGGCTGTGTGGTGGTGGCATAAGCCAGATCCCTAGCTCAGCTGGGAAGAGGATTAGAGACTTCAGTGGTAAGTGCAAAACTACCCACCTGGGGGGAAATGGATGTCTTTGTGTTTGCTCTGGATCCAGAAAAGCACATAAACTACTTATTAAATGTGATGGACACCAGAGACATGAGTGAATAGAAAGCAAAGAACTTCACGTAGACCTTTACTCCAGAGCTGGATCTGTGTAGGTGGGAACTAGACATGATGGGCTCTGGTTAATATCCCCCTAGCAAATGGCTTGGGGTATTTATTGCTGGGTTTAATTTGTTTGATGAAGAGGACTTCCAGAAATAGTGTCTAACCCCAGTCTCCACTCAGGTTCTCTAGTGCTGCTAGTGTCTGGAATTCAAACTGCAGGGCTCCATATGCCAAGCAAGTTGCACCACACTGTGCAGGACTGAAAAAAACCCAGATTCTTGTAGAAAATACTTCCTCTTCCTGTAGGAATTGGATTACCAGAAACCTCAAGGACTGTCAGCCATTGGTAGCTGGAGCAGCAACCAGTCTGATTTCTTTTTTGAATTTTTGCAAGCTCTGGAAGGTTAATTTATGTAAATAAACCTCTTTCAAGGTTGCTTGATCTTAACTGGGTAGTGAAAATATTGTAAGTTTGTGCTTCTACAGCATCTGTCACACAAGGATATAAGAAGTGCTTTATAAACATTGACTAATTAAGCCATTAAACTACATAACAGCCGACGGAGTATGCAAGGATTTATAGGGATGCATACAGTAAGAAGATTAAGTTTTACTCTTAGTGGATTTTTTTTTTTCCTGAAAAGCGGAAAACTAAATCCAGAAATTATTTTTCTATATAAATGACTTAAACATCTAATAAGTCAGGATACTCTCAGCAAATCAGAGACAGGCAGGCTGTGGGTGGGTGGATGGTCTTGGGATTGTGGCAGCCAGCAACCTGCCAGGAGGTTTTTCAGTGTTTCCCCCATCCTATACATCCATGGGAAGCAGTCACAGCTCAGTTTCAATGCCTCAGCTTTCAAATAGCCCCAACCCACTGGCACTTCAGGGTACCTATGTTCTGAAGAACACAGATGACCACGCTGAAGGCCTCTGGCACCTTTCCAATGTCCATCACATTAAACACATCTGTGCTGGAGCAATATACATGCTCATAAGCAGATGTTGTACATATTCATCCATAAGTTGCATCCGACAGCCTGGCAGAGAAGAGAGGGTGGGGTTGAGCACGGCTGCAGGGGGACAAGGGTGCACACGGGGTCTTGGGAAGGGACAAATCCCACGCTTTTCACAAGATGCCACAAGAGCAGTAGTGGAGGGTTTCAACAGCCACCACCGTGTCAGCAGACCCAACTCAACAGCTCGCTCAAAGCTTCTGGGTTCTCAGGCACTTTGGTATCACCCCGAGGCACGAAAGCTGTTCAGTATCGCGTCTGCCTGTCATCTGCTCTGAATCAGGGTGTCGGGGCTGATGGCCGGGAAACTTTGGAAAGTTTTTCAGTTCACAGATAAACAGCAGCAAGCGTTCTCAGGACAACACATTCTGGAGCCCCAATCTTATCAGGGCACTTAGGACGCGGTCTGTATACACGTTTCAGGCCAGACAGCCAGAGCACACAAACAGCTATGAAGACTATGTGGATGGCTGCAGGTTTTGCTTGTTTCTTTCTTTCTTTTTTTTGCCATCCTGATATAACTGGGAATGCTCTGCAGGGCTGGCAGGAGAGTGTTGATTACAGCCAGCTTTGCAGAGATTGATGCAAAACCAAATAGCCCTGAGTGACTTCACAGCTAACAGGCTCACCACGTTTTACCATGGGGATGGTGGTAGACAACAGCAACCCAGGCCATCCACTGAGATGTGAGGAGGGAATGCAAGACAGTTTTGGGTGCAGTGTTTCCCGCATGAAGTTCAACAAGGCCAAGTGCAAGGTGCTGCACGTGAGTCAGGGCAACTGCAGTAACAGATACAGGCTGGGTGGAAAATGGACAGAGAAGAGCCCTGAGGAGAATTACTTGGAAGTGTTGGTTGATTAAAATCTTAGTATGAGCTCATCTCTATCCTGGGCATCAAAAGAAGTCTGAGAAGCAGGTCAAGGAAAGTGATTCTGCTCCTCTGCTCTCCTGAGGCTACCAACAACCACCCTGCCCCCCAGCACACATCCTCCCTGCAGTGCTGTGTCCAGTTCTGGGGCCCCCAAGATGAGAAGGACATGGAGCTGTTGGAGTGAGTCCAGAGGAGAGACATGAAAATGTTCAGAGGGCTGGAGCAGTTCTCCTATGAGGACAAGCTGAGAGAGTTGGGATTGTTCAGCTTGGAGAAATGAAGGTTCTGAGGAGACCTTGGAGCACCTTCCAGTGCCTGATGGGGCTACAAGAAAGCTGGAGAGGGACTTATACAAGGGCATGGAGTGACAGAACAAGGGCTAATGGTTTTAGGTTGAAGAGGATAGATTAAGATTAGATACTAGGAAGAAATTCTTTTCTGTGAGGGAAGTGGACACCAGCACAGGCTGCTCAATGTGGCTGTCCCATCACTGGAAGTGCTCAAGGCCAGGTTGGATGGGGCTGTGAGCAACCTGGTCTAGTATGAGGTGTCCCTGCCCCTGGCAGGGGGTTGGAACAAGATGATACTTATGGTTCCTCCAAACCCAAACCATTCTAACCCTATTCACCATGCATTGCCCACAGGAGAGTAAGCCTGGCTGGAAGAGCCATTGGGGTTCTGTTACTCTTTAACTCGGCTTTGTCAAAGCACACTCAAATCTGCTTTCCATGCATATTTAAACTTAGCCTCAGTCCTTGCTTAGCATTAACAAGTGGCTGTTTGTTTAGTTTGCCAAAGCTCATCCCACTGCTGTGACTCTGACAGCTCAAAACAACAAATTTTTAAAAAGAAGTTTCAACAAGAGCAACTCTCTTTTCCTGTCTTTTGTTTGGGTAAGGTCAAGGAGTTATAACTGAAGTATGTGCATTACAATTTTGGATTGGAAAAATCAATGTGTTTCACACCTACATGTGTGGTGTTACCTAAATCACCTCCTCCTCCTTCCTGTCTCTGCCTGGAGACTTTTCTGCTGTTCAGTTTCTGCTATCAGCTCTCTGTGATCTTCCTCCATTGAAATGAGCTCCCCCGCCACATTCATTACAGCCAGAGGAGGTGGTGGATATGAGCCCACACATTAGCTCCAACTTCATGTTGAAGTCAGATGTGAACTTCAGGTGAACTCCCACAAATGGTGGCAGAGAGGGAAGATGATGCCTGATACTATGCTCCTTTTTTCTACCCTCTCTACTGCAGTTTGGACAGAACACTGTCACAGACAGTTCTGGCTAACCATGCCCCCACCTCCTCATCTCTGCTGCTTCAGAATGGAGTTTTGGACAAGACCAGGTTAAGCAAGGAACACAATGGGCTTTAGACAGCTTTCCAGCAACCAACCTTACACATTTGAAGGGGCAACAATACTGTCAAAGCCTCTCCATTTTGCAAGCAGAAGAGACAAGATCAAAAAGCTGCATCTTCCCACTGCTGTCCACACCTTCTTCCCTGCATTGTTGCCCCTAAAGGAAAATACAAATTTTGATCCTTGTGGTGCAAACACTTCAAAGAATCATAGAATAGTTAGGGGTTGGAAGGGACCTTAAAGATCAACAAGATCCAATCCCCCTGCATGGGCAGGGACCCCTCCCACTGGACTGGGTTGCACAAGACCTCCTCCAACCTTGCCTTAAACATCTGTAAGGAGGGGGCATCAACAGCCTTCCTGGAAAACCTATTCCAGTATCTTACTACCCTCATGGTGAAGAATTTCTTCCTGAAATCTAACCTAAATCTACACCCTTTTAGTTTGAAACCATTACCCCTTGTCCTATCACTGCCTTCTCCGGTGAAAAGCCCCAACCCAGCTTTTCTGTAGGCTCCTTCATGTACTGGAAGAACCTTCCCCTGATTCTGCTTCACTCTGTGGATAACCACTGCTTCCCAAGCTCTTCTTGGGTCATCTGTGGGATGGGGGAATAGGGCAGCTGCTGAATGAAAGCTGAGAGTCAAATAAGGAGTCATCAGAACTAACACTGCATTTTAAGGTGATGTTTGTATTATTCTGATTTGGTTGTAGACCTGGTAGCACAGTCCCTCCAGCAGAGTTTGTACTGTTTCTAGGTATTAAAGGTGTTGCTGAGCATACATCTTGGTAACCAGGAAACTGAGCATAAAACCCCACTGAATTTTATTGCCAGCTCTTGATTTAGCTATTATTTTCTTGTGTTTTATCCTTTTATCCTAACCAAAGCAAACCCCTTGCCTACCAGCCTTTAGGCTAAGGGGCAGATTCTGCCAAAACCTGCTCCTCACTGCCTAACATAAGGACAGATAAGGGCAGAAAGGGACATAATTCACTTTTTCCTGCACTTTACCTGTTTTCTTCAGAGTGTATCTGTAGAAGCCTGGCCCATACATCTTTTCTTGTCATCATAGTGAGTCTAGTCCTCTTTTATTTTTAACCCTTCTGTCTCCTACTTTTTTATACTTCACTCTCCATCATCTACCCTCTCTTCCTCCCTGCCTATGAACTGTTTGCAGCTATCAATACATGTCAGAAAGTCTTCAAGATCACAAGAACTCACTCTTGCTGTGGCCAAGACCATCTCTGGGGGTCTCATGGTCTGTAGCACTCTCTGCCTGGTGGTGGAAGGTTTGCAGGATGTTGCTGTCAGAACTTGGATGGCTCAAGGGTTCTGAATTTCTTTCCATCATCAGAGACATGGGCATTCTCCTGCTGTGGGGTCTTACAGAATTTTCTATTGGTTTTTTGTGTTCTTTATCACACCAAGAATTTTTCACAGGCAGTAGAGTGCTGAAGACCCACAGTGAGGCTTTTTTATAAGGTCACTTGACATCTTCATCCCAGGTTTCCTGTATTATCTGGCGTAAGAATGCATTTAAGATGAACATCTGTCTGAGGCTTATCTGGGGGAAGATTATGTTCACAGAGGGCAAGTGAAAAGTGCAGGGATTTAAAACTTTGCCTTCTGCTAAAAATTAGTTTAAACTTTACATAATATGAAAAAGCAAAATGACAAACTGAATTCAACATCCAATGAAGTTGTTTAAAAAATTCTTCCTGGAGTATGAGCCGACCTTTTCCCAAATAACAAAATGCCAGTGGCTTCTGTCAGAGGCACTCTCAAAACTGGCAGTTAGGTGTTTTTATTCCATCTCTCCCCACAGCTCCTATAGAAGCTGGTTTTCTCAAGGCCTGGCTGTATTTATCCTTACAAAAGCCCTGAAGGAAGGAGAGATACAATCATTCCTACTTTACCTGTTGGGAACTGAGACCTGGAAGAATAACTCTTGAATTTTGAAGCCACTGTGGAGCAGTCTAGCAGGCAGATAACAAACTGTGGACTCCTTGTCCATGCCTGGGCAAGGACTACACAGATGCAGAGCCTCATGTCTTTGGACATATGGACATGTGAGTATGGACATGGGGTGGCCATGGTGAATTATCAAATCAAGGCCACAAAACAGATGTCAAGTGTGACTGGACCTGTGGCTGTTCTAAAAGCCCAATAGAACCAGGATAAGACTCCTCAGTGAAGGGACCTCAGCTGAACTATTGCTCCACGTTGTCTTTAAGTTAATGGAGAGAAATAGGTGCCTCTACAGAGTGATTTGTCTTCTCCTAATATGGCTGTCTTTGGGGAATTGCTCTCTGAAATTGCCTGTTTTTATTCTTTGAGAGTTGCTGCCTCAGACTAACTCGTAGTTTTAGGAGAGAAACTCAGAGCTAGGAACTGAACCAGATTCTGCTGGTGCCACCTAGCTCCTGGAGCAACCCTTACTACAGCTTTGCATTAGGCAGGGCACTTTGTCCCCGTATTTCAAAGCATCTGGCAAACAGTGAGTGCTCTAACCCCCACTTTTATGGGAGTTTTGTTGTACTTCACAGGGGAGACACCAAGAAGGTCCACAAAGGGTTTACTTGACTTCCAGATTGTTTGTTCCAACCATTAGACCTTATTGCCAAGCAAGCTGGCAGAGTGCGAGGGAAAACTGCCCCATATAAAATGTTCTGGGTTTACCTGTACAAGAATCTCATTTGTGAACAAACCACAGAATAAAAGATTACATTGCAGAATCTTAATCCATGAGCAGAAGAAATGAGTGCCCCTGAAGGTGAGCACTTGGCTATTCAGCTTTAAAAACAACAGTAAAGAGAAACAGGATCCATGTCTGAATTTCTTAATTCCCTTAAAGTTTAGATTCTGCATAAGTTATTTTCATGGAAACAGTTAAGCACTTTCCAGCAGGAGTTATGATGAAGAGACAAAAAAAATTCCAGGTTACAAACGTGAGTGCAAACATTCATTGCAAGATAAACTGAAAAAAAAATCCCAGACTTCATCAGTGCAGTGAGTCCTAAAGCCCTCCTTTAGTTTGTCCTGTTCAAATGATGACAAGTCTGACTCCCTGTTCTGCATCCAAGAATGGACATTATATGCCCTGTTTGTAGGACTTAGTCTGCTCCCTTCTTCATTTAATAGTCCTGTATATCACAAGTACAGCCAAAGCAAGAGGTGGCCTCACTCCACGTGCATAGTTGACCCTTTCCTCAATAAATAACACTTGGAGTTATTTCTTGGGTGGACAGCTGTGTGCAGCATCAGGTCTTGGCTGCCTGCATCTGCAAATGAGATGCCACAGAGGCAAGGGCAGAAGAGTTGCTGGCTCAGTCTGAGGCATCCACATCCTGCAGAGAGAAGACTGTCCATGCACTGGAAGCATTTTTGGGGTCAGAAGGGCTCATTCTCCACCACTCGTAGGTGGGTGGTGCAATGCAGCTGGGAGCTGGGGGATACAACCCTGAGGCTGAAGATGGAAGGATGAGAAGAGCTGCCAGCTCACACAGGAAAGGACCTTCCCTTGGCAGCTGTCATCCAGTGAGGCTCCATCAGACAAAATGACACCAAGAGATACTGGGTCACCTTCATCCTGGTACCAGCAGGAGCTCAAAATGCTCGCTCATTTTAATTGGGATCTATATCGTTGTTCCAATAATTATGGATTCTGCAAGAGACAAGTGTCATCTCTTGGTGAATCTGTCCAAATTCTAGACACCTTATCTTATACACAGATATTTAAATGGTGCTCTGGAGATGGGATATGGAGAGAGGGACCCAGAAGGTAGCTGTCTGTATCTACTTGTCTATTACCAACATGAAAAAGGCTGCTTAAATTATTCCCAAACAGCAGCTCCTTCAAGTCCATGTTACAGTCCAAGTAATATTCTATACTACCTCTTCCCTCTTATGTCACCATTGTTCTCTTAAGAATCATTTCATTTTTTAGCAGAAAAATAGTCAGACAGCTGAAATGAGCCAACTAGAACATCCTTTCTGAAGTGATGGTCCAAATACTAAATTAAGCAGCCACTAGCCCTGAGAGAAATTACATGAGTGGGATGGGAAGTCCTTCATCTTTTTCTATATGGGGTAAGTGGTAGGTTTTTACTTGAAGAGAGCCTGACTTCCACCTTGCATGCATGCAGTGACTTTTCTCACACTAACAGCTTGTGGCTAACAACTCCTTTGTGTCTCCAAGGCAGGACACTTTTCCTAATCCTGTAACCTTTGATTCTGCTAAATACAACAAGTGTGGGTCAGTGGTTTTTGGAGGGTTAGAACTCCAGAGCAATCTGGTACTGGCGCTGATATAATTTTAGTGCATGAAAGGTGAGAGCAGCTGTGGCTGCTTCCACATCCCAAAGCAAGGCAGTTTGCTCATCACCAGTGATCCTTAATCCTCTTAGCACTCCTGAATCTATATATCAGATGGTTGTTCCATGGAGTAATAACTACCCGTTATTGCTCATTCACTGTAAGCATTTTGCAAGGCCATACAAAGTTGGGAAGTGAATTCTCAGGAGCCACAGGCACAAAGGTTACTGAATGCAAATCATATTTGCATTGGCACTGGTATCTGACCTGTTTGTAAAACCAGGAGAAGGGTATCAGGTGTTAAAATGGGAAAAATTCTGTCTGCAGCTTGCAAAATTCCTGGCAGCCCAAGGGAAGGAAGAGAGTGCCCTGGAGTGTGGTAATTCAGTATAGGCACTGCTTCCTAAACAAAGTAAACATTTCAACTGCCAAGTAAAGGGATAAAACTATTTCAGCAGGCATAATAGAGTCTCTTTTAATCTGGGGAGGAGTAATAGAAGCCTTTACATCTGTGTGAAAGCCATGGAGGAAGGAGCATGCTTTGTTTGTGCTTGCTCTTCAAATTACCTATTCCGCAGTAGTCTGCACTTTCCTTAAAGTCCTGGCATTGGGAGTCAAGTGATTGGGTATTTTAAATATTTTTTAGGAAGGAATTTTTTTTCTTATCATCGAGAAAATTTCCATTGTGTTGTAGCATGAAAATGTGACATGCAGGTGCTGAAAGGTCAAAGAAGTAAAAAGAAAAAGAGGGACACTGATCTTTTCCATTTGTCTACTTGTTTTTTGTTTGTTTGGTTTGTTTTGTTTGTTTGTTTGTTTTCTAAAGGCTATTTCCTTCTCCTGGCCTGTTGTTGGGGGCAGGAAGGAAGGAAGAAGGGGGAGTGTCATGACTTGGGAGCATTTCTGGTTAGTGTTCACAGCAACAAGAGGATTGTACACCCATGGAGATGGATGTCCTCAGACGGGAGCACATTGCTGAGAAGAAGGATTTTCCTTGCACAGAGGTTAAGAATATATTTTTTTCTTCCAGAAGTTAGCTACTGCTTTTTTTGTTCCTTTCAAAAAGTCAAAAAGTTGTGTTGGTTTGGTTTGGTTCATTTGTTTGGTTTTGGTTTTGTTTGTTTGTTTGTTTGGGGGGGTTGTTTTGGTTTTTCTTAAGAAAAACATTTGGTTTCCTTGCACGACCAAGATTTGCTAACTGCAAGCAAACATTTCTTACAGCAGAGGGCTTCATCCTTGAGTCAATTTCTTGCTGAAAAGGGATTTTGACAGAGGAACAGTGCTCAGCCCTACAGTTCCTCAATCTCTCTTGTTTGCACAGGGGCACTGATGTTAAAGCTCTGTGGTCAGACCCCTGTCAGCCACATGAGCTGCATCCTAAGGCAAACCTGCCTTGGAGGTGGTGCTGACTTTGGGTGCAACCTGATTTCAATCTAGTGGAAGTAATTAAGGCAAAATTAATCATCCTTCTTTGGGCTGCCAGGGATTTTAGGAGTGCTGTGCTGCAGGATGTCCATCAGAACCTGTAACCAGTCCTTGCCAGGCAACGTCTCAACAAGACTTCTTTCAAGCATGTTTGCAGCAGTCTACAGCTTTAATTGTAGAAGGACAGCCACTGATCCACAGCTTTCTTATGGAAAGCCTTTTGCCTTATTTGCTCATATTTTTGTCAGCCTGATGAACAATATCGAGGCTGAGTCTCCCCCAGGGAGAGAGGGCTCCAGCCTCCTCCTGACAAGCCTGTCCTAGGGAAAAGAGAGGAAAGAAAGAAGAAAGTCTGTTTCTACCCCCCAGATCTACTACAGAAAGCAAATGAAGAAGGGTTATGAAAGCCAAGATAGTCCTGTCTGGAAGCCACTTGTCCTTTCAGCTTCTCTTCCCAGTCATTCCTGGGAGAAAGGTAGGGAGAAACTGCCAGGGGTGGTGTGACGAGGCATAACCCAGCTACTTGGCTGCCAGGGTGGATAAAGGACACTTATTTGGTAGCTTTTCCTCTGACAGACCCCAGAGAAACTCCCCAGAGCCTTTGTGGAAGTGGAGCAGCAGTCTGCACCCATTCCACTGCCTATAAGGTTTTGCCAACCCCCTCCTGCAGCACCCTGCTGCCACCTCACTCGGAAGGTCAGACCTCCAGGTCTCACAGCCTGGGCAGTGAGGCTCTCACCAGCCACTCCTCCCCTGTCCTTCCCATCTCTACTCAAGTGACCCTTGCTTGAAGATGTGGACTCCAGCCAAAGCATGGATGGGTTTTCCCAGGGCTGTGGAATTATTGCTTGGATGGGATGTGTGCCAAAACCTGCTGAGATTAACAGGAATATAAAGCCTAAAATTGGGCCTTGCTTCCTCTTTGGTGAGTTTCAACAGGAAACTTCAGCTGATAGAAGGCTACAGCATAACTTCTCTGCAAAGACTGCTCCTACACAGGGAAAAATCCTTTTTCCACAGGCTCCTCAGGGAGCACCAAATCACACCAGGCTCTCAGACCCTAACTTCAAGGTGCCAGCAGGTCCCTCCTCCCCTCAGAGGCCCAAGGATTGGATGTCAACACCAATTCTAGGCATTGCAGAGCTGTCTGTGATAAGGGAGATGTTAACACATGGATGAGGAAGGTCTCCAGTGGATGCCAAGCCCAGGTTCAGCAGGAGTACAACCCAGGGGCTGATGACCACCTCAAACCTCAATGCCTTCTGCTCAGAGCAAGACATCCATCCTTTGCCTTGCCTTTGCAATGGTAGCACTTACCCAAATCCTGCATTTGGTGTCCTCAAAACACAAGAAACTCATTGCCAGTGTTGTTGGGGCAGCTCTGTGTGGGTGAGAGCTACCATGCTGAGAGCAGCTAATGAGTTTACAGACTTTCTCCAAAAGGATACCAGCAGCTGCAGCCAATCTCAGGGGCACTCCCCAGCCACTCAGTGACTCAGCAGAATTGTTAATTCTGGGGCATTGGTGAGCTGAGAAGGAAATGATAGAGGAGACACAGGCTCCTGCTTGGCCAGGATTATGTTGTCTCCTCTCAACATAAAAATCATCAAACACAGGAGCTGCAGAGACCCTGGCAGCTTGGGAGGATTGACTTCAAACACTACACTTGCTGCTTTCTCTTGGTTTTCTTGAGTTTCTGGCAGATTTAAGAGAGGGTTTTGTGAAGCAAAGGACTGATCCAGAGAGATGGATTGTCTAGGGAATGTCTATATAAGGTAGATGGGGATATTCACCATCATTAAAGTTTTGTGATACCTTCTGTTGATCACTGACTTCACCTGCAGTGTCAAAAGCAACTAAAACCAATATTGCAATTTCTAACCTCTCCTCTAACATCCAGGACTTTGTTTCTGCATGTCAATGACTGCCTTAGACACCACCCCAAGTTTTGCATTTTTCTTCTTCCTTTCCCTTAAGGAAGCTGATAGTGTGGTAATGTCAAAGCAGGCAGTCTCTTCCTACAGGACATGCTAATGAGCATCCATGAAACATCCTCACTCCTGAGCCACCCCAGAAGGTGATTTGCCATGTTAAGTAGTAAAACATTTCTGAGCAAAGACAGAGGAGAGCCACGCTAGCCCATAACATTCAGGTTAATGGATTCCATCCTCAGGACATAATAATCCATGGAGTAAAGATGTTGCAGCCTCTGCTGTAATCCAAAATATTCCCAGGGTACTTCTTAGGTAAAGCTTAAGACTTCAGGGGATGCCTGCATGCTGTGGCTCTAGCTCAGATTTCACTTTCACCAGGTGTGACATCTATTTGACAATCTATTTTCTGAAAAGCCTCAATCATTTCAAATCTGAGGGCACTGCAGAAAATAACCAGGTGTTTTTCTCTCTTCTATATATAATTAAACTTCGCTTTAACCAAAGCTTTTCAAAGAACAGCTGGTAGAAAATAAACCCTCAAATTCCAAGAAATGAAGAAAAGGTTGATTTTACAGGGACATCTAAATTACACACACCTCAAAAACAAAGCACCCGAACCAGCAAAAAGGAGGCATTTAAATAAAGGTCCTTTGTTTTGTGGCTCCCAACAGAGACATTACTCTTATTGGATCTTACTCTTACTGCAAAGCCCTTTTTAGCTCAATACCAACAACCTTTTAAAATCTGAAGAAGTCTTTAAAAGGCCATCGAATTAGGGTAAGAGACAAACTGTAGCAACATTGCACAGAAAACTCTCTATAAGCCAATGTCTCATGGTTCTGGCTGTATTTGCTTCTACAATCCTTACTCTTTGTTTCTGTTTTATTATTAGTCATGCTGGGATGCTGTTCCAATCAGCTGCATCTACTGAGAAAAAACAAATGGGAAGGGTTTCTTCTCTAGCAGAGTGCCCTAGAGATACCTTGTCCTCTTGCTATGTAGGAGGCAACATCACCATTTACAGCTATTTCCTGTAATTTTTTAAACACTGGTGGTGCTCACATCAAGTTGGAGCAAAAGGAGGTGGATTAGACACAGGCTGTTTGTAGAAAGGATCCTCCAGCCTGGTGAGCTTCTGACCCTTTTGATAGTTGTGTCCCACAGCTGACTCATTACAGGTAAGGAGCACAGGATAGATATTGTCACACAGCCCAGCTTGATTGGATTAGTGGCATTTTTAATTAAACTTTACCATTAAAGTTGTAGCAGGAGCACACTTATATGAACACCATTTAATGAAGATTTCCTTGGCATCAAAGACATGGGGTGTGATTTCAGCTTAATTACTTAGACCGACCAAGGCAGAATGGGGATGTAGCTGAGAACTGGTTGCAAGCAATGTTCATAATTCAACCACCAAATTAAAGCTGCAAACAAAGGCATTTGCTGTGCACCCTGTGCCTATCCCACAGGGTGGCTCTGCAGTTTATTGATAGCTGAGATCATAGAATAGTTTGGGTTGGAAGAGGCCTTTAAAGACCATTTAATCCAACCCCCTGCAGTGAGGAGGGACTTCTTCAACAAGATCAGGTTACTCAGCTACAGCAATACAGCTCTGGGGATGTTTTTACTGTTGACATTGAACAATTGATGAGACCTATGATTACACTGTGATAATTTCTAGCCAGGATGAGAGCCTTCTGTACTACACAGGCAGGTAATAGGATGTTCTGCAATATTAGATACCATTGAAATTCTCAACCCAAGGGCCACATTTCTAAGTTGCCCAAACCTCACTCATACAGAGCTGGAAAATTTGAACCTCGTGTATTCTATCATGCCCAGGGTCCATTATCACTGTTGGAGGGCCCTGTTGTGGAAAAGGAGGAGTTGCTGAGGTTCCCTCTTCCTGGTTTTCCTTCCAGAAATGGGACATTTTCATGATCTGAGAATCATTCCATGCTTGGAAGTGATGTCTAATTTGCCTACTCATTGCCAGACACATCTCCAAGCTCATCATTTTCTACCAGGAGGCACAAAGAATGGCCATTGAACCCCGCAGTGAAAGAAGAAAATCACATCCACAATTTGCTGCCTGTGCCTCTCCCCTGGGACTCCAGGGTTTAATGCAATTTGGTGCATCCCAGCCAGTGGTGCTTGGCTGCTTTTAATTAAAAAAAAAATTAAAGGATTTATGTTGGGATTAAATGGGATAATTATTGATTGATCTCTGCTTTCTAAATTGAAAAGCATTTGTATTAATCAGCTTTTAAGTAGGAAATCACTTTGCTCTGGACAGGATGCCAGCCTGAGACCCTGCACTTTGCCTCTAACAGGGCTGCATTTTGTCCTCTCCCCCCAAAACCCAACTGGAAATATTTTCCTTTATTTTCTTCCTGTTTCATATTCACTGCTCAGAAGGAAATTGCTGTCATTGAGACAGGCTCCAAAGCACAACTGTGAGGATCACCCTACTTTTGCAAGTTACCTTGCACTACTAACAGAGAACATCTGCCAACATCTGTCACCTCCCAGTACATCTGGCCAGGAGGTCTCAAAACCCCTTGTGCTGGGAACTGGGTAACCCATCTCCCAGGCAGGTCAAGTCAACACTGAAATACTCCATGGGTGGAGAAATGAGGTTTGTACCAACAGTGATGCTGATAGATCTGTCTTGGAGGTCAAAGAAAGCAGAAAATCATATAGTCAGCTAAAAATCAGATGGGACATGGAAGTAAAATCATCATGTAAAAAAAGCTTGCTCTTGGTTTAGTTCTGAGATGTTGTCTCACCTATACAAGCATTTGGAAATTGGCTTAGGCATGTTTGGAAGGTGGTAGGACAGTATGAACTAAAAATAATAATGGCACACTCAAAATTATAATATGCTCTATGCCCAGCTGCAGAAGTAGGCTGCTGAGCTAAACATTATGTTCAGGTTTCTGCATTTATACTAGAGCAGAAATAGTAGTTGTCTGACCCCCATCTCTACTTGGATAATTCCTTCCACCTGCATGAAAACAAAAGTTAACTCCCAGAAAAACCAAAATGGAGAATTTGGAAGAGAAATTTGCTGCTTCAGGAGAAATATTACTTAAAAACCAGGGAATTTCAATGGGTTTTGTCAGCTTCTGAATAAAATTCCCAGTTCCAGTGAGTCCTGTTTCCAGTGCTAGAAGGTAGAAGCAGATTTTAAATTTAGCCTTTGTGAATGAGTGGAGCAGTGTCCACACCACAGACTTTCTCTTTTAGTTTATCTAGTAATGGTACATTTTCCTATTTTATTTTTTAAAAAATTCACCTTCCACTAAAAAAAAGAAAGACTGTTTTTTGGGGGGGGGTTTTTTTGTTTGCTTGTTTGTTTTATGGTTGGTTGGTTTTTTGTTTGGTTTTTTTGTTGGTTTTATGGTTGGCTGTTTTTTGGTTTTTTGGTTGTTTGTTTGTTTTGGGTTTTTTTAAAGATATCTCATCAGAAGAAAGGAAGCTACCCACCATAGAGATGACATATTTCTGTATTTCTAGGAAGCATTTCTGCTGGGCTGCCCATCCAGCATTGACTCCCACAACCTCCCCTACAGCTGATCTGTGTAAGAGAGGTGACCTGGGAGGACAGGGGTGGATTCCAGCCCTCTGCAGATGTCAGGTAAGTCAGACTTGAGCAGATGATTTGAGTTCCTCACACAGCAGTCATCTCTATATTAATTGGAACAAACAACCTTTCTTCAGCTCAGTAAAAGCCTCTTCTGTTTAGACAGCCAAATTCAGAGAGCAAACACCCATCCTCTTTCAATCTCACTCTCTGGGCACCCTGAAATTCTAACTGCCCTGGCCATAACCCCTGACCCAACCCTTCTGCACATCTTCATTAGGAAGAGGGTGCTCAGAGCTGATCAGCCTTACAAACTTGTCAAGAACTCCTGATGAGAGTAGGAAAGGATGGCATCCAAATGTGTGAACTGTTATTTGAACTCTGAAGTTACTTTTCTAGTCTGAGCTAGAGGGAACCACCAGAGCATCCTCAAAATGGGGCTGATCCTCACCCTGCATGTGTCTAGGGTACAGGGCTCCCATAAGAGGCCTTCTAATGGACAACAAGAAATGCATGAGCTTCACCAAATGTTGACAGACTCTGCTGGGGTCAGTCAAGCCTCTCTGCACCAAATTCCTGGTATATTGGTCTACATTTGGAGGTGAGCATGAGGGAGAGAAGTTTTGCCTCCATGCGTATGCAGACAGATACATACAAGCCTATGTGCACAACTATACACAAGATGTGTGTCCATGCATCCCTGTCCATGGTCAGTATGTATCTCCACCATATCCTCTAGCTATTTTCAGAACTGATTTGTTCAGATGCAGTTCTCAGATACAAAGCTACACTTGTCTCTGTGTCCCCAAAATGTTGTTCTCACCCTGGGCCTGGTGCTGTCTGGGATGCATTACATTAAAAATATGTAAGAGCCACTGGCATAAGAAATCAAAGGCTAGACATGTCATTTTCAGTGCAGGAAAGAAAGTGGAAAATTAACTCATCTTCTTGCCCTTTCTCTACAGTAAACAAGTGAAGCAAGACTGAGATGTGGGAATCAGGAGAATGAAGAGAAGAACCAACATGACCAGGATCTCTTCATACTTCAGCACTGGACCATTCCCCATGGTGAAACTTGAACTCGCTCTCAGATCTGTCAGAAGTCACTGTCCTTAACACCTGATAACCACTTGTCTAATGAACTTCTGTGTTGAGAAGAGGGAGGCAGAACATTGAAGCCTTAGTCCAAGACCAGCACCTGCATGTAAAAATAAATCCTCTGCTCCTTCAGGGGAGATTAAAGCTACCTGGACCACCAGTGCAGCTATTCTCCATGTTCCAGATGGCACAGGACAGGAAGATTAAGTGCTCCTTAAAATCACAGTTGGAGTTTTACTTTACCAGACAATGTGGATCAGTGTTTCCCATAACAGTGTCTTAAGATACATTTTGTCCTCATCCTTCACTGGGAGTCTGATATTGTCACCTACAAAATGAGAAGCACAGTCCTACCAGGTCAGTCAATGACCTGTTTGAATTTCCTGCTTTCCACTCTCAGAAGCCACACATTCCAGGCATTAAATGCCATTTAAAAGCCTGCTCATGTGCCAGCTATTGCTTTCCTTGGAAACCAAGGAGAGCAGACAACATGCTGGAGGCCAATGCTTCCACTCAGCTGGAGAAATGGGCAGACAGGAGCCTCACAGGCTTCAGCAAGCATCAATGCTCTTGCAATTCACTCTGCAAGAGGAAATGTTCCAGTCCTACACCTGGGGCAGAATAATCCCACCCAATGGGACTGGCTGGGGACTGAGCAGCTGGAAGAAGCTTTGCAGAAAGTGTCCTGGAGGGTAATGAGTTGTACAAGAATCTACAGGGGTTCTTAATGAAGATCTACCACATATTGGGTTGTATGACACAAGTACAGCCCACATAGCCAGGGATGTAATTGTTTCCTTCTCTTGGACCTCATAAGTTTTTCTGGATCACTGTGTCTAGTTTCAGGCTTCCCAGTTCAGATGGGATATCACAAACTGGAGCTTGTTGAGTGGAGGGACAACTTAATGGTTAGGGTGCTGGAGAACACAATGTATGTGCTCTCCATAGACAAGAGGGAAGGAGAAAGTGGATTTTCCTCAGCCTGGAGGGAAGGAAAGACTAACAGAGGATAGCACTGCTCTTTTCTTGTACCTGATGTAGGATTGATGAGAAAATGGACTATTGTTTTTTCCCAAAGAAAACAGAAAACCAGTAAGAGGCAATGGCACAATTTGCACCAATGGAAATTTCTATTATTTATAAGGGGAAGGGGAAAGCCCCCAGATGAATGATGCAGCTTGGAACACGGGACTAGAGAGGCTGTGTCATCTCTGCCCTTGCAGATACTGCTGAAAACCTGAGTAGACAGGGCTCTGAAGAACCTGATTTATCATCAAACCTTTGAAGTATAATCTGCTTTGAGCAGAACATTAGACCTCCAGAGGTCATTTCCAGCCTAAATTATTCTATGACTTTATGGCACCTTTCTGACTTCCACTGCAGAAAATCAGTTATAAACATGGATCTTATTCTAAGAGCTCCAGGTAATCTTTCAGATCCCTTCTTGTCCATGCTTATAAATGCTTGCAAGGGAGGGACTAGAGGCCATGAATCTGATCTGATATTTCCTGAGCAGCAGGGGAAGCAGAGAAGACCTAATGTGTGTGCAGGAGCTGGTGTCACCAGGGAGACACAGAGCACGCTCGGTCTGGGATTTCCCATGGTCTGAAGCCTGTGTACCAGGCATCATGCACTGAGATAGAAGTATTAGCAGGCTGGCTGTGTCTCTGCTCAATAGGATGTTTGGGCAGAAAGAACAAATTTGTAGGTACAGCAGGTGGTGTTAGGGGTACAAGGACACGGTGCCTCATGCCTGAGCACCCTGTAAGGCAGCAGCTGCCCTGCTCCTTTGAGAAGCTGTAGCATCACCAACCCTTTAGCACCTCCTTGCAGGCAGAAACTGGGGCAGGCAGCAGCCATTAATATCCCTCCTGCCCACATTACTGTCACCTGCTTGAGGAACTGCCTCAGCATTTAAAGCCAACCCCACATAAGATGACTATGCAAGGAGGGAAACCTTCACCCCTCTTCTAGGAGTCTTGCAATGCATTTCTTTCTTCTCCTCCCCCATCACTTTTCCATGACCTCAAACTCCCCCTGGGAACTGTCAAAGTTTTGTATGTTTTATTCCAGTAAAGTCAAAAAGCCCTGAAGAGCCCAAACCCTTCTTCCCAGACACCACCGGCTGTTTGGGACAGCTCAGGTCACCAGAGGGTGCTGCTGGGGCCCTCCGAGAACCAGCCTGGCAAAACGCAAAATAAAAGTGCTCTTTTCCCCTCTGCTCCTTTTGTTCTGTGCAGTCACCCGTGTATTTTCAAGCAGGTTGGCCTTTTCTCCCGTGCACTCCTCATTCCCGGGAAGGCAGGCTGCGTAAAACCACCTTTCTTTGCGGTCTCAGGGTTGTAGCATCCTGCAGAGGGATAACCTGTGTTATCCTGAGATTTTGCTCATGTCCCTTCAGAAAGCCACCTGGTGCAGGAGGCTGAGTGCTTGACCACCTTTACACATCGGGAGGGTCTTCCACCAACCCAGAGAGGAGAAGGTGTGCGGGCATCGGTGAACATGTGCCTTGCACAAGCATGCCCAGGGGCACTTAAAGCTGACAAAATCCAAGGCATTACTGCCACGGACCGGCAGGGGAGTCCGTCTGGACCTTTTGGCTTCTCCTGCCTAAAGCTGCTGTTGTCACAGATTATCCTAGCAGTTTCTGAGGCACCCTTGAATTTCGTCTTACATGTTTCTGTACTGTTTGGTTTCAGCCCAGTTAATCCTGGCTGTCACTTGAGTACAGTTAATCATGTTCTACTCAGAGATTTGCAATTGTGCATAATGGGACTGAAGTCCTCCCCCCCCCCCCCCCCCCCTCATTCTTCACACTGCTTTCAGAGAGCTTGTCAGGCACCCAGGAGTCACCTAGCATTTTGCAAAGGAATGCCTGAAAATGAATTCTGCAAGCCTAAATGAGCTTCTTTATAATCCTTCTATCTGCTTCAGGCTATCTCAGATTAATACTATTTGCCAGTCACTTCCCCCTCTCTCTAAAGAAGGAACATATTTTTAGCCTCTCAACAAATCTGACACATTGGAGTTTCCCTTGCATGTAATCCCACTGTCACAATTTCCAGTGTCTTTTTTTTTTTTTAAACAAACAAACAAGCAAACAAACAAGAAACCCTCTCCTTAACTTCATGTAGTCCAGGGCTGGGAATTTAAGATCAGTAGTTCAAGCAGCTACTGCCTATGGATTTATACATATATGTACACGTACATTTATAATGCTTGGCAAGAGGCATGGCCCCAGATTGCACCAAAAGGAAGAAAAACCCAACGTAGGTTTGAAGAGTCACAGAAAGGCTCTTACTAAAGACAAGCTCTGTGGTGGAGATAGTGGCTTTCTCCTGCCCGTGGTTTTAATGTGCCTGGTGTGGGCCAATTGCATTTATATAACACTGGCTTTGGAGCAGATGCTGCTGTGTTGGGGCTGGGAGATTATAGCTGGCATGCACAGCTAATGGAAGCTTTCTGATAGCCACAACCATCCCTGCCAGGCAGGGGATGCAGCTCTCCAGCCTCTCTCTCCCCACCTCTTCCCCACCATCCCATGCAGCTGAAGTGGAGATGGGGACTACAGGGGAAGATGCAATGGACCTGGTGCTCCTCTGGGAGCAGGCAGCTTTCCAAAGCAACAATCTCCCCAGAACACCAAAACCCACTGCAAATACTCTCCTTCTGGAGCCCTGTATGGCTGGTGGTGTGCTCTGGGCTACAACTGATGGACTGTAACAGTTGTCAGGCAGGGGTGTCTCATTCAGAGGAAGATGATATACCATGTCCAGGCTGGTTGGTGTGTTCCTGTGGTTGAGTATCTGATTGAGTATTTCTTCATGTTCCTCTGTGATTCGCCAGCATGTTTGCTGTATCGGGTGTCTCATTACCTTTTCCAGGGCTGTGACTTGGCCTCGTGGCATGTGCAGCATGATGCCGCCAGGAAAATGGAACAAGCCCTTATCACAGCACGCTGGGGACAGGGCCCAGAAGGGCTTTAACACTTGGGTATCGAAAGGCTATCTTAACAGGCCCAAATCTGCTCTGACTCTGCTTCAGAACATCTTGCATGTGATCTTTTGGAGGCATGAGGTAGGAGGCAGAAGGGTAGCAGAAGCTTCGGCTTCAGACTTAGGAAGTCAAAGACTTATGAAAGTCTTCGGCTGCTGTTCCTAACAGTGCTGCTCCTGTCCCCACCTTTGAGAGACTTTCTATGTCTGATTGATCAATGACAACCCCTGCTTTCCCTGAGGGGCTGAAAATGCTGCCTCACAAGTGTCCTGCAGCTTGACAGTTGTGGCCATTGCAGTCTGCTGACTCCCAGAACATCTCTCCCAACCCCTGGGCTGCTACATCGCATTAAAGTGATGGATGAGGAAGAGCTGTACCCAGCAGATTCAAACTACTCCTTGGTAGAGCTTCAAGGTTACTTCACATCTGGATCCCATTAAAAAAGCCTGTCCAGTTGTGTTACCAAATAAAACTCATCTAGGCATAAGATTGAGTGAGCAAGCATTTCTAGTTAGACTGGTATTGTCCTGCTTGAGATATGTGCCACCACTGATGCCCTTATGCTATCTTTACAAAAAAAGCTAAACCATACAAGGGAGAGGATCAAACTGGATCCTTTGCCTCCTGAAATAAAATAATCAATAGGCCACCTCCTACACATCACCATTTGGCCATTCCTTCTGTTATTTCCTGATGTCTGGCAAAACAGTCCTTTTGCTGTCACCACCTGCACCTGAGCCAAAGTGGGAGATGGGAGTGGGTGATACATTCTCACAGCTTACACTGTCTGACATCTATCTGCTCAGATGAAGCTGTGGGAGAATTCCCAGCTCACCTCAGCCACTCTGAGAAGGGTTATTTCTGAGAAGAACAGAAAAAGGAGCTCTGAAAAGTATGCAAGTGACTTCAATTTTCCTAAAAATTGCCCCTTGAGAAGGTCTAGATAGCAGATTTTTCCTACCTTCCAGTCTACCTCTCCTTTTACAGCACTGGTACAGTTTTACCAGTTACAGTGACAGGACAGATGTGTCAGAGCCACAGTGATGGGAGGACTGGACCTTGCTTGGCTACAAACACATGTATTGCCTTCTAATTAATACTTTAATTGGTCCTTTTTTTTTTTTTTTTTTTTCCCCTTCCACCACCTTCACGCACACACACTGCATCCATTTCACAGAGAGTGGGGAAAGTAGAGAGATTCCTCAGGGGGTTGATCAACAATGTACCCAGGACTTCAGGATCTTCTGGTGCTAGGTACCAGCAGTACCTGAGCTTGTTTTAAGCTTCTGGCTTGCAATAATCTAGTTAAAAGAGCACAGAGGTCAGATGGGTTGCATAAGTTCCCCAAGAAAGCAGATGAATTAGTTTGTAGAGAGCTCTGTGCTCATCTCTGCAGTTACAATGCCACCAGTACCTAGCTGTGTAATGCCCATCTTGCAAAGGCATTTCTGCATGATGCTGGTGGTGTTCCTAGAATAAAATCTTGATCTCCAGGCACTGTCCAAACCACAATTCCTCCCTTCCCTCAGTAAACAGCAGCTGTTTCTCTTCCCAGAAGTGACCACATTTCAGCCATGGCTGTCGCAATGTAAATATTTGCTAACCCACCAGAAACCTGTGGGGAGAGTGTACTTCAGGGTTTGTGGTCTGAGAGGGAGCCACAAAAGTATGGAGCTAGATAGTCTTACTGGGTGGACTTCAGAGTTTATTTGTTACCAGGAATTGCAAGAGCAGAGGATCAAGTGTTTGCTGTTTAAGACCAGTGCTGTCAGCTGAATCCAGCTACAGAGGGTTCAGTTAGTTACTTACTCAAGAATGTTAGAAGGTTTGGACCACAGAAAGAGGAGCAATGATCTCTTTCATGAACCTATTAGTAACAGGAGGGTGGCAGCTCTGTGGTATCAGGTGTGCACAGTGACACTGGTACTGGGGAGCTCATGGCATGTGTTTGTACCCCAGTTCTTCTGATTCATCTGGAAAACAAGAAGAGAAGAGATTGCAAGACATTTCCACTGCCCAGGTTCTGACAGTCCCACAGCCACAGCAGTATCCAGAGAGTCAATGTTACAGCCTGTAGCTGGGAGAGAGTATTAACATTGCCACTATGCCTGAAGTTCTCTAGGACTTCTGGTCATCTTTTTGGGCTGTTCTGGGGAAAGTAAACATGACAGAGGAGAAAAAAAAAACAACAAAACAAAACAAAACAAAACAAACCAACAAAAAAACCCCACAAAACTGTAGTAGATTGAGCAGTCTTCAGGTAACAGCCTTTAGTTGCCACTTCACAGCAGGCTGCTTTCCAGCTCCCTTTTTCAAATTTGCTCAAGCTTGGACATAGTTCAGTTGTTAATACTCATTTCAAGAGATATTTGGTGACCTTGGTTCTTTACCACACCAGCCACCTAGGGCAAAGGCTGCCTTGATTCATGGCAGGGCTGGACTTGGCATGTGGAGTCCCACCATGTGTCTGCAGAGGAGCAGGCTGGGTCTGAGCAGAGCTGGGGCAGCTCTCCTGTCTCTGCAGCCACATCTGCACAGTTAACACCTCTCTGCTCACTGCTGCACTTAACAACATAGGGATGCTCTCAAACCCCAGTGGTGATGGAGACTTTCACCTCCAGGACATGATACAACTTCAGGCTGGAGTGCTGCTCCAGAAGAATTTAATTTTTTGGCCTGTAGCACTGAGAGCAATGCCAGGGACATCTGATGTGAGCTGGGTGTCCAAGTATGACCAAGGCTTGAAATTCTTTTAGCCTGAATCTTAGTGAAACAAAAGGCAGATAAGGAAACAGCATGTTCAGAGAGAAAACTCCAGAGTCCAAATATTTGAGCCTGGTATTTCAATATGTCTTCAGCCAGAGCTGCCCTTAATAAATATACATGTCACTCTGGTTCAGTCAAAATGTTTAATATAAAGTTGACCAAAACATTTGAATTTGGACTTTGTTCAGTTATTGAAAGAAAAACATCTGCTGGCTGCACTTCACTCAGTGAAAGTCAGAAAAAGAATTATTATTAATCAGGAATGAGCTGGAGATCTTCATGTTGAGAGCCTTGGGGAAGAGAAGAGGAGAGAACAGCAGCATGGCTGATACCCAGGGACTGTCACATGGACTCCCACGAGCCATCCCGTGGCCCACCAAGCCTCAACACCAGCCACGAGCAGCACAGGACAGACTGCATCTGCCCATGGCTAGAGGACATCAGTTGTCAGTGCTCTCTGGAAAGCATCCTGCAAAGAAAAGGGGAATTCTTGACTTATTTCCCCCCCTCAGAGACCTGGGTCTTGCCGGGGATGTAGTCTTTATAGAGAGAGCATCAGCAGAAAGTAAACTCCTGGAGTTTACTCACTGTTTCTCATGCTGATTTGTGGCAGAAGATAACATTTGCTCTACATAAAAGCCTTTGCTTGTGCACAGCTCAATGATTACCCATTTTTAATGTGCTATGACAAGGACGACTGGGTCTTGAACCTTTTGGCCCTGCTGCAAGATCACTTTTAGCCTGCAGTGCAATTTGAGTTTTCCTGCTGAGTGTGGCAGGAGACATACCAAGATTTCTGAGATGCCTCTTTGCTCTGAACAGAGGGACAGCTGCTGTTACAAGAGATGCCCAGAGCATCCTTTATGGATCAGCAGCAGTCATGCTGCACGTGGGGAGAGGAGGAAAACTGATTTACTGCTGAGTCAGATGCATTTGCCTCGCTCTGGCCTTGGGTCTTGTGATGATGTTGCTGTCACTAGAAAGATGAGTTGTCTGTAGCACAAGGAGGTCCCTGCCTCCCTCTGCAACCCCCTTTAAACAAAAAGGGAAGAGATTTAGCTAGTGGGAAGCAGCAATGACAGCAAAGTGCACTTCTATCTGGGGGCAGATACTGCTTGGGGCAGGTTTCTAGCCCAGCAGGAGTGGTGACAGCAGTGGTTTTGCATTCCTTGTGGTCATCTTCTTGCAAGAGAGCAGACATTTGAACTCCACCAATATTAAATTTTGTGGTCACTTCTTAATGCAAGTGTAAATGAGCCCTTCTGTGGTTTTGGCTTTATTAGTGATGCATTCATTTCTAGATCATGAAGTAGCTAAACTTCTCCATCTTCTAAAGGTGAAGAACATATCTTGGCTCTGACAAATATCCTCAAAAGCCCAGGATGGCAACATGGAGTTTTCTCCAGGTGAATCACTGTCAGAAACTCCTCTGGTATTTGGGTATTTCCATGTATTTACACATGCAGGCACAGAGAGGTTTGCTTTGCTGGTTTTATTTTTTAAAATATGGTGAGGCTGGTCAGACGTGTGAGAAAAATTGATCATCAGACATCCAATCCCCAAAGTCCTCAATTCCAATTCCAATCTTACCAAGGAGAATTCTCAGACCAGAATATACCACATTTCTTGGTGACTTGAAAATGAGCCAGGTTTCTCATCAGGACACAACAGAAAGAGAAGCAGCCTATGTCTGGGGAACCTCCCTGCTTGTTTCTCAGGTGTTTGAGCCCTTTATCCTTGTATCACTAAATGAGACATGACCAGGCACAGACCTCTGTCCTGTCACACTATTTGGATTACAAAACTGCTCTGGGTATTGGACCATTTACTCTCTGTGTTCTCTCTGGTAGTGGGAACAGCTTAAGGTGTCCCCAGGCCATCCCATGCCATCCATATTTGATTCCCCCCTGTGCCTTACACCTCTTCCACTTTCTCATTGATTTTCTCTCATGATTAGCTGCCTGTTCTACCTACATTTCTTCTCTCAGCAGCCAATTCCTCTGTTGGAAAGTCTTGAAGCTTTGGTGGAGGTTGGTCTAGCAGCAAGTCCTGACACACAAACAATAAAAGATCCCTGGAACCATTCTGTTCTGGGTCAGCCTGCACCTCCCAAACATGTTTTTTTTTAGTGTTTGGACTGGTTAAGGACTACTTCAGACAAACAGGCTGGAAGGTGAGACCCTGCTCAGGGAGATCAGAGTTTAGTCCTGCCATCTTATTTAGACTCTGGGCAAGAAGAGTAACCTGTGACTGATTTTGGCCACCACAGAATCATCATAAAATGGTTTGGCTTGGAAGGGACATTAAATATCATCTAGTTCCAAATACCTTGCATGGTCTGGAACACCTTCCATTAGACCAGGCTGTGCAAAGCCCCATCCAACCTGGCTTTGGGATAGGTGTTACCTGTATGAGCCAGAAGCACAGCCCAAGGTGTGGTCCATGCTGGCAAAGAGACCTACCTGGCTCACTGCTCCAAAACTACTGATGGCTGAGGTGAACAGGGAGCATTTTTATGTTGTGCTCACCTAAATCCTACAGCCAAAATTAAGCCATTGTAGGGAATCACAGCCATTTTGGAGGGGTTTCTCATGCTGGATGTGTGGCATTGCCTTGCTCACAGTATTATAGCAAATGCTGTAAACCAAGGAATGCTTAATCTGTATGGAAGGGGCCACCTTCTCATATCTTTTCTCAGTGATGTGACACCCTTAAGAAAACCCACATCTTGCAGGCAGACCTGTCTGACCCTATTAGCTTGGGAAGAGATGAGCATTCAAAATGGAAACTCTCATCCTGAATCTTTCACAGATCAGTAAGACAGAGCACCAAGGTGCAAACGCCAGAGTGACCCTCAGCAAGCTGAACTGAAATAGAGATAACATGAAAGCACTAACAACATCATCTTTGCACCCCAGTGTTTTCATGATGCCAAAATGGAGCAGAGAACAGATTTAGAGAGTAAAAAAGTTGGTTGTGGGCCAAACTAGAGAGCATGAAATCTTCTTCTTTCAGTAAAGGGATTTATTTACTGAGTAGGTGATAACATCAAACTGATACCCCTGGAGAGATAACATCCCAGTTTAGGATAGCATCATGAGTATGTTTTGCCAGTCACTATGAAGGTATTTAAATTTAATCCATGTCGTCAGCTGGTGTGAGAGTCAAAGCTCTCAAATTAGAGCTGGGTAAGGACCTTAAGCTTAAATCTTCAAGGCTTTGAACACAGTTTTGTGACCAGAACCATAATACTTGCCACTATCAAAATACTTGCCACCACCTACAGCAAAAATGGAGGGGATTACAAAAGCTCAGACTTCCAGTTGCAACACTATCAAATAAAAAAAAAAAACAAAACAAAACATGACTCCTACAGAACCATTTTTAACTCTTTCTTTACTCTGGGAAGCTCCTTTTAACTTTATTTGGAATTCCTTCTAGGACAGACCACTAAGGAAGACACACCCTGGTTACCTTCAAGAAGGTGATAATATGGTTTTACTGAAAATCCCATGGTTTGTTCCTATTCTGAACACACAAACTAAATTCATTTCAAAGAAAACTAAGGAGAATTGCCCACTTCAAGTATGAAGGGTTGTGCTATGTCCACCCTTCCCAATACACGTTGCAAAACTGAACTGGTTTGAGAGGTGTAAGCCAGCAAGTCACCCCCTGCACCCCATGTCACATACAACCTTATAAAGCAACACCCCTACTACCCCTGTTAGGTTTGGACAGAGGCCACATTTACCACCTTCTGGAGCCTGGGTAGCTCTTCATCTTCCCCCTGTCAGTGTCCAGGAGTGTTTCTATGCCAAACACTCCAAGAATGTGAAGGCTGACTAATCTTTGGGCTGATCTTCCTACCCTGGGGCTGAGGTGTGAGGAGATGACAGATGCTGGGAAGCAGATTCACACTCCCAAAGTTGTTAAGTCCTTGAGACCCTACCCAAAAATAAGCTCTGCAGCCTTTGTGGATTATGGTTCCTGGCATGTGCACCCATTAGGTGAAATGCAAGGTCTCATGGTGAAGCACAAGAGCCTGGGTCACAAACTGGAGTTTTGTCCTTGATGGTCACACCTGGGCCATGCACACCTGACAGGCTTTCTCTCACACCATGTACTCCTGTTTCCACTGGAGACAGCTCCTCTTCAGCTACACTAAAGCATGCCAGTGTCAGGCCAAGAACAGGATCAGAAACCCCTCCTCACCCAGGTGAGCATTTCTTTTTCATGTTAATCATTAAAAGCTTGCAGCAAAATGAAGAAGACCTCCCTGGAGCCCAGCAGACCTCCATGAGAGAGAAGTTAGTTGGTTTCTTTGCTGGCCTCTGTTGTCTTCTAAGTGATGAAAGTGGGGTCACTCCTGTAGCCCTGCTCATTGCAAGTGCTATTGGGAGGAGCTGCTTTTTTATCAGGCACATATTCCTGGTGAAAAAATGTCACTATGGCTTGAATGATAAAAAATTTAGCCCTTAACACAAGGGAATTACATTGTGATTTTTCTTGTTTATCCTACACCAATGCCCATCTGTGCAGTGTAGCCTGCATATGGAAAGGAGAGAAACAGCTTGGCTTGTAACTACTAACAGGGCTCCCAGCACTGGGCTTCTCTACCAGCACTGGGTTTCAGGGGGTCTTTTAGCTGACAATGAGGAGAGATGGGATTGAACCTAAATCCCCCAACATGTCCCTGAATTGAAAAAAAAAAAGGGGGGGGCGGGAGGGTTTCTTATTTCCCGTGAATGTATTTTTTATCCCACTTCACCTTCTTTTTTGACTTTCTGTATCCCAATACTTGGTGACACACTTTCTTGGAGGTGAATACACCTCATGGAGTCCCATATGCAGGAGCACCTCAAGCCCCTGCCCTCTACCTGGGGATTATAGCCAAGGCAGCCTTTTGTAGGGTGAAACCCTGGGGCTGGGGAGCCTGCCCAACATTTCTGTGGGGATAAATGAATGTGGGAGCACCAGCCATGCAGATAAGCAGTTATCTGGGCAGCACACATATGGAGGCATCCACCACAGCACCTGAGCTGCTTACAACCCTGCATCACTGCTTAAGCTATGGAGAGGAGCAAATGATTTATTCTGATGTCATCTTCACTGAGCTTAACCCCCTCACCCACCCACCGTGCTACCCAGTAACTGCTCCTACTAAAGCAAAAGGTATTTGTGTACTTCCACCCCTCACCTTGCTTCTCCCCCTATTTTCTCAACTCCAACTTTTGATGAGAAGCACTTCACAGAAGGGAGAGAGATACAGAGCTGATCTTACTCCTAAGGTGCATTCCTAAGGTGCATTGCTATCCTTCAGGTCTCCAGAAAAAATACAAGGTACCATAGGTTCTGCCTTGAGCAACTTCCCATTTGATAGGCAGAGGTTATCCAAACAAATCTCAAAGCATCAGAACAAACAGCACCTGATTTCCTGTGTTTCTGGCACTGGAACTGATGGTTCCTGGTGGCTAAAAAGTGTGAATTAATTGTTCCCTCTGCAAATTGAGGCAATGATAAGATCTGGCCTCTCTGTGAAAATGTTTTCTCTCCTCAAGACCTGAGATTTTTTATAACCTGCATTGCTTGCTGAAATCTCACACTGGATATGTTCCAAGCTGCTTATTTTCTTAAAACTTGTAGGAATTCATTTATTTTTGAGACTCCCACCCCTCTATCAAGCCAGAATGAAACAGGCTGGGATTAGAAGCACAAGCAGATAAACATGGACCCTGTCATCATGTAGCATCTCTGTGAAAATCCAGGCAGGTCCTCTGAGGCACCTTCCCTCCTTTGGGGGCTGATATTACTATCAGCCTTTCCCTTCTGGGTAAGGAGTTCCCTTCTCCTACTGCACAAGGAAAAGAGCTTTATTCACCCCATTTCATCCACAGCCTGCAGAGAAGATCCTGAACACCTGCAGCACCTCAGCACAGTGCTGCTGAAGCACCAGTCACTACCAGAGCAAGCAACCTTCAGACACAGCCCCTCATTTTGTCACAGGCTCAGGAACATCTTCTGCTCTTCTGCTTCCCTCAAAATCTTTCCAGCCAACCTCACAGCAGCTCCAGACCCCACACCAAACCAGCCAAGCCCCAGAGCATCCCTTCAGTCCCTAGTCCCATAAGCAGAGAAAGGAGCTTCTTTAAAGATGTTTGGCTCCTTCTCTGCCTTTCTTGTCCTGTGGGGTGAGACAGCCACAAGTGGAAGTGATGTTCACTCCTCTTTAAAGTTATGGTCTGCAATCTTCAAGTCAGTAAAAAAGAACACTAGATTCCTTCAAGATCAATAGAGCACCTTTCAGAAATACAATGTGTGCCTTCCCAGTCCTGCCATGCTCCACAGAGATAAAACCCAAGCCCTCTGCACCTGGCTGGGAAGGGAAACATCCCCAGAGGTGCACTGGGGGGTTTCTCCCTCCCACAGACCTTACCCCACTCAGGTGCAAACTGGGAAACAGCTGAAGGATGGAAAAGTTCTTCTGTGATATAAAGGTGCAGAGCAGACACAGGGACGCATAGGAGGGTGTAGGGCTTTTGGGGAGAGTACCTGTTCTCGAGTCCAAAGCATGAATGTAAAATTTGCCTTCCCTGAAGCTCTTTAGCTTGGCCTTCAGCATTTCCCTGGTGGCTGTAAGCAAGCTCAGAGTAGCACAAGTGGTCATGCAGAAGGTCTGCAGACCCTATAGAGAGTGTGTGAACAGGTCTGAAGTAGGTGTGTGGTTTTGATTAGAAGAGGGTTTGTGTAAAAGAGACATCTTTGGGCTTAGGGTCAACTTAGCCTCATGCCTGGGCTGTAATGGCACAAATATTTTCCAAAAAGCCATCCCAGCATTATGCAGCGAGTTTTTTCCTCCATAAAAATCACTGAGACAAACTTGGTTTCCTCCTAGTAGGACTGAGCTGGTCCTCAAAAAGCCAAAAATTCATTTGTACTCCAAGATGTCACTGAGGCCATCAAGGGCTGAATCCTCCTATGTTACATTGGGCTCCATGACCCCAGATTTGTGTCCTCTGTATAAATCATTATCACTTCCACTCCTTGTTCCTGATAATGAAAATTATCTTATTTGTGCTTGGTCTGCAGGTTTGGGAAGACTAAAAACTCAGACAAAAGTGAGCAACTGGGACAGCTGATATGAAAAAAGAAAACCTGACACCCCTAAGGAAATTGCTAAAAACCCCTTTGGACTGGGATTTCTTAGGAAACACAGTCCAGGTACGTATTTCAAGTCACCTTTTAGCAGAAGACAGTATTTTAACTCCTTGTAGGGCCACTTTGCATGGTTTTGTTATAACTGGCTCAATCTTTGGTCTTTTTCTCTTAAATCCCCAGGTTTTATCCCAACTAAGGTAGAAGTAATAAAAACAAAAAGATTTAAAATACAACCAGGACATACTCTTTACATTTTGGGATATAAAAATAAACCAACAATAATAAAAGAACCCCCATAAAAAAATGCATTCCTTTTGAATGAAAATCTCACTTCTTAAGCCACTCTGGTTATGTTTGAGCACAAGATTCTGGTTTCTGACACCGTGCAGTATTCAATATAGTTATTTGCTAGGAGGAAAAGACCCTGGGATGCTCTGGGCTGGCAGGGACTCACTCCCCAGTGTAAAGCAATGGGGACAACAACAGTGGCAGTGGCCTCAGCAACTTTCTCGTGTCAAAAGCAGGAGGGCTGGGAGCTGCTCAGAGCCCTGTTTGTCAGCTGGCTAAAATAACTCGAGCAGAGGTGCTGACAAACCCATCCCCACGCTGCGCTCCAACACCTCCAGCCCTCGTGGGGTTATCGGTGACGTTTGACTCCCAAGCATTTTTTTGCTGGCTGCCAATAGCTATTCCCCTCAGCCTATTCTCTTTCGCATGCTTTCCCTTTGACACGGCTGCTATTTCTTTGCAATATGTAAACACTCAGAAGGATTTCCATGTTTGTTCTTCACCCGGCCGGGTCGGGCTTTCACAGCTCGCTGGGAGAATTGACATGGAGGAGCAGCCGTTCCGCGGGCGTTTGGAATTTTGTGTCTCTGTGGCTGTGTGTGTGCTGTGCTCCTGTCATCTTTCTTCTGTTTTAAATCCAGTTCTTGCCTCAGCACCCCAGCAGAAAATTGCACTGTTGTTGCAAACACGGCACATACTTTCATCCCACATGGGTGTCCTTTAATACCATCAGAGGCTTCTCACTGCAAGGCGTTTGTTTTTTCTTTCTCTTCTTCCTACAGCAACTTTTGATGGTTATGAAAGTCCTCTTTAAATCTAAAGCAAGCTGCTAGTGTGTGGCTTTTTTCTAGCTGCCTGAGTTTGCCTGTGCTGCTCTGATTTAACACAGATTCGTTTCCAAAAGAATCCTGGTATTTAGTAAGACAATGTGCATCAAAATTAAGAAGGAACTGAAATCACTGGAAAAAAAAAAAAAAAAAAAAAATCAGGATGAATTTGGAAGCTGCAGGCCCTGATTCTAATCTCACAGATTTCACTCTGGTTTAATTTACTAGATCTGCAGGTTTGTAAAATCAACATAACTCAACATATAATATATAATTGACATTACTTAGATGTCCTATTATTATATGGCATATTCTATCAAATGCTTATTTTTAAAAAGTCTTTTCCTCTAGTCAGACTGCCCCAGGTTAATGTAAAACATGATTATAAACTGATTAAACTAATTCAAAAGACTGAATGGACTTTTTCATTGCAGTCTAAACCAGCTCAGTTTTGTCCTGCTTCAGTATGATTAGGAACCTGACACATTTAAATAGAAATCAGAGCCCTGAATCCAAGAACCAAATTGGTGCCAGCCTGGGTGAAGCTAAGGCTGATTCAATCAATGCTGGTAGTATCTAAAGGTCCCTTCTAAAGCTCCTTCCAGGACTAAGGAATGCATCCTTTGGGTAAGATGTTGTTCTTTGTTATTAGGAATTTTAATATGTAACTATTATAACAATTACCATAATGAAAATCAAAATAATTAACCTGGATAGATATCTATATTACCACTAAGAAAATCTCATTTATACACATATATGTATTTAATCTCTAAATGGGATTCTGTGCTTCCAGTACAGCCATTCACAGAACCACAGAACCACAGAATCACAGAATCACCCGGGTTGGAAAGGGCCCCTGAGATTATTAAGTCCAACCCTTGATCCAACCCTTCCTCAGCCAGCTAATACTATCAGGCAGGATGGGTTGAAATACCAAAACTGGGCTTATCCTATAAACCACTTTCTTCAAAGAGAAGTTTTGGGGTCTGCTTCAATTTAATCAGAAGTACCCAGAAACTGTCCCTTGATTTCAACAAAGTTTGGTGCAAGCCTTTAATGCTCTGTAGTTAGCTTTGCAATACAAGATGAACTTTCATTGGCAAGCCTTCTAAGGAAAGTCCCCATGGATTTTCCAAACAAATGTGCTGCAAAAGAGCCAGAGAAATAATGACAAAACTCTTGATCAAATAAGAAAAACAAAAATAAAAATAAAGGCACAGGACGTATTTGTTATCCTTATTTATTTAATAAAGAAACATAATAAACTTGAATTTTTCCAGGTACAAACAGCTTAATATGTCCTATGATATTGGCTGATATTTTCCTTGCTGTTTTTGTAGCTTCAGTGATTCATGTGGTAGCTTTTATTGAACAAATCAACAGAAAAAAAAATGGTACCACTCACCATGCTTACAGACAGTGTGGGCCAACTATTGAGTTAGTGTCTTTAACTAAATCACTGCACCAGGAGGTTGGATCATTGCTAGATTGGGACTGGCATCTTCATTTATAAAGATCTGCAAGTGAGGTTATCTGAAGTTTTTGAGGGGAATTCTGCCCAACATACAAAGATACCATTTCCTCTTCAACTCTTAAGAAATATGCCACAAAACAAATTAAAAAACCAATAGAAACCCAACCTTCCAGATACAAAGGTTTTGAAAGTAATTTACAATTCAGTTTCAGAAAGTTGCACTGTAAACATCTATAGTTAAGACCCTCTTTCCAATTCTTTTTTTGCATTGTGATTTTTTAATTTATTTTTTTTTACAGGTTTTGGGTAGAAGACAGAACCACTTAGAATTCCATTGGTGCTATCTCAGACATGACAATAAAATGTTCAACACAAGGGTGAAATGACTGGAGGAAGAGCTCTTCTCTAATATAATCAGTGACCAGCTAATCGTCCCATTACATCCTGTCCATTACTGGGCTTGACTCTTAATAAGAATATCAGCTTAATATTTTATAACATAGTTTGCAAATAATTAAAATATTTGTAAAACAGCATGACCAGCACCACAGTGCTTAGCACAAGCTGGCTTTTTTCCTTGGGTTTTGACTAGTTTATATTGTATGTAAAGAAAAATCAGATTAGAAACGCTATTTTTCTTCATATTTTTTCATCTCTTTATTCTAAAGCTTTGAAAGGAAAAGGATTTTACCAGCTGTCAGCCAATAAATGCTTGTTCAGCAAGTTATGAATGTACTAATTTCTAATTAAACAGTTTCATTATAGGCAGCAGCTCATTGCTAATGATCAATAAATCCCATTGAAAAAAAACATTTTAATGAGTAAGTAAGTCGTGTCCTCTGAGTGCCAACCACTCTATTACCTCACAAGATACATATATATGTATAGGTATATGTATGTGTGTGTGTATATATATATATATATATGCATATAAATATAAAAATCGCATACTCTGTATGGGTGATATGTACAGTCAGAATAACATTACAGCATAAATACACAGGGAATCTGTATAAAGTTTCTCTAATTTGAGAAGCCTTGAGCAATTTTCTGGGGGGGGAACGGGAGAGGGTGAGGGGTCTAGGGGTGGGGAAGAAGAAAAGAATAGTGTTTTCATTTTGAGGAACAAAGAGTAGTTCCCTTAAGTTAGAATCCAATTACATACAAGATTTAAAGGCAACAAAATCCCCGGAGGAACAGCCCTATGTTATACACCATAGACATGGGGTTAAAAGGGCAAAAGAACATAATTTTTATAATACTTATATAGTACGTTTCATTCCCTTATAGCACTTTTCAAACAGAAAGTCTTACAACACCCCTGTGAGGTAGGTAAGTATTATTACCCTCATTTTACAGATGGGTAAACTGAGGCACAGATAGGTTAAATTATTTGCCTAAAAATCATGTAGTAAGTACCAGGAATAGACCCCAGGAATCCTGATGGCAAATCCTCTGAATTAAATGATAGAACACTCTCAAGTGAATGCCTGAGACACCTCTCAATGAATGGAGAGAATATATTAGCCCATATTTACACAGGAACATTGTCATCCTTTTGACATGTTGTCTTTACATATTCTGACTTTTTTAGAGGACAGATAACAATGGCCATAGATAAACTTCACTGTCACATGTCATTGAAATTCTTGTTGCCCACCACATGTGGATTTTGACTCCTTTACAACCTGGGATGTAACTAAATGTTAACAACAATACACCTTAAATACATTCTTGATATTCTTACTTCTCCAACGTGAAAAGCTCAGTTACTTTTCCTTAAAGTGCAATGGCTCGTTACAGAAATCTCAGGATTTTCCATGAACTCCAACCAAACCCAAGTATAATCAGTCTGAAGGTGAAAAAGAAAACTTGTCTGCACTGCTGGACTTGTCACATTTCAGAAATGCTTTCTCACATTCCATCGAGACTGAAAGCTTAATAATAAAAAATAATCTGTTAGCATGTAAAAACCTCTAATACTTTTCTATAGCTACACATCCACCCTTCATCCCATTCTCATTTCTTTGGCCTGAAGCTGATGGAACCATCAGTTGTAAATATTTCTTTGCACACAGGAATGAGTACACATCTATTTTCTAGTAGAGTCTTTTTATTGGTTCCTGTACTCCTTGTCCTTCCCCAGTAATCTAAAGGTACCATCTGAGGAAATGAAAGATGGACACTGAGAAGAAAGGATTTAAAACCTCAAAATTTACATACAGATCCAGAGGCAATTCCCCTCCCACCTTCTTGATCCCACTCTCACAGCCATTCTGCACAGCCCAGTTGGTGCTGCTTTTCTTATTACTATGTTTATTATTATTATTATTATTATTATGAGTAGTAGTGGTTTTGAAGTAATACTGATGCACTGAGTTTCCAATAAGGCTGCTTAGCTTCCTGGGGGAGACAGAATCTATCCCACCACCTTAAAGGAAACTTTGCCAGTGCAGAGGGTGCTGTGGAGCACTACACACAAACGTGATGTGCTAATTCTATGGCGAGTCTGATTGCAGTATTCAAAGCAGATTCTTGAAACATACTAAAAAATTAGTGCTTTTATTAACAGTTATACAAACAGAATCCATTACTGTTTAGTTTCCTGAAGGATAGAACAAGTCATTTCTCTCATTATTTTGACATAATTTCCTCCTCGTTTTTTTTTTTTTTTTATTGTTTTGTTTTGTTTGTTTTTTTCTGTTTTTTAATTTTTTTTTTTAATTTTTTAAATTTATTTCTGCTGATGAGCAGTTCCAAGTCCCAGGAGGGAAGGATCAGTGTAATGAACAGTTAAAATGTTGCTAATTTGACAGTTTACTTTGCAACAACTTTCCTCTTCAAAGGATGGGGATATCACAAGTTCCTATTACTTTGACTCAAGAGTTCATCATGAAGAGTGTAAGGATCATTATTCTCAATGGAAAAAGAGACTTTTTTTTTTAAGTAAAAAAATATCAAATATAATAAATTTATGAAAGACCATTCACAACATATACAGTTAGTGTTACATTTTGCTACAGCAGCTGTGATATTTTTTTTTTCTTTTTTTGAATGCAAGGTCATACATTGCCATAAGTAAACACACTAATATGAGTAAGACCTTAAATGAATGTATACAGCCAGGCTTTATCTGTGGATAGAAATACACTGTGTGTACTGTATTACAGTCTAGCATATTCTTATTCACACCACTGATATAACAGCTATGACCCTGCAAAGATTCCTCCTGTGCATATATAAATATGAATAATGAGCCAAGTCAAAAAGAGCAGGGTCAAAGGTTATATGACTTATTAGACTCTTGTAGTTAAGGGTAAAAACTCCATTGTTTGTTTTGCAACTAAAGTTTAATAAGAAGGCTGCTTCAATCGTTGTGTAGTTACAGCATTACATTCTGTAAACAATATTTTAAAGCATTCTAAACAAACATTTAAACAATTGATTCTTTATCCCTGTCTGGCGAGAGAAGACAATCTATAGCCTCATCACTTTTGCTCGTGTCTGTTATCTTCAGCTGGAAATTATCACTCGTGCCTCTGGTGACGCTGTCGTAGGAGGGAGGGAAAGACGTGGAGGAGAGAGTTTCTGACTTGTCTATTGGCCTGCCGTAGTTTTCGTTCATCATGAACGCAATAAGACCCTCCTTCTCGGGGGCATCATCCTCCAGGATGCTGCCATCAAAAGTTCTGTGCCTGTACAAGTAAGATGCCTGCCTCAGGGAGCGCCGAAACAAATGTCTCCTGTAGGCCCTCTGGATGACGATGGCAGAGACCTCTTCTTGTTTCCGTCTGAGAGTCGTTGTAATTGGCTCGTAAGAGATCTTGGATGGATTCGCCGCCATGAACTTTTCTTCCATCTGTATTTTAAGGGCATCCATCTCTCCGGATTCTCCTAGCACCCTTTTCGTAAAAGCAAACAAAATATCCAAGCAGTGGATCCTATCTCCACTGACCATGGGCAGGTCCATCGCTATCAGTTTGATTTTGTTTGGTTTCGCTATGCGCAAAGGTTCTGACAGTGCATCTGCAAAGTCTGAAAGTGCAGAATACTCAATAAACTGAGTGGCTTCAGGGTCAAATTTCTCCCAGATTTCGTAAAACATATCAAAATCATCCTCGCTTAGAGGCTCTGTACTTTCCTCAGTGGCTACACTGAAGTTCTCTAAAATAATGGCTATATACATGTTTACAACAATGAGAAATGATATAATGATATAAGTAACAAAGAATAAAATCCCTACGGCAGGGCTCCCACAATCTCCCTTTGAACCATTTGCATTCAGAAGGTTGGGGTCACAATGTGGTGGTCCAGTGTTTAAAATAGGGTTGAGAAGACCATCCCAGCCCGCTGACGTGGTGATTTGGAAGAGACAGAGCATGCTGTTAGCAAAGGTTTGGAAGTTGAACATGTCATCAATCCCATGCTCCTTCTTAACATAGGCGAAGTTAGCCATGCCAAAAATGGCATAAATGAACATGACCAGAAAAAGCAAGAGGCCAATGTTGAACAGAGCAGGCAGGGACATCATTAAGGCAAACAGGAGAGTTCGAATTCCTTTGGCTCCCCGGATGAGTCTCAGGATCCGACCAATACGAGCCAAGCGAATGACTCTGAAGAGTGTAGGAGAGAAGAAATATTTCTGGATGATGTCAGAAAGTACAGTGCCTTGGAAGAAAAGAGACAAGCAGTGAGTTAGAACATGGGAAATAATCCCAGGCTTTCCTCTAAAGAAATTGGTCAGAATTTTGGACAATCAATGTCCCTTCCATTCTTCCCCAGACTGGAAGACCCATGGTAAAGTCATTGGCATTCGTGTTTTCAATACCTATTGAATCCATGCAAACTTTGTTGAGATTATAAACAAAAGTGTCAATGGTGGCTCTATTTTTATTAAGAGAAAGCTTGTCAATTGGGAATGAGGAAACAAGATCAGCTCTGATAACATGCAAATCTGCAGCTTTTGGCCATGACCCACCTGAAAAGTTTATTCTGAGTGTAGCTGGTCAGAAATCTTCTGATATGACAATATTCTTGTCTGTAAAATGTTACTGTGACACTGAAACACTGCTATGCTGGGCCTATTTTTCTGAGCCACCACAGGAACAATGCAGGTTTCTACTGGGAATATGCTTGGATAATAATTTTTTTCAGTTTCCTTGATGGTCTGTAAAGGAACTAAATACTAACACTGGACTAGCAAAAAATGAGAGTGAGTCCTTTTAGCTAAACCCTTCCTGCCAAAAAAGAGCAACTTGTTATAGAATGTCCAATGTCAACAGATCCTGGCTGACTGAACCATGTTGATCTCACTCTCCCAGCCCAACCTGGAAAAGGGTTTAGTGGCATGGTCCAGCTTCTCTGACAGTGCAATGACCTGGTTGATCATCAGGCTGAATTATGACCAAACAACAGTTCTGGTTAACCAGCTGCTATGGGCAAATCCTGAGCATTCAGCATCATCTGATGACAGCTGCATGGCAGTTATGTCCCCTTGGTGACCCAAACCTCTGAAATCCAGGTGCTCTTGGCTGATTCAAGGCCTCCAAAGCACAGGCTGCACTCTGGGCACCAGGGATCTCCCGCATGGGGACCTTGAAGGCTCCTTGGCCCACAAGAAAGAATTTAGAGAAACAGAAGCTTCAGTCAATGAGGAGATGTCTCTGTTTTCCTAACATGAAAGTTATTTCATAGGATATGAAATCCTTCCATCCTTCAAAATGGAAGCTATATTGGAAGAACCAACTTTTTGAGTTCTTTCTGTTCACTGGATCAGCTGATTTTCTTCCAGTTTCTACTTTATTTCCAACTTCAATGAAAATTTTGGCAGGGTTTCAGGTTCACACTTGACCTGCATTGCTGTGGCACCTAACATATGATCTGTGGTTGGGGCTGTAGGACAACCAAAACCACAAATTAATAATAAAACCTTGTCTCTCTGTTTCATCCCTTGGGTAGATGAGGGTTTGGAGCTCCAGAGACAATGGGGCTAAGAACAGCCAGACTCAGCACACCTTCCCTGAAGAGCTATTTCACAGTGATGTAATAAAAAAGAAACAGTAAGACAACAGCAGTCTTCATGTGCCCTTTTTCATATGTCATGTTCACTTCTTTGTCTTTGGCTGCTGTATAGAACTGGAGATAAAGTGCATGGTGCCAGTTCTGGACCATGTTCTTTCACTAGGAAGCACTGGAGCCAATACTCTGGTGTGATAAGCTTCATAATTTTGATGATCACACTAGTGTTAGGCAGTATTATGTTGTATTATTTAAATATTTTTTTAAAAAGCATACGCAGGATCTAATTATCAGAGTTGAAAGTGTATTTTGTAGCACAAAGCCTTCAACTTTGTCTAAAATTGATGTCTGCCTTTTAAACTCTGGAGTTTGGGTGAAAATCCAGATCCACCTACCTACGATAGAGAGAATCACGACGACAAAGTCAAAAATGTTCCAGCCATTGGTGAAATAGTAGTGTCTTAGAGCCAGCATTTTAATGATGCACTCCCCAGTGAAGATGGCAACAAAAAGCATGTTGATTTTATGGAGGATGTTCACTTTTTCTTGACTTTGGTCATCTGTTTCCACCATCATGGTAACCATGTTAAGGCAGATGAGAATCATGATGGAGACATCAAAGGCTTGTTTGGAGACGACGTCAAAAATAAAACCTTGGTATTTGTTCTGGAAGAAATGAGAAGATTTGGTTATGAAATTAGAACTGTGTGAAAATGATGACATCACTGTCTCCTGATTGATCAGAAAGTAGAGGAAAATAGACTATGTCCTGCTTCTGATTAGAACTTCATAAACATAAAGATGATGACAAATGTTGGAATGATAGATATTTCAAACCCATTTACTTCTAATGCTTCTTGAAACTACTGACAAAAGGCCTTGGACTGGGGCCATTAATTCATTCAATGCAGGCATGTGGCCACTGCCATGACTGTATAGGTAAATTGGACTTTTAGTTAATATTGCATAACAATGGGAATTTTGTACCACACAGGTCACTGGACTAGCAAATAGTGTTCAAAATTAAAAAGTGTAAATATTAAGTGGCTTTCATCTGAAAGCAATCACTCCTCCTATACTGGGAAGTTGAATTGCATCCATCCTATGAAACAAATATTCAGCTGTTATACACAGTTCCACTAATTCATGCCATTCTTACCAGTGGCCTTGGGATTGGCTTTTGAGGTTTCTTAGATCCCAGCTTTTTCATTGCATTGTAATACTTTTTCTGCTCTTCTGTCATAAAGATATCCTGGCCACCTAAGTATAAGGTGAAAACAAAGCTATTACTTTTGATGAAAAGAGGTCCACTGCCTCTTTTCAAAGCTGAGGCCTGCATCCTCTTCTATTTATTTTGAGAAGAATTTATTATATATTTGGAGAGGAATCTCAACTCTTTGTTTAGAGACTACAAAGCAGGAAGAAACAAAGGTCTGAGGCCAGGCTGCTCCTCCCTGACCCTGGCTTCACTTTGGGGCACAGAGATAATGGGTGAACGAGAAGAGGTTGCAGTGGTCTGAGGGACAGTGGCATTTGTTTGGGGAGGACACCAGGGAGGTCTGTGCCTCTCTGGCAGACTTCACGCCAGAGATCCTGTCTGCTTTGAGCTGCTTCAGTGATTTCTGCAGGGACTATAATCCCCCAGAGTGTATTTTCAGGATGCTCATCCTATGGGGAGATTAGGAGCTGCTACAGCTGTGCTCTTGTCAAAGAACTGCAAGATGATTTCTGCATCTGTTCTGTCAATGCCAATATCAAGGCTAATGTGGCAAAGCTGCTGCCTGTAAATCTATCCCTTGCTCCAGTGTCTGCAGCAATCACAAGGCGACATGTGGCATATGCACTACTTATCTTTTTCTTTTGTTGGTTAAAATTGTCAATGATGACACCAATGAAAAGGTTCAATGTGAAGAAAGATCCGAAGATGATGAAAATCACGAAGTACAGGTACATGTATAAATTACATTCCCACTCAGGCTGCTCCTCACACTGCAAAAGGAAGAGGGAAAAGGTGAAAATGGCACCATCTCTACACGTATCAAAATGTTAATGCAGTTAAAACCAAACTGTCCATCAGCAATAAAGATTATGAAACAGGAAAACCCAGGTGACTCCCACCAGCAGAGTAAGCACTCCACAGCCCCTGTTTGAAGTTTACTACTGGCATCTGCAATGCCACGGTCATTTCAGCAACATTTCACAGCACTGTCACAGAGATCTCACTGCTTCAGAAAGTGCAACGTCAGAATAAATCCTATAAAATATTCTCAGTCTGAACCCAGAAGGGGAAAAGAATCAATTTTTTGATTATCCCTAATCTTATGTGAACGAATGGTACCATGATGACAGTATAATTAAAAGTTACTGGAAAACACTGTATTGAGAGTCAGTGGATTTAGAACTGCAATATTTTTTCTATGAAGAGTAGAAATTTATAACATATCATTTTGAAGGACTGACCAACACAACTGAGTAGCCTCAAGTCATGGCAAAAATGCTCCCATTTGCCCTTCCAGACCCAGGTATCTAACAAAGATGCCAAAAGTTCAAACCCCCCAAATGCTGTATTTTCTTAGGTGTAACCCAAGTGTTTCATTCAGCAGCAGGGAGGATACACACACATGTAAATGTAGTACAAGAATATACCAAGATTACAAACTAAGCATCACAACTGCAAAGGCAATTCTCTGCTCCTGTGATGGCATGAGGTTTTTTTCACCCCCTTATTGCTCCATTTACACATCCATTCCCTGTTACTGAAGTCAGCTTGTCAGCTTGTCAGCACCTGGCAGCTACCTTAAAAATTAATAGCAAGTGCAATCTTGTTCCTTGAACATTATTAAAAAAGGGAAAGGAGACATCTTATTCAATAAAAATATCAACAAACCATATGTCATGTTACAAGGGAAATGTCTTTTTTTTTTTCTTTTTCTTTTTCTTTTTTCAGAAAACCTGAAATCTGAATGGGAAATAGGCAGGAATTAGTTGCCAGCTCAAGGCAGTTACCAGAGCTCCATGGTTAGCCAGAGCTGGAAGCCCACACCAGCCTCTTACTCTTTTGGGAGCTCCACTCACCTGGAGTAAAGCTTCAGGTTAAAGAGAAGAATCATGGAAGCATAGAATGGTGGGGGTTAGAAGCCACCATCAAGATCACCCAGTTCCAATCCCCCTGCCACAGGCAGGCACACCTCCCTCCCACTAGACCAGCTGGCTCCAAGCCCCCAACTTGGTTTTAGCCACTGCCAGAAAAAACTCGTTCAAGATAAAGATATAAAACCAAATGCTTTTAAAAAGGTCCTATTATCAAAATTTATATCCATGGGAAATATGGCAGTCAACAAGGAGAGTGGAAGAAACAGGGAAGACAGCTTAGGTGTTTTGGGAGACTCAGTCCCACCCTGGAGGTGCCTCTCTATGCTGTGAGTTTTGCAGTATGAATAAATAAATCAGTTGTGTAGAGCTGAGGGATGCATTTGTTTTAATTTCAGGGTCATGATGCTTCAGTGCCAGCTGCAAAAAAAAGTCCACTGTCCTGATCAGAGTAAGACAGCACCTGGCAACCTGCATGTATTTCTTTTCTTGTTGTTAAACATTGTGAATGCAATGAAAGTCAATGGTAAATTACCAATTCCTTGTTGTGACCTACCTCTCGTGAATCCACTGCTGCATACATAATCTCCATCCAGCCTTTAAACGTGGCCTAAAAAAAACAGCCCACAAACAAATCATTAAGCATTTAAATAAGAATATCTTGCAGTGATTATATCATCTCTGTGATGAGTTTTCAAAATGCAATGTTCAGCATGTCCTCCCCAGCTAATGAATTGCATCTCCTTTAAAGCAATATGTGCCCATGAGTTTGTTTATTTAGACACTTCAAATTATTCCAGAATTGTTTTCTTCTGGATTCTCTCACTCATGTTTTCTGATTTTCTGCACCTGTGGTGATAAAACAGAGGTTTTTAAAAGAGAATTTAAAACAGAGAGACAACTTGGTAATTAAATCTTTGGACATTTTGAATTTAAAATATGAGCAATTAATAAATGTTGCTCCAAAGGGCAACTCAGAGTACTATCCTGCACAAGTATTGCACGAGGTAAAATGGATTTCATCCACATTGCTTGTTCATATTGATGGGCAGTGACTACCCCACAGCATCCCACTGAAGCCTGGACTCTGTCTTCTTGTAGCATGGGGCAAATCAAGGCAATGTCAAAGCACAGGGAGTCACTTAAATCACAGCTGAATTGAAAGAAGCAAATCAATCAACACCTGCTGTGAGCCTGGCCCTGGCAACTCAATCTGATTTACTGTTCAGATCATTTTTTTTCAAAAGCAGGGGTTTTAATATATTTCTAAAAGCTGTTTAAACAAGGAGGGATTCCACAGAGGTCAGTGTCTCTTACTGGAGCCTATAATGGAGAAGAGGCAGTCACAATAGCCCAAGAAGAAACATGTTGAAGTGATTTTTACTATTCTGTAGAAAATTCATGACTCTTTATTCACAGTCTGTGCCTCTCATGAGACACAGCCTGACACAAAACATACCTGGCATTAGGTCTGACCCTGGCCTAAGCCCCTGTGCCTGTACCTGTGCATCAGCCCTCTGGTTTTGTTTCACATTTGACCTCTGACCCATTTAGACTTTAAAATCAGTGTGAGCAGATAATGAGGCACTTTTCATTTTATTTATTTATTCAGATTTACACTATCTTGCATGAAAGATCCACGCTCAATATTTTTTGAATCTGTCTGACACTTAAGTTGAATTTTCTCCATGGTGTTCTGGCATGTAATTCCAAGTTTCCAGGAGAAACTCAGGCATTTGTGTTGAACTAGGTGCATCCAGCTTTTTTTTTTAAATGCTCCATTATACAAAGTCTGTACTAATTAAATCCTGGAGGTAATGTTGTCTTCCCATGTCCCTCTGAAGGCTACTGAGGCAATGGAAAACGTTTTACAAGAGGTCAACCATATTTCTCATCAAAGTATACATAAAATAGTATTTGAAAGATTTTTCATTTTTATCTACTGGTTGAAAGAGATTAAACACTCAAAATCACAGTTTATTGGAAAATCTACTCTAGAGTCCTATCTGGTAAAAAACAGTTTAGATGTAAAATGTTTATAGGAATTATCATCAGTTTATAGTGAAACAAAGAATTATTTGAACCTCCCACACTGATAGTCCTTTACTGTTCTAATATTTTCCCTTTTTGCTGTTCTCTTTCTAATCTGATGAAAAATTTCCTGGTGTCATTACAGATGCTTGCAGTTTTCAGCTCAAAGTGACATTCAGAGAGGGTGGATGGGATGAAACAAAAAATTCTTCTTGTGGCACAAACCTGTATGATCTTAGCCTGTACTTTTCTTCCACTTGGGAGGAAATCTTTTCTTTTGAGTAGCTATTTTACCCCCTGATGTATACCACAGACACAAGAGACTCTACTGCAAGGCACAGTGGTTTGTAGAGATAAGAGATGATGAAGTGATCTGACAAAAATAAACAGTAAGCGAATGAAGTACTGTCATTTTCTGGTTTTCCCAGTTGTCCAGAATTAAGAGAATTAAAAATCCACAAGGCTTCTGGAAAGCTTCCCTAGACACTTCTGCAGAAGGTAAGAGATACTGAGAATGAAAGAAATATAACACTGGGGAAAGAAATTATTTATCTGGAATTAGTAACCACTTACACACTGGATAAGGAAGTGACAAAATCTTCATGGGAGTGTTTGTGATATTATCCTGCCTGGAAGCTGTCCAGAGAAACACCATTTTCTACTGAAACTGTCATGTGAGGAGATTATCTATTGATAAACTCATCTTGGGGTGGGATTACATTTTGTTATATGACTGCTGGCCAGAGCTGCAATGCAGGAAATTAGTGGGGAGGAGGATAGGTGGGATGTCGTTCGCTGCCTTCAAAGCATTTAGTGTAGAACACAGTGGTGCCTTAAAATAAAACAAGCTCTAAATCTGCAAGTTGAATTTTTTTCCTAGAAAAGGACAGCAATAGTGCAATAAATATGGCTGCTTTTGACAGCAGAAATACCAGTCTTTGGATTTCTCAAATGCTTTTTAAAGCACTGCTATTGGCGAGAGAAACTTCTGAAAGCTAAAACAGAGGCACCAATGGGAGAGCCAAACTCCATGTATTTAAGTACATCCCCACTATCTGCTGGCTTTTCTGTTGAATTTTTCAGTTTGTCCAGTTTAAGCACAGCAGGAATTTTCTACTGAACATTCATTTTATTATTATTTTGCATTAAGAGCACTTGCTGGGGAGGGCACCACCAAGCACTGGGCACACCAGAGCACCCCAGACATTCGCACTCTGCTGGGCTACATGGGAGCCAAGGGAACTGCCCATTCTCTTTTTTAATTTCCACAAGTAAATCTTCACAGAAATACTACTTACACCCGACATTTGTAAACACAGGGAAGTCTATCCCAGAGTAGCAATATATGACTTGTTCAGAGCCATACTGATTTTTTTGCACATTTTGCATCCACAGTGAAAGTAAACTCTAGCATTACAGTTTACAGAAGTGCAAGAGATCATGTAACTCAGTAACTTTAGACACACTGTCCTGTCTCATAACCATTTTGTAGCTGATTTATGAGCTCAGTTGTGACTTTGAACCTGGCATGAGGGGGTTGATTTAACTCTACAGCTCCTGGTTGTTGTATTGGTTTAGGAGTGCTTCTGCTATCTTGGCCTTTCCTTATCTGGAGCCTCAGAGTGACAAGGAATTGTAGGACATAATAAAAGAAAGTCTATTCCTGTACAAGAACTTCTCCAAGCAAGGCAGATGCTGCATGAGAGATCACTTTTTGCCTTGGTGCTCTTCAACAGATTGCTGAAATTTCAGGATATGTTGCAAAACAAAATGTGGAGATGAGCACAAGGGGAAGGGTTCTGCAAGGGAAATGCAAAACTCCTACTGGAAATTTAGATATTTATTTCTTCAGCTCAAATTCAGATTTATACAGCATAGGTGCTGTGACCTGCAAAGAAATTTTAGGAATATAAAAAAAGCATTACTGAAGCCCTGGGTCATAGCAATTATTTTTTCCTAGTATATTAGGGTGTTAAGGCTGTTAAATTCTCAGAAGAGTGAATCATCCTTCTTGAAAATTAAAAATGCATTATAATAAAGATCTTTTCATCCCTGTGAATGAGACATTTCTCTTGCTTGTGGGGTGGGCAGAAACTACCTCCCATGTTAGTAACCTCTTGTGAGACAGCCCATTTATTAGTTGGAGAAGCTTGAAACTTGGCTGACCACCTCACATGAATGTTTTCTCAGATTAATTCATCCAAAGTAGTTTCTTCAGGATAACATGAGAGATCTTAAAAGAGGTAGGAAAAGAGCAAAGGATATTTGGTAAAAGTTTCATATAGTTCCCAATTACATTTTCAGAAAGTTTGCCTCTGGAAAGTAGTAAAGTTTCCATAGTAGAGACTTCTCATTTCTTTCAGGGATGCTGTGGAAGTGTAGGTGGAACATGAGGCAGACAGATTGGGTTTACACATTTCCATTTGGATTTTCAGACACATTCAGACATCCAAAGGTAACTTGTGAGCCATTTGAAGAGTGTGTTGCAGCAGCTGAAAATGTCAACAGTCAAAAGACAAATCCCACTTAAAAGCTCATATTTTGGTTCCCTGAGGGTTGCAACCAAGATGCTTAGCTCATCATTGCTATGCACTGTGTCAGCATCCATGGATCTGTCTCCTTAGGAGAGCTGAGCTGTTAAACCCCTGCAATTCCTGTGGCAGTTTGCTCATGAAATGTGACCCCATGTGGAGGATGTTTGGCAAGAAGCACCTGTAACAGACACTCCTTGAGTTGAAGTCTGGCAAAAAAGATCCAGATGTTTGGGCCCCTTCTCTGTGGGTGTCATCTTTACACTTCATTGCCTAAGATGTAAGAGCTCCAGGTGCAGGATGAAATTTAAATCAATCCCCTAATGGCATCCAGCTCCTGTTCTTCCAACTGGAAGAAGCAGCCAGCACCTGCCATACAAGCTGAGCAAGGATTTAGGGCTCCCTCATTTCTTGCCAAAACCAGTTTGTCTAGCATGTGCAGATTCTACATTTATGGCACTGCTTTTGTACTTCTACAACAGGAAAAATTACTTCTTTGCTGGATCACAAGGATCACAAGTCTGAATGTAACCTGCAGGGCCAGCAAGCCCATTTTCAACAAGTGCAGCACTAGACCATCCCTTCATAAACGTGCTAAGATCCACCTTACAACCAGTTATGTTTGTGCTACCATCACTGATCACAACAAAGGTGGTTCCCACCTGCTCAGTGCAACCAGTATCACCAGTGCCCAGAGCTCAGGAACTGGTACTGCAGAACAGTAGAAGACACTGCTTCAGGGTACTCCTTAGGCAAGGCCAAGTTATGAAAAGTTGCAGATTTTTAGAAGGCTGGAGCTTGAGTCTTATAAAAGGAAGTGTGAAGGAATAACAATTATTCTGATGGAGGTTTCCCACCAAAGTAGGCATCTCTTATGCAGTCATGGAGGAGATAAGAAGCTCCAGGTGAGGCACAAGATTTTAAACCTAGAAATTTTTGCTCAGCTGGATTGGATGTTCAAATAAAAGACAAAGAAAGCATTACATAGAATGAAAAATTGAATCAAAGATGTTATAAGGGAATTAATTTACCCTGCATGAGTGAGCTGAATATCATAATTACATGGAAAAGATAAAAGCTCTTGGTCTCAGCAAGTTCACCTCTATCTCGTGGAAAGAACTAAAAGTGCTTGTGCCCACTCAAACATTTCTGCTTTCCAGAGGGTATGAAAAAAAAGACTCAATGGACAGTGGTCAGAAGATCTCAGACTCAAGAGCATGTGTACCAGGAACAGAGTACATAAGGAAAAACATTTCTACAAGAAAGGAAAGCTGCTTCATAGACCTATTATATGGAGGTAATGTTGCCTTCCCATTCCCTCCCTATTATATGTACCTGTGACAGAGGAAAAGAGTTCTAGGAGAAAACAAGTTTGTATCATGGGAAGGAGAAGAGCTGACAGATCTGATGAGGGACCTGTGGCAGGGTCATGTCCTCTTGGAAGGAAAGGTGGGGGCCTGAGGCAGAGCCCTACCACATTGCAAAATGTAGATGTCTGTATATGAAAACTGAATTGAGCTCCCAGAATGTAGGTTTTTATTCCAGAAGCAAGGAATGCCATCACAGGCACTTCAAGACACCAACCTCCCTATCCAAGGATGTGGCAAGGAATTTCTTTCACTCTGTGCATATAAAATCCACCACAACAAAGATTCCTAGTCTGTATCCAGCCCTTGTCATCACTGGGCTTCAGAGCAAATTAGAACAATGGAAATAAGTATCATTACCACAATTTCACATGAGGGCCCCATGGAACTCAAACACAAAGTAATTTGTCTAAAATCACTCAGCAGTCCAGCAGCTGAGCCTAGACAAGAAGATGGAGTCCCCTGTGGTTCTCTCCATTCAGTTGTGCTGTGTCACAACACAGGAAATCTCTGTGCACACAACCTCTTTATCCATGTTGTACATTTTCTGCTGGAAAAGCTTGTCAAAACAGCTTATTTCTGTCTTTATAGATCAAATACTGCCATCATCTTTGATCACCAACACATTTCATAGTCAGGTTCAGCCTGATGCCTTATCTTTAGAAGATGGAAATGAGGTGAGGAAACAGAATGAGAGGCACCAGTGCCCTCCTAAAACATTTCCATGGAAGCTGTACAGAGGACTGTGAATTAAGAATCCTCCATGAATCCAGCTTTATGCAATAACTGAAAGTTCTGTTACTTCAATTTTCCCCCAGCAGGGAGTAGTGAAGTCCCAGGCATTCAGGACAGCAAGTGCACTCTGTCTGCATGAACAGAACCATGAAGTTTGTTTCTGGAACTAAACTTTGCTCTGGATTACAATATTGACAAAATAATCTTTAATTCACCTCAAGAGTCTAATAATTTCCCAGAGGGACTATATTAGTGATGCACCAGAAACCCAAATTAAAACAAGAAGCTGCCATAAACATCTCTGGGCCAAATATGATTCATGTACACTTGAGGAAAGGATTTCCCCTGATGGGTAAGGCTGAAAACCCTAGAAAAGTATTGAGGTTAACCTTAGCCTATAAGCAGACAATTTCAAAGGGAAGAAGCAACATTTGCCATTAGTTTCTGGTGGTCACACTTACCACTTGCAGCAGAGCCAGGTACCCAGCACCAACGTTATCAAAGTTAACTTTAACTTTTGTCCAGTAAAACGTGCCTGACACATTATAGAGTATACAGTCACTCATGTTGTTAATGATTTTAGAGTCCAAAGGCATATCTCCTTCTGTCTTATTAATGCACTTCCCAAACTTCCCAGCAAACAGGTTCACTCCCATGATGCTAAAGATGAGCCAGAAGATGAGGCAGACGAGGAGAACATTCATGATGGAAGGGATGGCTCCCACAAGGGCATTGACAACCACCTTGGGTGAAACAGGAAAGAAAAAGCAGAATTAATGTCAGCACTTACCCAGACACTTTGCTAGCAAGCTGCTGTGCACCCTTGATTAACTAGGCTGAACTAGATGGTGACAGGTAGAAAACTACTAACACTGCCTGAGGAGCCAGACCACCATTAAAGGCTTCACAAATTACTATTTTTTTTCCTTTTGTAACCAAAGAGCTAATCTGTTAGCATCCCACTTATGTGAGGATTTTTTTTCAAGAGGAATCTTAATTCAGGAGCAATCTGCAAAGTCATTTTGACCTCTCAGATCCTATTGGATACCACACTCCAGTCAAACCATCTCTAATAATCATATGATTAACTGGAAAAGGCTGGGGCACATCACACTGTCTCAAAATAGACCAAAAAAAGTTTTTGAAACATTTTACTGAACTCAGGTCTCCATAGTCCTTGGGATGGAAATTCTAGCTGTGATTTTTTTTGCTTATTTAAATAATAACTTATTTGAGACATATTGTACTAAGCCAACTTTCCATCTGATCAGCATGCATAATTGAAAGAGTTAAACCATCTAATTAAAAAAAATTTAAAAAAGCATTATTTTTTTTCATTACATGCTGTAAAATTCTTACAAACCAACCCAAGCCAGGGCTGTAAACCCCTGTGCAAAATTCTACATTTTCTGAGGGAAGCACACTAACACAAGATGCAATTTTCCCTCCCTTTGCCAGCACTATTTCTCCAAACCCATTGTTTTGGAGATGCTCTCATTGCACAGTCCAGGCAAAGCTCCCTGACAGAATTGCTGCAGACATCAGCCCCACGACATGGATTTGCCTCCATGTCTGCCTCATGCTTTGGAGATTAAAATCTGGTAGGGAGACACTGAGCTCTTCCTCTTTACCATCTACATTTCTGAAACTGAGACAAGGTGATATTGATCCATAAAAATTAAGTTTTATTCAATTGTGAATCTGATTATGGGAAATGTCAGCTCTTATTTTCTCTTGTATTAGTGTCCAATTTTCTGACAAGCTAATAATGTAACATTCCTTTCCTCATCATTTTTGCATTGCTGAGGAAGAAAAATAACCGGATGGGTGAAATGGTTTTCATATATGTATAGCAGCTGCTTCATCTACAATATACAATACAAAATTATGGAGAGCTTTCAAAATCGGAATTTATATTTTTGTGCATTTATGAATAAAGCTAATTTTCACACAGGAAAAGCTGCTTGATCAATTTTTTTTTAAAATTGTGTTTTCTTTTCTTCTTTTTCCTCTGTATAGACTGATTCCTGATGACTTTTCAATGTTGTCTTCTTCTTTTTATTTATTTTCTAATTTTATCTTTATTTGGATGTTAATCAATTGCTAACTTCATTGCCTTCAGACCAAATGACAAATAATTTTCATATCAGAGGCTCATTTGGATGTAGCCTTGGCCCTTTTCAAGGTAGCATTCCATTTACTGCTATGCAGAACAGTATTTTTCTCAATTTTAATCCATGCAGCATGAAGCCACCATGCTTATATCACATGGTTTCAGCAGTGCAAGAGATGGCCATGCCTGCATCCTGGTTTTTTAGTTCTGCTGAAGTGTATTCAGTGGCTTGTAGATAACAAAACATGACATCAGGCTGGAGCAAATCCCCTCAGAATGAATTATTAACAGGGGGTTTCATTCTTCTCTCACTGCTTCTGCTCTTACACCAGAGTGATGCCATTTGGTCTGCTGGAAGCACTCCTGCTTTGCACTGAGAAAAGGGAGAGGAATTAAAGCCCTGAATACAGAAAGGCAAGTTATTATCATAAATTCATGTTAAAAGTTCAGCTGCAAGCCTTGCCATGGAAAGGTCTGAATTTCTAGGGACAGCAATGTATATATATTTGTATATATACATATATTTGTATATATATGTACATATATATATGTATATGTACATACATATACATACATATGTATATTTATATGTATTTATGTATATATATATATATATGTATATGCATATGTATAAGAAAAGGTTTCCTACCTCTTGATTTCCATCAATACCCTTATAGCAGAAACCCCTTTCCAGGTGACTTCTTTAGGGACAGCCTAGAAACTGAGACACCCCCTGCCCTAATGCACAGCAATGCCTGTGCCTGGCACCAAGCTCTCCTGAACTCATGGGCCCCCTCCTCAGCTGAAGGTAATTCTGAATTTATATTTAGAATAGACTCACACAATGGATTCATTTCCCTTTGAAACAGCAGAGCCCACCAGGCTTCCTACAGTAACCCAGGCCCAGGCTGTGTTTCCTAGACAAGCCTGGGCACAGCTTTTGTGAAGACATCTAATTTACAGTGTCATGATTTGAAATAAGGGGAAAAAATTATTAGGAATTAATCTATTCCTGGTGTCCTTTGCTCCCTCTGTTAGAAACAGGTATTGTATTTTTAGGTTGAATTTGTTGAACTTGAGGCACTAGACACCTTCTGTTAGACATCTTCTCCTATCATCCCTGTCTTCACTGTGGGTGAGTTACCACTGATCACTGCTGTGGGTAATTAAAAAATTCAGAACTTCTTTCTAACTGCCATGGTTCCTTCAGATTTCTAATTATGTTTGTAGATCCCTGCAGAGACTTTCCCATTTTTGAAACCCCATTTCCAGCAGTCTGCTGGAATTCCACTGTTGAAGCAGTGCCCTCTCCCTCCCCTTGCTGAGTTTTTTACCTGCACGTTGAGGGATTGCATTATTCACCTCATTTATTGGACCTGTCCAAAAGCTCATGTCCTGTTAAACAGCCATCCTGATCCCTAAGTCCTTCTTAGCTGCTGTTTTCCAAGAAATGTCCCCCAGAGTGACCTACTTTCCTCCTCCCGAGGTGCATGATGTCTGGGGTTTTATTAAAATGCATGTTGTACAACTGATCTGTTTTTCCCTGGGATCAGTCCCTATAATTCCCTTATCCCTAATATCGCTTACTGCTCCGCTCACTTTGTGTGGTGTCAGCAAAGATTTGATATTTTGTTCCAGATGCTCTTAAAAATCCAGATTAAGGACAGTTCTTATTCTGACCGACCCCTCTCCCTGACACACTCATCACTGAATTTACAGTGTCATCACTATTTAGAATTACTTTTGGAGATCCATCACCCTTTTAAAATTAATTTAAAATATGTTTACTTGGCTTGATACAGAGCTTGTGTTTTCATCAGCAGGTCCCGTGGTATCAGATTCCTCACTGAAATCTAAGGATATTATATCAGCACTGTAACTGTCATCAGCATAATTTGTAATCAAATCAAAGGACCGTATCAGTTTTACAAGAACTATTCCCCTGAAATCATGCTACCTAGCATTAATTATGCTATTCCTTTCCTGCATGTATCTTGTAGCAGCCTCACCATGACTTTGCCTGGTATCATTTTCACATTAAATGGTCTAGCATCATCCCACTCATCCTTTTAAAAATATTCCAGTAACCTCCCTTGCTGAGAAGAAACTTGCAGGGAAGTGGCACCTTTGCAATAATTCCCTGATGAGGAGACATGGGAGACTTGGTAACTGGGGACAGGCAGACCTAAGTTAATTTACACTGGGGTTTAATATGTCTGGGAAAGTGGTGGGTGAGGCAGGGCAGTGGAATGTGCATGGCACCTCCAGGGCCTACAGAAACTGTCAGGTGAGATACTGGCCTTACTGGGGTCTTTTTGGGAGGACAGAGGATGGCAGAAGTTTAGACCTACTTTGCAGACCTCTTGTAGGATGGGAGCTGGTGAGACTGATGTCAAACTCAGACAGGTTCCAGCCTGATCAAAGACAGGGAAAGGTCTGAAGTGGATGGTAGCAGGTCCTCTTGGCCATCCAAGTGCTGTTCTGTGCCCTTACCTCAGAACCAACCATTTCCAAAATTTAGATGCAGCATCAATGAGATAAGTCTCTTACTGCAGTACAAACAAGAACTTTCTTGTTCCCGTTCTAACCATGCAGAGATCTCTTAGTTATATGAGAAAAAGACATTAGAACAGAACAAACTATTATTGTTTTCTTACTGTCACTGTTTGCTTCTCAGTATTATCATTATTTAATCCATCACTGCGCTGGCAATTTTCCTGTGCATTTTGGAGCATATGAACTCCTAATAATGAAAGGTCTAACTGTCCCTAGTCAAGTTAAGTGTAGTTATACAAACTAAAAATAAAATGATTTGATTTTCCAATAGCACGTATTCTCAATTACACTTCATCATTGTTTACAAGCTAATTCACTACCTCAAATAGCTCAGAAACACTGAATATATTTCAGCTGCAGCAAGGATACAGGGAAGGAAAGGGATGTTGAGTCAGGGATCAAGGGGGTGCTACAAGCATGACAATGATAAAAAGGAATCTTGCTGGGCTGCTGTGCATGTTTGTGCCGTGTAGGTTCTTCACCAAGTCAACCTCTTCCTGTTCTCAGACAGAGATGTGAAGTTTTTCAAGCCATTTCTTTCCTATTTCAGACTCACTTTTTTGGTACCTTGGGCTAGCCTGCCCAAATCCAATTTAGTCGAACTGATGCAAAGTCACGAGTGAACATTCTTATGTCAGCTTAGAATATGTTAAAGGGGTTTCACACGAACTTGCAAATCCAGCAGCAGAAGCTAAGCCTTCATAAGCCAGATTTAAATTGATTTGGGAGTTAATTGATTTGTGTTAAACTAATGCAGCTTTTGCTGATATCAGTGTTTGCTCAATTTACATATGTTTAATAAAGACTTGGAGTCATCAGATGACATAGGAGTGAGAGATTCAGCTAATGTCAGTAGTGTACCATCACTTTATGCCAGATGAAGATCTGAGGGTTGCTTCTGTTTTATTTTGTGAGTAACTTTAAAATATTGCCCGAGTTTGCAGAAGAGTGTAGTGAACAAAACAATTGAGGTTTGGGTGCTCAATACATGAACCACACATTTTTAATCACTGATGATTCAGACCAAAATGTTATCTACAGGAAAGCTTTCCCTTCAATATACCTCAGTATGAAACTTGCAGCATTTTCATTGGCCCAGTAGAGAGAGAGTCTTGGGATCCTCAGACAATGTAAGTTGCTTTATGTGCAAGTTTGTTACAGATTTGCTTTATCTTGCTATGAAATCTGCAAGACTAGCAGTAACCTCAGCTCATACAGAACACAGTTGCCATCATCTACAAATCATGCATGGCTCAAGGAGTTAAAAGTGCTTATCTAGACAAGAATTGATTAGTGTAGCAGGCAGGCTTAACAAATAACCAGGTATGCTGTGTGAATATAGCCCTGCCAGCAGAGGAATGCAGAAGAGGAAGAGATGGATGCATAAGATGGAGAAACAAACACAAGCTGCATAGTTTTAATATTAATCCTGACATTCCATATGGAAACTGTGTTCTGTTCAAAGGAAAGATTTTATACAATCATTCATCTGATTTCCCTTCCCTCTCTTCAGCATTTCTAGTTTTTGCTTTAATTATTAGTGAAAAAGTCCTTAAGAACTTTCCCAGTTAGTCTCATTTTAATACATGCCAAAAGCAAGGAGCAAACTTGCAGCTCAGTTATTCCCCTGATACGCCTTATAATTGAAAGGTAATTGTCAGCCAGATGCTTCCTCAGCCAAAAAGATGTTTTTTAAAACAGAATATGACAAGCTAGGCAGCAGGATTAGTTTATCATTAAATCCACCAGAGGATAAAGCTGTAACGATACAATTGCAATCAAGACAAAGGAAGGATTTTGGATTTTTTTTGGTTTGATACAGCATTATAATTCATTTCCTTTGGCAGACAAGATGAAGACAAAACCACGTGCAACTGTTCCTTGTTTCATGATCAATGCCAGTGGAGCTCTGATCAATACTTTATCTATTCTTACCCTCATCCCTTCAAATCGTGACAATGCTCTTAGTGGTCGCAGGGCTCGGAGGGTCCTCAGGGATTTAATGGGACCCATTTCAGAGTATCCAAGAGTATTGGCTATGAGGCTTACCAAGGAGACCTGAATGGAGACACAAAACAAAAACCCAGTTTGTTAGTAGGGTCCAGACATTTTCCTTCTCTCTGACTTTCTTTCCTGAAAATAAGCAGCTGGTTAGTTGGAAAAACCTGAAACAGTGGGAAAAAAAAAACAAAGCAAAACAAAATAAAATAAAACAACAAAACCCCCCACAACTAACAAAGAAACAAAAACCCCTTAAATGGAAACCATTAAATTAGACCAACATAGAAAAAAGAAGGTTCTTACATCTACATGTATACAGAACTCTTACCAGTTCACCAAACCTTTGCTTCCATGTTAATGCAACATTTATAGAAATAGACTTTCAGAGATGTCAGATTTCTTCTAACTGAGCACACAAAAATCCTCTTAACACCAGGCTGCACAATGTGGATGAGAAAGGAGATCACCATTACAAAGCCACCAGGCTGTGACGCCCATGCTGTAAGTTTCCTGTTCACTCCTCAAGGTGTTTGTGTCATCCACTATTGCAAATATGATGCCTCACAGAGTTGTTACAGTTTAGGGCTTTCTAGATGAAAGAACCTCTATAATCTCACCATTTCCAGCAAAGATAGAAGATTTTAGTGTTACCATTCAGTTACTGATCTTCAATTTACTGATTAGAAACCAACCTTCTAGATTGCTGATGGATGTGACTTTATATCATAGACTCTAAAATAATGCTCTACATGACTCTGATTCTGCACTTTTTCACTTTTTCTGCTTTCTGCGTAGCCTCTAAGGGAGCAAGAAACTTGACAGATGCTCAACATCAAGGTTCATACCTCTCAAAGACTATTTCTTTGAAATAAACTACCTTATTCCAAATCTGGAGGGCTTTCAATTCTCTTCATGTTTTCAGAGATTTTGTAGCACCCATCATGTGGATCCACAGAAATGTGGATGCTATCAGGCACAGGACTGCAGTCTGGATGAACCAAATGGCAGTGGAGATTACGGGTCAGAAGAACAAACACATGGAATAAATAGGGTTTGCACACTCAAATCCCTGCTCACAGCCTGAGTTCTTACTGAGCAGCAAGTGAGAAACAAACAGATCTCCAACACCACAGCTACCATGCCAATTTGCATATGTTAAAAAAAGAACCAAAATAAATTGTCACATTATTTTATTTTCTTAGAAGAAAGAGACCTTTGCATATTGCTCATCACACTTCCCTTACTCTCATATTACCTTAGGTGTTTTCACAGCCTCAGTTATTGTGTTATTGGGTTATCCATGCTCACTATTACAAGTATGCAAGGCTTACCTGGCATGAATGTGCTTTGTTGCCATTTTAGAGACAGAAGATAAGCCTAAAACCAGGGATTCTTCTACTCTATATAAAAACTGGCACTTTAAGTAACAGGAAACTCTGGGTTCCCCCATAAACCCAACCAGCTCCGGTGAGAAATCTTCCTATTCATTCGGATGATCCTAATCATAAGATGATTTTTCCTCTGCACCCTACTGCTGGCTGACCAGCCCAGCATCTCATAAAAGGTTTGTGACAAAGCAGGATAAGACAAGCCTGGTCCCCTAAGTTGCAAGCCAGTGTCCTTTGTGGGGCAAACTTTCTCCTGAGTATGCATTCATTTCTGTACCAGTGCTGTCTGCCCAGCTAAGCATCTTTGTAAAACTTGCTCAATTTGTTAAATTATTTATCAATCGATGGCTTTCTTGTGGCATGTGGGTGACAGTAAGCCTAAGGGCAGGAGGTCTCAGAGACATCAAGCCTGGGCTGGCTGCAGTGGGCTGGATATCTGCTGGGATAAGACAGCCCAGCTTTGCAGACAATGAAGTGGCACAGAGGCTGACTGTCACACTTCAACATGTCACTCTTTAACAAGGTGTGACACAAACTCATCTCCTGTGTGCAGACCCAGCAGCTGATGCGGAAAGGAAGGTCTTGATAAACACTTCTGCATTTTAGTAGTGAATGTGCTGTAAGGACACTACAGGTAGACTGGAATCATTGTATAATGTCTTAGAACCCTCAGACAGTGGGGAGATAAAAATCACCAGTGAAACCTTTGTTTCCATCTCCAAGAAAAGAAGATCTGAACCTGTGACATCAGCACCCTAAGATTACTTCCTATACAGTAATTCCTACAGGTTTCACAGATCTTTACCATTGCCTCTTTCAATCCTCAGTTAATGCTCACATTTGAGAATGAAAACCTGAGTTTGATTTCAAAACCATCTTAAACTCTCTGACACCTCCAAACTGAGGCAGCCCCATGTTCTGTCTTCTCTACTTCTTACCAACCCTGATTACATCCTGTACTCAAGCTTCATTAACATAAAGTCCAAAGCCTTCTCCTTCCATTCACTCACCCCATGGATTTAATGTTGTCTAAATCAGGAGAAAGGACTAAAGGGTTTGTATAATAGTGATAAGCAAATCTGCACTGTACTTCTACACTTAAGCCCTTCAACTAAGTTGTATTAAAACCATAATATAACTGGAATTATTGAGGTATCATGATAGGAGTAACCCTGCAGCACGTATTTCCGCCTTTGGTGGAAAACCTGGTGCAGAAAAAGGCCTTAACCCCACAAAACCTTGAATCTCCCTATCCAGAAAGACTGGAGGTACAAGAAAAACATCTCAATGGCAGCATGCACAGTGATAGAAACCAAGATCTGTACACTCACAATTTTCAAGGGAAGATCATTCTTCTCTAAAACAAATGTAGAGATTAAAAAATAAAAATAATCAAATAAAGGAGCACCCAGCACCTTTCTTTGTTAGCATCACCCACAGTGACTGAAAGTCAGATCTTCTGAAGGTCTTCCAACTGCCTTGGTGTGTGTGTACCTGCATGATCCCTTCCTCCTCCTGCATTTATATCCTGTAACTCCCCTTTCTCTCAAGGCTAAAGATGTTCTGCTCAAATCCTGAAAGATCAGACCAAGGCTGAAGATGCTCTGCTCAAGTCCTGAAAGGTCAGACTAGATCTGAGTGGGGTGACCATTTTCTTTAGAGTGCCACAGATGTCACCCTGAAACACATCACAGGTGCTGTTGTCCTCCTGACACAGATTTACACAGCATTAGAGACCTCTTCAGAGGATTAGGCCATGAAGCTGTGTGATATTTGACAATGATTTACATGGCTGGAGTCAGAACTGAGTTTGAGACAACTTGTTTAAATGCTCGGCTGTTGGTTTTGAAGGTATCCCCGTCAAATTTTATTTATAGGAGAATCACTAAGGCAGAGACTTGGCCATTTGGACTTGATTAAAAGTGACCCGGAAGGCTATTTTTAGGAAAAAAATCAAGCAGTTTTCAAAATTGGTACTGACTGCCCCACATAATCACAACAAAAGGTGAAGTCAGCTGTTTCTGTTACTTTTTTTTTCCTGATACAAGGCTGTGCAGCCCAGAGCTGCCCTAAGATTCTGCTTTGTGCTCTGCTTGGTATCAGAAACTTGCTGGCACCATGAAAACACCTCCAGGGTCAAGATAACCTCCAGATTCACAACATGGCACACATTTCTTATCTTTTCTCTTTGCAAATAGCTTCGTGGCTTTTTTTGGAAAAAAAAATACCTTGCAGAGCAGGCAGCACTGTGACACTGTGGAGCCTGAGCAAACCCTGAGGAGTCACTATTGCCTGCAACCATTTCCCACAAAATACAGAACCTGCTGTTGGGCTTGAGCTTTCACCTCACCTTCACCTTTCACTGGGCTTTTGTGTGCTAACTGGAAAGTTACAAAGTCTTTCATGCTCCTCTGGCCAGGAAGCTTTATTACTACCCTTATTTGCAGATGCTCTAGTTCTAGCATTTCCATGCAGGATCTTTCCAGAACCTTCTAGATCTTACTAAGAAGCTTTCATAGCTTTCCATCTAAACCTCCCTTACCCTCAACCTTATCAGTGTTAGCTCTAGTCTGGTTTTATCCCCTTGACTTGCTGTTTATTTGGTGTCATTGTCCCCAGGACAATGTTGTCCCTGAGATTTTCTATCAAGTGTGAACCCAATGTACAACCTGGCCAGCAACAAGGGTCCCTAAGGTTCTAATGAATCCAGTGGTTCTAATGAATCAGTATCCTGATCCTGTTTCCACATACTTTGATGACAAAAGTCTCACCAGTTACACAGTCCAGGAGTTCAGTCATGCCATAGCTCTTCCCTTCTTTCCTCAGAGTATCTCAGCACAGCCCAAAAAGAGAGAGCCCAGCCCCAGGGCTGTCAGTGACTTCCCCAAACTTACTGCACCCCATAAAGGTGGAAACCCTGAAAGAGTCAGCATTTAATGCCCAGCTCAATGGTAGAATTTCCCAGGAAAGCTCAGGCTCCAGGCAAAGCCACATTGGTGGTACCTACACACATTGGCTTCTTCTTCTCATTGCAGGCAGGGAGTGTTAACTTCTCTCTGATCCTGGCATTTAGGGAAGTTTTTTCCCCCTGTTCCTTAATTTCTTTGCCAAGAGATAGTTTTATTTATGTATCTCTATAAACATGTTTATAAATATATCTACAAGTATATATATACACACCTGTACTCCTACATGTATCTTGCATACACATATATGCAAATTTATCTATCTAGATTTTAGAATACTTATGTCACCCCACTGCAGCTGGGTGAAGAGAGAGATAAACAAACCCCAGAGCTTCCATTATTTCCCCTTTTTGTGTGATGCTCAAGAAAACAACAAGAGCTTTTAAATCTTTTGACTGCATTGAACATTATGACTGCACATCACCCATGGGGATTTCCAGGCCTGTGGCTGGTGTTCTGAAAGCCAAGCTCCTGTCATCTATGTGGCTTAGTGACATTAGCAGCTCAGGTCTAGAGTGCCCCATTTTATGACATTAATATGTCTTTCCAGGGCAAAATCAAGAAGAATCAATGAATTTAGACTCTTAGAACACAGGCAACGATCCCTGAAAACAGATTAGGCTCCCTGATAACTGTTCAAAATTATTGCTACTATGTTCTAATGAGATTAATGTCTGAATTTCTTAATTATTTTGACTCTCAGCTTCTAGATTATATTTGACAAAAAAAAAAAGTCTTGTTGGGAACAGGGATTTTTTTGCAGTAACTGCCATTATTTCTGTTTTACTATTTTAAAGAGATGTTGTCATTCTTAAAATGGAAATATGTTTTATTTAGTGTTAGGCTGTCACTGTGCCATGTGTCCACCTGTAAGAAGCAAAGTGAGGGAGGAACAACAGCAAAGTGAGCTCCTTTTGAAACATTTCAGCTGTTTTCTGTGAGCAGTCATTATAGAGTGAATATAAACTATCACATTTGTTAAACTTCTTGAAGGATCCTACAGGGAGCACATCGATGGTCACAGAAATTCAAAATTTAACAGATCTGCACCAATTTTTAACAATTAAAATTATTCACTGTGAACACACAGATAAATTCATACAATAGGCTTAAAATGTCTTCACTATCTGATAGCTGCTTTGGAAATCAGCTTTGTAAACCTGTGGAAACCCCCGTGAGGACCTCAAAAGAGAATTATAAAGCTGCAGGAATACAATTATACAGTAGGAAGTGCAGTAATGCAGCTTCCTTTATGTAGACACAGGAGAAATTGTCTTTAATCAAGAGGTCACAGGCTCTTTTTCCCAAGGAGCTACTGCATTTATAACAGCAGTGAGTAGTGGGGTTCCTTCCTAGACAGACATTTTAACAGCAATTAGTAGCATGCACAGGCTCCCTAACCATGAAATTATGCTGGCAGCAGTGAACCAAAGGATGCAGCCTTTGGGAGCAGAGTTTCACCTGAGGCTGACAGCATTTCCTATAATAAGGAGGAGGTTTGAGCTAGAATTGGGGCTGCTCCTTTCTTTTTCCTGTGTTCCTTCCCAGCCTAAAAGCTCATTATTCCTGATAACCAGCGAGCATCCACTGGACCAAGGTGGAAACAGATGTGAGCAGCACCATTCAAAGGCAGATGCTATTTGACACAGGCTGCATTTTTAAATTAACCTCAGGTCACCACTCAAATTAATTAAAAGCAGGACCCAGGGAATAAGCAGTTTTGTCTGGGCAATGGTAAAAATCCTCATTGGCTGGCCACAGAGATCCTAAAACGAGAGAAAATGAGAACCTCCCCTAAACGTCTGCCTGCTGCAACACCCATCTGTGAGAAACACCCTGCAAGCTGCTGTCTCAGGGAGAAAAAGAGACCTCCTACCTCGTTTGGGTAGCAGCATATGTTTTATGCAGCTAGGGATTTCATCAAATTAACCTGCTTGTTCAAATTAGAGGGGAGGGAACAGCAGAAGAAAAGGACATCCAAAAGGGAACACAGCAGATGAATTGAAAGCTCTAGACCCTTATTTAAAAAGTAGATTATGGTAATGCAGGCCCCCAGTGCCTTCAAAGAGCTTTTTCTGTGCCCCAGGAACACCTGTCTTTCCTTCTCTAATTGTGCAAATAAAATAAAATAAAAATAAAATAAAATAGTAGAAGAAAGAGAGTGTGGATTACTTTAGGTGTCTCTTTTAAATCAAGTCTGGTTCACAGCCCCCCAGCAGCAGCCCAGGGTCTGTAAAAGCCAGGCCTGCAGTCTCAACTTGCTCTTCTTGATTTGAAAAGGAACAGAACTAGTTCTGTACCCCAAATGCAAACTGGAAAAACAGCGGGAAAAGGGGAATTTGGAAGTTAAGTGAAATACATGGAACTTCTTATTGCCTCTCTGAAATACTGTTGGGTGAAAAGGGCTTGTAATAAGGTCGGAATTCCCATTAGCATCTACCATTTCTCAGCTGACATTTATTATGGGCTTGTTTGTTGTTTTTTTTTTTTCATATCTTTCTACCTGGGCTTGCTTGTTGGTTTTTTTTTAATATCTTTCTACCATTTCCCTCTGATTTTCATTTTCTGCCATGTAGATGCCTAACTGTAGGATTGCATCTGCCACCCCAGAAACTGCATGTTATCAAGGAAGGGCATAAAGCTAAAGGAAAAGTCTGAAAATTAGGACACTTGAGAGAGATTAAAGTGACCTCAACGAAATTCCCACCTTTGCTACCTGTTTCCCTGAATCACAACCCTCACATTCAAGTAAAGACTACAAACTCCTTAGAGTTAGTCCATGGCCTGGAGATGGAAGTGTCTGCAAATGAGTTAATGAGCAACTTCCCTCACCCACAGCTACCTTCATTACTGTTTATGGAGTGCTCTCCTGGTTTATAATATGATGGGCTACATGAGTGCCTAGATTAATTATAAACAAAATTATCTCCTGAAAAGCCCGACGCTACTTCTTATAACTCAGGATAAAAAATGCTTTTACATCACCCACTCATGGCTTTTTTTTTTTCTCCAGAACATTTTTTGCCCCCCCCCCCATCTAAGGCTCACACTAAAGCTGCAAAGTTTTCTTAATATTTCATCTTCTCAGCTTGTTTCCTGTACCTCATGTCCACGATTTCAAGGCAATGTTTCCTTTTTCAGAAGGCAGCCTTGTTGCAAACAGCATGTGCCCCTCCTCTTGGCTTAAATGCTTTTAAATAAATCATTCCTGTATCCTAATTGCTTCCTGGTGGTTTCCAGAAGAACCTCTTTATGTCTTGCTGTTCTTTTAATCTGTCACCTCCTTTACACCTGCTCGGGCTTTTCCTAACAACTCCAGTCAATTCCCAAGGCAGATGGCTGCAAATCAAGAATTAAACCTCAGTTAATTTCTGAGGGTGAGTTGAATGACCTGCTGCTGCAAGCTTCCATTCAGTGAGACTGGCAAGCAGACTTACTGATTTGTAGCTTCCCCACCCCACCCATTCCAAATGGATTTTCAGCCTGTCTCAATTCACCTTCCCACTGCAGACAGACACTGCTACCAGAGCTCCAGGTCCCTTTTAGGGGACTTTAGGGACTGGGTAGGGATGGCAGAGGTATTACTGTGACTTTGGGGACTACGTGATACTTCTTAATCAGCAAAACTTTGGCCAAGACCCAAAGTCTTTCTCCTTTTTGCAGCAGAGGTGGCTCTGCAGGTACAGCTGCCTTGAAAAGTTTGTTATTTCTGCCACAATTTACAGTAAAGAAATTTCATTATCATCGTCAACTACATTCCACTTGTCCTCCAGACAATATATGGAGAAAGCCTTGATATAGGTCAGCTGAAGAGGAAAGATATGCTCTCCTTAAAATGATCTCCAAACCCACCAAATAATTCATCCCAGGGTACCTTCTCAGTGGTGAATGCTGTAGATGGGAATATGCTTGATTATTATTTATTAATTGAAGATAACTTTATAATGTCAGACGTGTACGTAGTGATTCCCCTGGGGCTCAGCCCCATTGACCATGCTCCACTTCCATCCCACCCAGTGAGAGTTGAAGTACTGAGCTTAAGGCATGCTGATTTTTGGGCAGGATTAGGATCAATTTTACTTACACATAACATAATGAAAAACACACACACAAAAAAAAAAAAAAAAAAGAAAAAAAAAAGAAAAAAAAAAAAAAAAAAGAGAGAGAAAAGAGAAAAAAAATCTGTTTGGGCTGCTTCCATTCCTGATTTGCTCAATTACCTAAAGCATCCATGTTCCAGATCCATATGAAAAACACCAATTTCAGGAGGGAAATATGACAGTCATAGCTTGAAAATCATGGCTGTTTATTTGGCTTAAAAAACCTGGGCTGATCCTCATATTGCATTGGATATTCTAGGATGGAGATGGACTCTGAAGAATTACGGATTCCCTGATTTCTGCCCAGGAAAGACAATGGTATAAGTAGGAGTCCTACATACTACATCTCATACTACATACTCATCTTCATTTGCCTTAGCACAAAGCACCCAAATGCCAGTCATACCAGGGCAGGAGGCCAGTACAAAGTCTCTACACCACTGGGGCACAGCTTTCAAATTTCCCAATTCCCAATTGGGATTTCTTTGATTTCTCATCCCCATAATAAAGAACCCCTGACCCCTCTTCAGGCTGCATCACTCCCTTCACATCTTCCTTTCCCTTCCTCCTTCTACCAGTCTCTTAAGCAGCCCTTGGCAATCCTGGGTGGAGCCACAAAGATGGTGGAAGATGTTTTGCAGTCTGCAAAAGCTGGGGTGAAAAAAGTGCTGGTCATCAAGGGGAGGAACTGTAGGACCATTCTCTGTCCTGGTAGAGAATGTGGGACTCTGCCCAGACTGTTCAATACAGTCTGCATCTCTGTCCCAGCTCTGACCCTTCATCCTGGGAGACAATTGACATAAAAGGAATTCGGTTGCTCCTCTCACAGCAATGGAAAGGACCAGGCAAGATGCATGCAAGAGCTCAAGGGTTTTATTCCTTATTTTCATTTCAAGAATATTCCTTCTGAAAAAGGACATTGAAATGTGCTCCATACTTAAAATAAGGTCAAGAAATAAAAATGGCTGGTAGACCTAATTCAGCACAGTCTGAGTTGAGGTGGTTTTTTTTACAGTGCTTCCAAAAGTTGAAATTCTCCCACAGCAATTGAAATTCTTCAGCAATTGCAGTGATTCTTCATACTGCAACTGGTTTGCAAGGCAGGTAGCAGGTGCTACCCTTGCTTGCTGGACTTTTCTCCTCCTCTTCCCTTCCTCTCCCTTTCCCTCTAGCTTTCCCTCTGCTTTGTCCTGCTGTGCCTTGCCTGAAACCAAGCTTGTGCTTCCACTTGGCACAGCCCAGTTGCTCTCCTTTTAGCATCTATGTGGTAACTAACATGAGGTGCAAACCAAGATAAGACAAGACATTTGAATGTTTTTGCATGTGTTATGTGGAGATAAAGTGTGGGGAGCCAGAAGGGAGATTTACAGTGTCCACTGACCTGCTAACACACATTAAAACCACTTAGCTCATCTTCATGTGGAATTTGTAATTTTTGTTTCCACTTATCCTGAATTAGGCAATATGTAGTAAATCATAATTTTTTTCTAATTTTTTTTTTTCTTCTAAACCAGCCTCCTTGGCTTCTGGAGAGACATTCTCTTTCCTTCAAGTTATCTGAGAGATTTATGCCATCAGCAGAGAACCAGAAGAATGGGCATTTAAAGTCTTCAAAAATACCACATGAGAATTTGTTTTGAGGATCTGGAAGAAAACTGGTAAAAAATGAACTCTGAAGTACTAATACTCTGTTATAACCTATGGATTTTGGATAACTTGCAAAGAGGACTAAGTTCATGTTTAAGTTGCCTCTCCAAGAGAGATTCTATATTATTTTTACTTTTTCTGGCCTGTATTTTTGTCATTCTGTTCCTGTGTTCTTTTCTGCACAAAAACTAGATGAAATTCACATGCTTTTAGGATCATTTCCTAAGAATACAAATTGGATTTCAGTGCTGTTTGGGAACAACTCATTACAGCAGATTGTGTAATTACTGGTGAAGCAAACAGAAATCACCTTGCTAATCAACAAGGAATACAGATGGAAAAAACAATTAAAGCAATCAGAAGCCATCAATATTTACTTCACACACCAAGTTTTTAATTGTCACTTAAAGACAATCCAACACAAGGGCATAATTTAATTCAATTCAATTTTTAACTAGGGATGGAAAGAGTGTTTTAAACTGTTCATCAAAAACTCAAAGATTATTGACTGCCTTTTAACTTATCTGGCAGAGAGGTTTCCTAACAAGAAATCTTAGAACATGTTCTTTCCACAAAGCTATCTTGGGGAATGTAATATCTGTACTTTTTTAAAAGTGTTTGGTGAAAATGATGATGCATTTAATGACTGAACACCTCCAACAAGCAAGCAGGAAATTTGGCAGCCCACAGGAAATTTGGAAAGCTGCTCAATGTGGAATACAGATCTTGGGGACAAACCCAGCAGCTCCAGGCAAACACCAGAAACATGTTCTGTTATGGCCATTTACAAAATGCATGGGGGGGAACCTATAAATTATTTTATTTTCATAAAAGCAGCTACAAAATCTTCTCAGGTGGACTTGTTAAGTAACTTCTCTGAGCTGTTTGGCTTCCAAATCCCCACCTTCAGCTATTTTGCAGACAGATCTACTGCTGAAAGCTGCTGTGAGCCCAGAGCAGGCTTTCTGGGAAAAAGGTTGGAAGGAGTGTTCCTCTGGTGACACAGTTGGAAAGAAAATGGTGTAAGGGCAAAAATTGATAAATAGAGATGATCTTCCCTTTCCCACTGGAAGGGGAACCATTGCTGGAGGTGGCTGAGGCAGAAGGAGGCTGCCAGCATCTCTACAAAAGCCATTGCTTAGGAAAACAGCTTTCCCAGGTATCAAATCTTGAAAGATGGGATAATGTTAAAAAGAATTAGTGGAGAAACCCTCACTTCCCCTCACCTCTGAAGTCAGTAAGTGACATTCAGGTTCATTTTAAGCCTGGACTGGGCCTAACTGCTGGACAATTAAGTTGAACACAAAAGCTGCAATGGAGATGATGGCTTTGTGTCAATGGACTTCTGTAGAGAGCTGACATTAATGCCTGTTTAAGAGGATTTTTCTGTGTATGCCACAGGCAATGAAACTTGGCTGTTACTTCTTTTGTGACCATTCTTACTAATGAGTTAGGGACTTTACATCCCTTTCCTGAAAGCTTTCTCCTGAGAGCTTCTGTAGGGTTTTGGTCATTCCCCTCTGCCATCAATGAGCAGTGAGAGGCGAAGCTGTTGACTGCAACACCTCCAGTCCTTGAATGATGCTAAACTCCAGACTGATGTCTTTCCCAAACTGACCACTGCAATGGAATGATCCATCCCCTGTCAGCAAAGGCAAGGGCATAGCTCAGAATTAACTGGCTGAAGCACAAAAAAGATAAGCTCGAGATAATATTTATAAGTCAGAGGAAACAATTGAAAGGAACATCAAACCTGACACCAGTGTGCACAACTGGTGGAGTTTATCTACCCCTTGTTTTAAAACCCAACTGTCTGCCTGCTGAGGAGATGCCTGGTTGAAAGCAGTTTTCATTAACATTCATCCTGAATGCCATGTGCCTCTGTCCCTGGCCAAGTTCAGACTCCTTGCTTAATCTGCTTTGTACAAAGAGGTTTTGGTTGCATGAATGCTTGGAAAATATCTATTCTTAGTGAAAATATTTGTCCGTGCATCCTAGCAAAGAGGATTGTGCCTAAATGCCATTCCTGATGGTGATGTTGATGTCTGTCTACTCTGCAGCTATACTATGGACTCTTCTGTTTCCTCATTTGAAAGGAGCTGTGAACTGAGTGCCCACCACTGCAATTCATGTGCCCAGAGAAGCTGTATTTGCAGTGTAGAAGGGGTTACTTTTAGAAGTATTCTTGTTATTTGCAGGGAGGAAACGTATGGATGCACATTAATGCCATTTGTTCAGTATATCCAAATTTCATCAGACATCTAAGGCATCTTGCACCAGTGCCCTAAGTTGACATTAGCCTGTATTTTGGTGTTTGATTACTCCTTTCTCCCAAAGAAATCTGTAGCAGCCTACTTGATAGGACCTCATTGTGTTGCAAGGTATTTTATTTAAAAGCACTATTCTGGCACACTCTTTGAGATGCAGAGAAGCCCATTGTCAGAGGTCCTCCTTTAAGGTTTCTACTTCCAGCAAAATGTTTGTGGATTACTTTGTGTTCTCATGTTAAGAATTTGCAAGCCAGAATTTTCTTAAGTAACCCACAATTGTGAGATGGTGCCTTGGTGGTTACATAGGTCCAAATTCATGTCAAAGGTCTTCCACAAGGCAGAGTAAGTACAAAAAAGATTAACAAATTAACAAAATTTAACAAAATTTAACAGAAAAACCCTAGCTGCAATATGCTTATACCCCCTCTGGGTTCAATTCCTATTTAGAAATAGCAAATACTTGCAAATTTTGAGAGGGTTTTATGAATTATTCACAAAAGAAAAAGGATTATGAGTTACATTTGTACAATGAAAAAACACAGATGAGAGATCTCTTCTCATGTCCCATGAAAAATCAACCATCACAGCTTGAATTTTGAATACCAATACCAAACTGGTAATGAATAATTTGCAGATCAGGAATTTTTAAGTGAATAATTTTAAACAAATAAATTTGAGAAAATCAGACAAGTGGTTCATCTGCTTCTTTTGGAGCAGCTAATTCACCCATTCACTCCTTTCTGCAGCTCAGTTGCAGTGATTTGGTTCTCAAAGGACCAAAAAGAAAATGTAAATTGAAGTAAAAAGTGCAAGGAAAAAAAAAAGCTGGAAAAATGCTAGCATGTTCCTCTGGTAATTCAGAGCAGCAGGGTGTGTGAGCAACAGGGTGGGAGAGGAGCATCTGTTAACCCCCCTAAAAAATATAGTACTTGGTTCTTACAATCCACATTGGGAAATTACTTTGAAGAAAAGAATGGGGCATGGGGAAAAGGTTTATTCATTGAGAAAACAAAAGGGTAAGTGGTTTTCTGGGGTCAGTTATTAGCTAAAACAACTCAAGTATGGAGCAACTTTCTGGCCACCTAAGGAGCCTGTGAAAATGTTAAGAAAAGGGGGTTAAGAGAACAAAAAGCTCTGGGTCAATAAGAAGGCTCTGGGGTGCATTTGCTGGGGACAAGGGGAGTCCCAGGGGCCTGTGGTTCCCTTTTTGCTATAGCAATTTTTTCTGCCACGTGTTCTGACAGGGGAAGTAAAGTCCTTTTCCCCAGCCCACCTGTGGCTGCCTCTGCAATCCATCATTCTGCACACAACACCCCCTTCCCGTTAAAAATCAAACATCTGCCTACATCTTGGGGTTGCATACTTGCATTCTTATTTATGGGGTTTTTTGCCATGAGGCCTTTTTTCATGGAGGACAGGATTTAGCTTACTTTCCATTTCACTTTCTGTGGTATTAAGTAGGTACCATGCTACAAACTACATATTTATAATGAGTGGAAACTCCTTCAAACTGTGAATAATGCAGCAGGTCTCCAAACTACTTCAGTGAATTCATAGTGCAAATTGTTGCTTGCACCAGGAAGACCCCTACTTATAGTTGTGAAAATACTGAGCCCTCAGCCAGCCCTTCAGAAGTTAATTAAAACAATAACTCCCATAACAAAATTCTGGAAGCCTGTATTATTTGTCCAATTTTAAAGATGGAGAAACCAAGACAGAAAAGCTATGCCCATGAACCTGAGCCACAGTAAACAGAATTTTCATGGTTGGGCTTAGGAACTGATGGTTTCCAATTTTGTGGTTAAATAATTAAACCAGGCCTTCCTCTTCTATCAAAACTAATCAGTGAAAAATGAGTGCCTTTCCTTTAAGAGGGTTCGAAGTTGGTATGCAGAGAGGAATTTATGACCTACAATTTATGTAAAGAACTTCCTTTTCATAAATCAAATTATTAAAGCTCTGGAGAAGCTTCCAAAGGCTCTGATCCAGCAGTGCACTTAGATATGTCCATAACTTCAAACAAGTAAATCGTCCCATTGAAGTGCTTTCCTGGACTGGAGCCAAAGAAAGTGGAGCTCTCCCCTGAGTCAAGGTTCAGATGTAAAATGGGGAAAAATAATTTATCAGAAGTTTAATAAGTTACACAGCCATGGCAGAGCTCTGCCAGCCTTCCACAGTCATACCTCAAGCTAATAAGAAGTGGCCTCAGGGAGATAACTGCTTCTTTATTGATGGGCTGTGATGAAATGTGAAACTTCATCTGGAGGACATGTCTTGGTTGGCTTTCCCTGAATTTGGCAGAGCCCACACCCAAGCAACATGAAACTTTGAAGGGGTACATGCCTGGTGCTAGTGACACTCCTGAGGTATGAGCTCCCTTCCCTCCAACCAATCCTATCTTTTAGGAATTATCTTTGTCGAAGAAGCAAGCACTGGGATATTCCAAGGATCTGGAGCATTTTGCGGGGTTTGGTAATAGTGAAATCACCTTGACAAGAGGACTATTCACACCTTCTCCTGGACTCCTTCAGTGGGAAATACTTGGGGGACAGTACTGAACATACTGTTACGTGCTGCTGGCAGCCTCCCCGGGAACCTCGGCCAAGGACAGCTTCTCTAATCTGCTGAAAGACTTGTGTGTCGAGGTCATGTGCAGAGCAGCCGGGGGTAACCGGACCTTGTGCTTGCTGGGAGTGTGGAATGAGATGTGAAATGCTGAAAGAAAGAAAGAGCAAGTTCCTCGGGAGGAGAAGGGAATGTGACTCGAATTAGCAGGGTGACACCTCTGAGTAACGACACAAAGCGGTCTCCTCCGCTCTGCCACGCTGACTCCTGGGGATGTATGGTTACATATCAAGCCTGCAGACCTCCTTCAAGGCTTGGGTTGTTACTAAGAATCAGAGTGACAGCTGTCATTTTTCAAGGAAAAAGCTACCAGACTGAACAGCCCCTTCCTAGGCCTTTTAAAATCCAACAGAGGAAGCATCGTAGTTTCAAAATGGTACTCACATCTACAATTAGGAAGTCCAGCCAGCACCAAGCATTGGTGAAATATTTCTTGAAGCCATATGCCACCCATTTCAGGAGCATTTCCAAGACAAAGATGTAAGTGAATACTTTGTCAGCATATTCCAGCATGGTTTTTATGTTTTTTCGATCTTCGAGGTAAATATCTTCAAAAGCCTGAAAGTACAAAAGATTGATCAAAACCAACTTCTGAACTGTGTTGGAAAGCATTGGTGCTGCACTGCAAGTCTATACTACTATTTGATGGGATTCTATGTACTGTGTGTGAGTTCTGATATATTTAAATGTACTTTAATACACAAAGCAAACATTTAATTTGTGGCTGTGTACTCAGTCCAGCACAATGGGGTGTGCAGGCACAGCTAGGACTGGCCCTGGTCTCTCTCTCTTCATGCTCTACATCCTTTGAATGTAAGAGAAGCACAAGCATCCTTAAGTTGGGAACATGAACCTGTGAGCCACCCCAAGCTGCCCAAGGGCATTCTGCCACAGCTCCAGTTGGCTGTGCCACTGAGATTGGGGCACCTACGGTGACCAGGGCATAGCATGCTTTGCCTTAAAGAGTCAGAATCTGACCCTTGTATTAAGTCAAATACAGCTTATTGTTAATTATGACAAATTGGGTTATTAAGTTGCCTATGCCTGTGTTAGAGAGTACCGTAGTTCCCTGGCTTCTGTTCAGCCATCACATTTCAGGTAGCTACAACCATCTGCCTCAAGAAATGCTCATTATTATTCACTTAACAGAACAATTACGTTTTAAAGGTCAAAGTATCTATCTACCCATCTCATCTGTCTAACTGATCTTATTCAGGGCATCATCAAAGGACGTTTGGTACCTGTATCAAGTACAAGCAACTTAATAACCCCTTTAAAATATTTAAGACATAAACCAATATGCTTACTTAAAAAAAAAAAACAAAACAAAACAACAAACGAATCAACAAATACAACTCTCTCATAATTTAGCTTTCAGTTTGCAATGTACATTAAACAAAAGGCAGGATCCTAGTGTCAGGGCTGCAGCCCCTTTTGGGGTTTCTAAGTTGAGCAGTGGTTCCGATCTGCTCCCCCAGCTGCTCCAGGGAATGTCATTGCACAAGCTGCTCTCATGTCCCTGTAACCTGGATAACCCAAGCTTTGAGATATTACTGTCATCCCATCGTGTGACCCAGAGCACTTGCCAGCAAGAAGCAACATTATTTGAGAGGCTATGTGCTAATCATCTTAATTATCTGCATTTACATATTTCGAGATCTGTAGCTACTTTCTGAGGAACTTCAAAAAGTTAACAAACACCCAGTGCCTGGAGATACAAGAAGTGTGTTCCTTGTCACTCAAGCAGTCACACTGCTCTTTTGCCTGTCAGGGAACAGTAATTAAGCTGACAAGAAAGCTTTGGCACGGGCTTTGTCCATTTGTCCCCACACTTTGGGGTGACGTTTTCACTGCAACTCAGTCTCCTATCTTCCCTTCAAAAATGATATTTCAAGGGTGTGAAAGAGCTGTTGGAGAAAGCCACAGAAAACAATACCCAGAGAGACTGAAGTTTATCACTTCTTGTAGGGGCTCACTCACTTTGTCAGATGACTTGCTGTACTTTGCCATTACTGCAAAAATAACAACAAACTATTTCAAGTGATTTCCTTCTCTCCCTCCTTTGCTCTCCCTGTTTTCTACTGACTTATCACACAGCACAATGTGTTTTGTCTACTAGAAGCACACTTAGAGCCAGGAAGCCTCTCAATAAGGGATGAAAAATACATTACCTCCCTGCCTAAGGTGCACTGTAATTTTCACAACCTATGGCTACCACCCAACCAACAAAATTCTGGTGCTTTGCAGCTTTTCCTGATGCCAACCCACGAAATCTTTGCAGAATAAGACATCATGAAGGGTTATTTCTTCTGCTTTGCTTTTTATGCTAAAAAAAGAATTAAACGGGATACCTGCAGTGTTATCCACATTTACTACAACAACACAGGCTCTCAGTTTGGGTGGTTATGGCTTAAATGCATGTGAAATATTTTTGGACCTTTTCAGTAAGTTTTAGATTTATTCTGATGGTTTCACTGCCCCACAAATATATACTGGCTTTTAAACTTAATGAAGAATTTGGCATGTCACAGGGATGCAGATCAGTTTTTGGTACCCCAGAACAACAGAAGAATAAAGTTGTGTGTTCCTTTCAACATCCCCAGCCCAAACACTGAAGCTCAGTGCTGATACATGAGAAAATTCAGTGTGATTTGACCTCATGCAGAAACGTGGTGGCTAAACTGAAACCCACAAAAAAGTAAATGAATGCCTGCAATGAAAATTAAATGAGTTATATTGCAGCATTCAGTATCCAAGGCATTTTTAATTACATATGTAAGGAAGTGTATTCATCTAAAGTGTATTCATCTAAAGTGTATTATAGCAAGCAATGTGCCCCCTTTAAAATGTGTTAAAAAATTAACATGCTGATCCTTGAGCTACTGCACATACTGTCAGACTCCATTGATTTCTGCAAAATTATAACAATTTCGAGCATTCTACTATTTACTCATTTTTCAGTCACTTGCTTCTTAAAAGAACTTAAAATTAAATAAAATAAAATAAATAAAATAAAATCAACAGGGTGAAATTTCAGCCCATCCCTCATGGACCTGGAGAATGGTCCATTCCTGTTCTTCTCCATCCACATTTATATATTTCTATCTTCTCATCTCCTGCATACAGTTTCTTTAAACTGCATAACCCTGGTACTTTTGTGTTTTCCTCTCTTTTTTAGGCCACTGATAATTTGTGTAGCTCTCCTCTGGAGTTTCTTCAATTAGCCCATGTCTTTCCCAAAATGCAACGCCCAGAGCTGAAGCCACTGCTCCAGCTGAGGTCTTCTTGATGCCAACTGGAGTGGAAGAAGATGCTTATTTTTACAGCCCAGTGGGGTGTTTGGCTTTCGTGCGGTGCTGTGATGGAGTTTACTCTACCCTGCGTGTTCCCTTTTCTCTCCCCAGATCTTTGTAGTAAATCTGCTACCTTACCAGTCATCCTGCATCATGTCATTTCTGCCCATGACTATTCCCAATGAGGTGAAGCCAGCACCTTTCTAAGATGATGTTCCTTTTAGTATTTTAGGCAGATTCATCTGTTGGGATGACTTTGATCCCCATCTCCTGAAATATGTGTATAACCTGTCCAAACATGGCATTTCCTGCAAGTTTGGTAGGTGTATTTCTTCCTCTATCGTGGAGAAGATCAGTGACCACCAGATGAAAGCCTGCAGAACTCTTTTGCTCTACACCCTGATAAAAACCTGAGAGTAACCCTACCAACTTCAGTGACATTTCTGACATATAAATGAACAACATAAATATATGCTGCCATTTCTGATAATATGGAGAAGATAATCCAATACAAAGTGGGATCTCAGGAGTAGAAAATCTTTTACCAGTCCTGGGCAATGACCACCCAGCTCCATACCTACACACTCATTTGGATGCAAGCAGGAGCTATCTGAGCAGGGCAGGTGCAAGTTTAAGCTAAGTTGTATTCAAAACATGAGAGGCACCCATCAGCTCCATGTGTAGCACTGATGAAATGTCCCTTGTGCATTTTATGGTTTTGCTGTGGTGGTTATAAAATGTGCTAAAAAAGAAAACAAAAGAGGAAAAAAAAATCCATCCCTGGAGCAAAACACAAACCTCCAGATGGGAACCACCAAGGAGCAGTTCTGGGATGTTGAAGCAGTAAGTCTGGGATACTACCTCACTCAGACTTCCTGAAGGATTTGCTTTCCAAAACATGCATATGTCATAATTTTATGTTATCACAGAAGGAAGTTCCCTCCACTATGGTAAAGGCAGGTGAAAGCAGAGAAACAGAAGCCCCAGATATGCTTTGTTTTGAGAAGTGAGCTGGCTCATAAGATGTCAGAGACAGCTAACAGGAGAAGACCTTTTCTGAGACCCAAGTCCATATCAAAGCAGCTAGGAAATTCTGTAACACTTACCAGGGCTCCACTGCTCAGGAGGATCATGAATATGATGAAAGTTTCAAACCAGTTGTGCTCAACTATTCTGTAGCAGGTCTTCCGCAGCCTCCACCAGATTTTTCCTGGAAATTTTGTGATGTCCACTGAACAGCATGGGAACAATCTCACACAAACTGAAAAGGAGCATAACAAAACCAATGTAATTGTTAGAACAATTCCATGTAATTTCAAAAGCTGCAATAAGGAACATCAAAACAAGATTTCTTCTAGTAATGAGTTGCTTCATGGAGTCTTTTCTCCCTTGATTTTCTCACCAACCTCTTCTGCTCTGCCTTCCATTTCCTTCTCTTACTCCTCTATTAAAAAACATTCAAAATCACTAAAAATGTGCCCCAGTGATTCCTCCCAGTGGTTTTTACCATACAGAATATACTGGCAGTGAGTCACCAGTGCCCTAGGTCAATCACCTGTGTTAGCTGAGTTCAGGCAGCACCCTGGTCAGGACTAGAGACGCTCCAGGTATTTTTGAATGGAGGAAGGATGTTTTCTTGATATTATGGTACCACCAGAATTATTTCATTAAAAGTGGTAATCTGATGAATGGGAGATGAGGGGAGGAGGTGCTGCAGAGCAAATGGGACCAATGTGCTGAAGAGGCTCAGAAAAGGAGAAACAGAAACAGATTTTGATCTCTTGGACTGTCATGACCTTAAGGAAATCATTAGAATAATACATTTGGAAAAGGTACTTAGGTGACTAAATACCATTTGCTGTCAGGAAAAATTTAGATAAGTAGTCTCTGTCCAGTGTGGGTTCCTCACTGGTGTTTCATAGGACTTCCTGACTTTAGTGACAAATACTTTGTGACAGTTAAATGTTGTGGTTTTCTGGTAGGCAAAACCATGGCCATTTCTTAGCAACAGTCATTTGCTATAGCAAAAGGATATTGGCAGTAGTAATGAAAAAATCCATCTATCCCTTGAAAAAAATATTTGTGAATAGCCTTGTGTTGGGTAAGAACATTAAATTGTGTGAGAGAACACCCTGGTAGGCAGGACTTGTGCTTTTCCAGGCTAGCCATTCAGCCTTATTTCAGATTGTTTGACTTAAATTTCACAATATTTGCTGATGAGAATGATCCCCAGAAACAGCTTTATTTTAAAAAAATCACAGGCCAATTGCTTCCATAGCTGAAAGATCATCGAGGTTCTCAATATGGCCTTTAACATCCAATGTCTCACTAAGGTGATGTAATGCAATGTTATTGCAAGTAAAAATAATATTTAGGCAAGCAAACTGGGAAGGAAAAGGGTAAATTCTAAGCTTATGCCAACAGCAGATGCTGCTCATTCAAGGTGACATAACAGAGGCACTTGAGCTGCATGTGGTATGTGAGGAGATCAAGTGCAGCTCCAGGGATGCTGGGATTCCCAAGCAGCTGGAAGTAGGGTTCTGCTGGCAGCAGGTTCTGCCAGGAGGAAGGGAGCTGCTAAGTCTACTCTGGTCCTCCTGGAATTTTCTGCAAGTTTTTATAAGCCCAGATCCCTGCTATGGAGCAGCAGAACTTCAGGATGTTTCATACATGAACCACTCCTAGGTCTCCCCTTTGCCTCAGATATCTGAGATGTTTGGTAGGTGTAGGCTTTTGGATGTATGAGGTTTTGGTATACAAGACAGCACATTGTTTATGCAAATGTAAGAGGAAAGTGATGCAAGTAACTACCTGTCCTCTAAATGCCTCAGTCACACAGACCCACACTGCTTCCCAATTTACCACCTTATTCTGGGATTCAGAGAAATTCAGGGCTCAGTTGAAAGACACAAATTTAATCAAAATATTTGAGAAGATCATAATGCAAGAAGATAGAACTGTGAGAACCAGCTCTCTGCCTCTTTGTAGGTCAGGTACCACACCAACAAAGGGAAGTTTTATCCCTCTAAGCACTTCTGTACTGAGCAGCAAAGAATTGTGTTAAGGGAAAAAAAAAGTTACCATGTTAGTTGCTATTTTTTGCTAAAACCCATACAGTGGTCAGAGATGGTAATGAATGTGCTTTGGGTTTATTTTAGAAAGTAGGTACACAGAACAGACTTGAGGCACACAGTATTTCATGGTCTCAGGATCTCTGAGCTAACCCATTCCCATGGCAGCTCTGTTTAGAGGTGCCCATGCAGTGCAACCCTACCAGCATGATGTGACTGAAGGGGGATTAATTGCATCTCTCAGCAGTGCTGCCCAAAAACTCTTGTACTGCTTCTTCCCCCAGAACCTGCATGGTCATTACCAGCTACCTCACTGTCAGCCCTTTGGATCAGGAAGATGCTGAGTTTAGATTCCTCATTTGTCACATGAACAACCTAATGAAGAGGCTGCTCACTACAGAGATGGGGATTCCTCATGTGAAGCAGAAATCCCCCCTTATACTGGAGGTAACCACTGCTTCCACCAGAACAAAATGAGAAACTTCCCATGAGTCTCCCTTATCCCCATAAATAATTTCATTTGGGAAAAAACCAGAATTTTTGAGACTTAAAAAACTTGTCCAGCAACTTTTCTCTCTTTATTCCCCAGTAAATTCCTAGATTGATGTATGGCTTTTTCGTTTCTCAGATGAATGCCTGGGGTCAGCTACTAACAGGTATGACATGCTCTGTCATGCTCTTAAAGACTCAAAATGCTCTCTAAGTACCACTGGAAAAGGTTAGGATCTTCCAGGAAGTGGTTTTCCCCACTGTCAGGGTTGGCTGAGTCATTCCCTGGAGGAGTCTGTCTCTGCCTTTCTACCAGGCAGGCAGCCTGATTACCTGAGCCCAGGAACAGCTAAAAATAGGGATCATCTTCAAGATAAATACTAATGAGCAGGGCACCATGAGTTCTGAAGTAACTTCATTTCTGATGAAAAATACTTAAAAAAAAGGAAAAACAGGCGAGTGGTGATTCAGTCAGCTTCAGTCTAATAATGTACTGGTACAGAGTGGTATTGTTAAAGAGAAAAAGCCAGTTAGGATCACCAAAACTTTTTTTTTTTCTTTTTTTTTTTAATGCTCTTTGCTGGCTTCATGCAATTTCAGTCTGAAAAAAAGTCCTAGTTACAGACAGAAATACCTTGAAAAATCCAAAATAGCTTCTCAGATGAGTCAGCTCAAAATCACAGAGCTATTAAATCCCATGCTTTTGATTGGGCTCAATTCAGAAATGTTTAGACCAGATTCTGATACAATTACTAATGTCAAGTAGCACTTCTGTGAATAATCATGCTGGCTGCAATTCAGATGAAATGCTATTTTAAACTAGTCATAAATCAGAAAAAAAGAAAACCAAAAGAGAAAACTGACCACAAACAGGTCTTTTAATGAATTTGTGGAGTTTTATTTCCATTTAAAGTTTTCATATTCCCCTCACTGATTGTTGTTTCATGCCCATATTATCAGAATACTGGTAGCCTAATGTTCTGGTGACCTTGACTTGAGCTTAAATTTGAGTTAGAAGCTTTACATAACCCAAAAACTAGTTTACCTGCCCTTGGTCAGCATACTGATGGAATTTGTTGTTGTTTTTTCTTCTCCATTACCATGAAAACAAAATATCAAAAATATTCCAGTGTGTCTAAGGCTTAACCCTAACCCTTTATACACCAGGGCAAGTGGTCAGCACACCCCACTTTCAGGTATTGAGAGCTGCTTTATCCACACAAAGATGATTATTCACTGCCATCTTTTAGCACAGCAAGTTTCAAGGCAGGAATAAACTTTTTGGAATTTCTTATAACACCATTACTCATCCTGCCTTGTCTAATAGATTTGTGCTATCCCTAGAACAAGTGCTGGGCTGTACAGAAGAAGCTGACCCACCTTCTGATTTAGTCAGAACTTTGTTTTGCTACCCAAATTCATGTTGGGCTGCACGGGTTTTTTGAGAGCAAACAGACACATTTTCACAATATTGCTTTGGGTTACTACTTAAAAGAAACTGAGAACAGCTAAAGAAGTCTCTCCAAAGGGCTGAATTATTTTCTGATAAGTCAGTGAAGCTGCACTGAGCTGCATTAGTGGTCAACTTGTCCAAAACCAACCTGTGTTTTCATATCACTTTTCATGAAACCTTCCCAAATGCATCCGTATATCATGATCTTTATTTAGGTTTTGTTTGCTTTTCATAACAAGAGATTTCCTTCATTTACTGGGGTGGCCTATAGTACAATCACAGACTGCAGATTAAAGTGTGTCCTAAACCACAGTCCCTATTGCAGCTGGGACAGAGAAAGGAAGGAAAAAAAAAATAGAAAAAAGCAGTAGGAATTTAATTTACAATGCATTTTGTGTAAATCTTCCTCTGGTTCCATATTCATATTTTCTAGCCTGGTGCATTATAATCATGGAGCTTTTAGGCCTGATTGCATTACTAGGGTGCATTGGGAAAAATATCTTTTTATAAGTGTGGGAGCTACACTATGAAAACTTTCTCCTGTGTGTGTGACAGCCAAGCTTATTGATTTTAGGCTTATGAGTAAATAATTTACAAATCCACTGCCTGTTTCCACCAACATGTACATTTAAATTTACATAAAATTACTAAATACGTTTTGGCTGCCTTGGGCTTCTGGTTCTTTTCAGTAAACCAGGAAGACCAGTGAATTTCTTCTATACTGTGGTCCAGTATGATTGGTAACTTATGTTGAAACCACAGTAATTTTGTAGCTACTTTTACACAAGAGTTCCCAATTGCCAGGACATTCACTTTTAGAACAAAGCAATACTTTTTTAGCTTTGAATGCTGCTCACAGCATCGCTTGGTTTGACACAAAGAAAATACAGTTTCCTCAGCATAAACTCAAGCAGGCAGCTATTCATAACATGGGTTGAATATATATATATATATATATATATATATATATATATATATATACATATATATATACAAATATCTAAATATCTTCCAGTCTGGGTTTATGCTCAAGTGGGAAAGGAAATCTTGCTGTAGTCCCCTCGTAAGACACCAGCTGTCTGCCCAGACATGGAGAGAACGTGAGCTCAGCAGACCCTCCTTATTCAACTTCTTTCTCCTCTTCTGGTTCTGCTTTTTGTTCTTCCAAGGGCTTTTTTCCATGGGTACATGACTTGTTTATCTGTGCTACTTTCCTCAAAACCTGTCCACCTGGAGGTCATTGTAAATCATGATGGGACACCTCAAAGCAAAAGAGGTGGGCAGCTTGGTCCACCACTCATGTCAGCCCTGCTTTGAGAAAGGGGGTGGACAAGCTGAAGTCTAATTAATACCCAAATTAATTTAATTCTGTACAGGTGACAGGAGAGTAAGAGTTTTATGATGGCTGAAAACTGTATAAGACAAAATATTAGCATACCCTTTCTGATGGAAAAACATTGTGTATATGAGATAGTACGGCCAGAGGGAAAATATAAATTTGTTTTTGTTCCGTGTTGGTTTTTTTCCCCCAGGAAGAGAGTTATTATGTTTTGTTGGGCTTGGTTTGGTTTTACTCAGCTTTTAACCACCATCTGGTGGTAGCCCCCATTACTCAGTTCAGATTTACTCGGGTTAATGACCCGTTTGAGCTCCTCTTTGCTTTTTCATTTCCAAACAGCCACGAACTGGGGTTTGGAGCGCGTGACGCAGACCCCACCATTACTCAGAGTCACCTCCCTGTAGCACAAGGTATTTTCCAGCTGCGATAATCGCTCTTGTGTGGTCACATGAAAAACTCTTTGTGGGCGTCCTTGGTGTCACGAGTTGCGATCAACCGCGCGTTGAGCAAGGTAGCGCGTTCTCGCCCGCCCATCAGATGAGACTCCCGTGAAGCCTCTGCCAGCAGGCTCATTCCGGGGAATTACGCTCGAGGACTTGGTGAAAACTTTCTCCTATTAGGGTCTGGGAGAGAGGATTGTGCTGGGGCCAGGGGGCTTTCTTTGGATGACCTTCTGCGGGACACAGAAGGGAACATCCAAACAACGACATTTGATGCGGAGGACGCATACCAATGGAGGCAACGGGACTGGTGTGTTGCAAGGCATCTGGAGGAAAAAATACCCAAATAGCTGGCGTTGTCTAGATGTTGGTTTCCCATCAACTGACGACAAGAATGATCTCTCCATTTCTATCAGGTTTTTCCCAGCAATACTTGCTAGCTGCCAGAGCTGTGACCCTACATTGGCTTCGCATTTCCTGACCCAAGAATATTCCCTGTTGACCCTAATCAAAGCTATTTTGAGATGATAACAAATTAACAAGTCTCCCCAAGAAAAATGACCTATGGTTTATCTGGGTCACCCAACTCCGGGAAAACTGTGACCTCAGCAAACTTTCAGCAACTATTTCAAGAACATGCATTATCTTCATTGCCTTTGTTATCTGAAAAAGGGGGCTGAATCCGGAATGTATTTGTTCAGGACACAACCTATGCTGGATGTATTTAGAAATGTCATAGTTTGAATTTAGATAGCTGGTGAGCTAACAAGGTAAGAACTTAACCCTTCCTCCTGCTCTTCCTTTTCATCTCACCCAATCTTTCTCTTTCGCAAGAATTACCTGGTCATTCTCCCCAATATACCAAATATTGTTGTATCACGTTATTACAAGACAATAAAGGCAACATTAGATAATTTCGCTCAGTGCTTGCCCCTCAGTAATTCCATTTTAGTACTTTATAGCCTTGTCCTATCTTACCTAACTACACTGTTGTTTGTTTGATTGCTTGTTTTTTAACTGGACTGAAATGATAACTGCGTGAGGTTTAATTGCAATGGTAAATTTGGGTAAAACTATTGGAAGGCATTTAATAGAAGAAGATAATAGGGAAACACTTTGCTCCCCTGCATAAATAAAATAAAACTTAAATGTCATTGCAGCAAGAATTGTCTGGGCTTTCAGTTTACAGCACTCTGACTTGAAATCTGATGAGGGGACATTCACACACCAGGTTTATGTATTTTTGCCAGATCCACAAGGAATGTGATCACATTAACCTGCACACTGGCCTCTGAAAGCTCTGCCTGGGTATGTGCTGCACAGGAAAGCAGAGCAGATGAGCTGAGGAGGATGTCACCTGCAACTGCATCCTCAGTGTCCCCTGGCACCCTGCATGCGCCCAAGGTCTGGGAGCAGGTTCTGTCCTTCAATTTCCATTCAGAGCTCAAGGCTCAGCTGGCCTGGTAGAAGGGTAAAAGACTTTGACTTGAACAGAACCTGGTGAGGAATGAGGAGAGATGAGAAACAAAAGGCAAAAGGAGGAGCAGAGATGCTCGGGGGGGGAAGGGAACATGAAGCAGCAGGATGGATGTAACCCAGGGCAAGCTTAAGGCTCAACCCATAACACCTTCATTTCTACATTTCTCTGCTGCTAGGATGACAGGTGGGCTTCAAAATTGTCTTAATGCTTCCAGTGATCTACCAAGAGAACCACTTACTACCTTGTGTCCCACTGACAGCAGAGCAGAAGATCTGACAGACTGGGTTGGCACTGATACGGTCCTGCACAATGGAGTTTCAGGCAGTTCTGGTTATTTTAAGATATCTTAATTACAAATTATAGATTTCTACTGCTCTGGGACTGAAGTGATGGGTTGTGTGATGTCCACCTTATTTCTTTTAACACCTGGAACACCATAAAGACTGTATGGCCAGTTGCAGTCTGAGAATTTATAAACTGGCATCTGACTAGAATCCATATTACAGCACTGGCTTGTTTAAGCAATTAAAATATAATTTCTCACTTTGCAGAGCACAACATGGAGTGCTGCTCACTAGCCTCATTAAGAAATGTATTGTGAAAGAATGAAAACACCAGATCTAATTTCTAAATGCAACTGCATGGGCTAGAATAGCTACAGCATAGTACCATGCTTTCTTCTGTCAACTGCATTAATTTTTGGCTACTGCTTTTAAGCAGAGCTGCCAAAATAATGTTTAGATCTCAGGGACATTTGTAAGCCCCGAAGGGCTCCCTTACCCCATTCAATCATCTCTCTCACACATACAGAGATGCACATTTTTGCTGACTTCAGGGGCATTCATATACCCAGCAAATCATCTCTGTCTGATCCCATCTGAGCAACTCTGTTTTTATTTATAATAATCCTAGAGTTTCCATGGGAATATACTAGCATTCAGATAACACTTTTTCTCCTAATCCAGATATAAAGAAAAATGAGGAATTTGACAGAGGCAGTAATTGGAATGGGTCACACTCTGGGAAGAAATAATTTAAGATTTTATTTACCTTATGGACTGACTCAAAAATAGATCTTCAGATGTAACTGGGTTTTAAACCTGTGTTTTGGAGCAGGTTTGTGAAGAAAGAGTAATAAAAAGATGGCTTATTTGGGTATTAAAAGCAGCTATGTAAATGTAAATTGTCATATTCTAAAATAATTAAGTAAAACACATAGAACTTTCCCAGTCAGATGAAACTGCTGGGTCAGCATCACAGGGAAATATGCAGGCCCTTACCTTCAGGGAAGCAATCTTCAGGCTCCATCAGCTCCTCAGCAAACTCAGGGATCTGCTCCAGCAGTTCTGCAGGATTTGTCAAATCCACTGTGCTGCCTTCAGAAAGACTGATTTCATCAAGCTTGTTGTCAGCAAGAGCAAAGACGAGGAAAATAAATTGATCAATCACCCTGAAGGAAGTAGCTGAGTTTTTATTTCACTAACCAATATCCCAGCTAAAGCCACCACGACAGACATTGCCATGCACTTCACACCATGCCCACTCCTCGAGTGACAGCTCTGCCTACACTGTGGTGAGCAAATAGTTGACCCATCAATAAGAACAACAACAAGTTAACAAGTAAAACTTACTTTTTAAAAGGAAAGAGAAGCCAACTGCAGCAAGATAGTGAACAGGCGTTGAATATTAATGGTAGGTGGAAGCTTGGAATGACTGAACCACTCATAATTTTAGGGTTTATATGTTCTGAAAGCTCATACCTTCACATGGGGTGGGCCTGAAAGACCCTGCTCCTGAAATGCTGAAGGATGGATTTGAGGGCCTGGGGGTTTCTGTCTCAGGGGTGTAAATCCTGAGGCTCCTCACCCTCAACTGATGGGTGAAATCTGCACCTTGCCAGTCAGGACCATGCTCTGCTCCCTGCTGCCACAGCTTCTCCTCTGAGATGAGCAGAAGTCCTTCTGCCACCTCAGTCCTATCACATGATGCCACAGGCATGGACATGTAGAGGGTTCTTCCACCTGCCTCATTCCAGGGCTAACTTGTTCACCCCACGTGATGGTGGGAACCTCACCTTTTGTTCCCAGACTTCAGATCTCAAGGTGACAAAGGAAGATGGACACGGGGCTTCTGAATGCCTTTCAGAGGCTCTATCCCTTGCCCAAAATATTTGACACCATCATAGGCACATTGCTTAAATTCAGCATTTCTGAAATCCTTCATCATAAAATGGGGACAAGGATAGTCCTGCTCCCTGAAGCACTGGTTATCTTATCTATATAGAGCAGGAACTTTCAAGTAGATCTGCATAAAAATTTATGGTGAATATATTATAAAAAAATACAGTCTTATTGGCTATGCAAAAAAAAAAAAAAAAAAAAAGAGTTAAATATAGCAAAGAAACTTGATAGAAATCTTATGCCATAGCTGGAATCTTGGCTGAATTTGCTATTAAAAGAGATATGATACATGATTAAATATGTCACCCAAATACAAACCAGAAATTTAATTTCAGGTTAAAACTTTATTTTGACAGGGTCAACATATTTTCTTTGGATAAAAACAAGTTTATTTTTTTCCCCAATATTTTATTTTACTAGTCAAAATCAACCATGCCTATTTTGTGTTAATCCAACATTACATTTTACTTGATTATTCAGTTTGGACATTAAAGAGAAAGATCTAATATTTGCCAGCCCTGCTCACAGATTTTTTGTGACCGTATTAGAGCAGCATCTGGCACAAGGTGGCAACAGCAAAACTGGTATCTTACATGGGGAATATCAATTCAAAATAGACATAAGCAGAAGTCAGGGGGGTTATTTGTAAACTGTCTTATTCTTTTCTCTGAGCACCTACTGAAATAATTTTGTGCTTTATCTTGCAATAATATTGTCTCCATTAAAAAAAATTGAGGGCAATAATACTTACCCATGCTTTTAAACAACCTGTGAAGTAGTTATGAGATGGCACATGGACATAAAATATTTTCATGAGGATGATGATGATGGAGTTAGAGAATAGGTACAGCTCTATATATTTATTATTAATATGGAAATGGATGCTTTGTTTTCCAGTATACACAGTCAGTGCAAAATTTATAGCTGAATTCAGATAAATGCTCAACTGAGGGTGAAATATTCAAGATTGAACACTCCAGAGATGTTTGCAAGAGCGGATGGAAGCTACTTGTTTGCAATTAGCTGCAGCATCCAGAAGGTCATAGTCTTGGCTAAGGTTCTTAATGCTCTACTCAAAAGGACTGCAAACAATCAAGAAAATACCTTTTAAAAGGAGAGTCAGAACAGAAAACTCAGGTTGAAGACAGGAATAAAGCTTCTAAAAAAATCTATATTCAGAATGCAGCTGTCATACAGAGCCCATTTTCTACAGACTACCAACAGTATACGATGGTAGGAAAAAGTCATACCAAGTTTTAGCAGAGTCAGAACTTTCTGATATTGTTCATTAGGGAATGCATTTAGTCATTACCTGTTCTGCTACTATGACATCAAAACATGTATCACCAAAATTGTCCTAAATCGTATACAGCCGTAGGGTGTAGAAAATAGGGGTTCCAATGAGAGAAGAAGCTTTGTTGGATATAATTCTTAACCAACAGACAGAAATAAAAGAAAACTGGGAGAACAATGTCAGCTCAACAGCACTGTCAATGACAACACTGTATTTTAGGTTAGGAAATGCTCAGACTACAATATGGTGCAATTATAATAGATGACAAGGAAACCATCTTAAAAAGTCAAGAATCATTTGTCAGGAGTTATTTATCAAAAGGAGTTTTCAGGAAATGTTAGAATCCATCAGCATCAAAGGGAGGTGGAAAACATGCAAGACAAAATAGACAGGATGTCTTCTGAAAAGCCTCCAAAAAGAGGCAGAGAACACAGATTCAGAAAACACTTGACAAAGGATTGAGGGGATGAACTGGGACTAGGAAAAGAAGGAACCATAGGTATGTGAGAGGAGGGAAAGATTAGGAAAGTTTGCAGGAAAACAAGCAAAGGTTACTCTTTGCCAGAAAGATTAAAGGAATTAGGAAGGTTTTCATGAACTCAGTAATGGAAAGAAAAGAACTAGGGACATAATAACAATTGACGGGGGAGATGTAGCTAATCAAAACTCAGTTGCCTAAGAAAACAAACTCTTTTTAAAAGATCCAAAAAAAGGGATCAATAAAAAGAGGGGGAGAAGCCCGTTAGTATTAAGAGAAATTTAAGCAGAGAAGTCTCTAGAAAGCCTGAAACATATGCAAATCAGCAGATCCAGGCAAGGCACTTTATGGGCCATAAAGGGATCCAATACATTAAGTTAACACACCATTAGCAATCGATAGTGAATGCTCATGGAAAACTGCAACCAGCCCAGGAGAGCAGCAATCAGTCAACACAGTACTGAGCTTAGAGAAGAGGAAAAGGGAATAATCATGGGAATCACAGATCACTAAACTCTCACTGTAGCTCGTGATTAAAGTAAATTAAATGAAGACTAAGAGAAAAATGCAGAGTGATTTCTCAAGTGAGATGTCATAGAGATGTAAAGGCATTCAGGTGGCTCCCCTGTCTGCTAAAGGAACTGTGAACAAAGGAGGACAAAAGGTGGCAAAAAAGATGATTACAGAATTTCCTCTTTCTTTCTTGGAAATAGTGAGTGGGGGAGGTGAACCAGGCAGAGACAATGGGCTCTATCAAATGCCCCTTTGGGATCTCCAACCAAAAACTAATGAAGCAGAGGGTAGTTTTCAATGGGTTTCTGAGTGGAGTGGCTGTTTTGAGCACCTGGACAGGGCTTCCACATCCAACTCTTGTTTCTGCAACAGTGATGAATTGATCTGAGTGGGTTTTTCAAGAGGCTTTTAGCACTGAGACTCTGAAGTCTCCCAGAAAGCTGCATTTGTTCAAGGCTTAACTCTTATCTCCCTTCCCCTCTTGTTTACCTCTGAAGATCACAGCTGTAATCTACCAAATTGACATATAATATATAAGCCTTAGGGAAATATTTGGATGTGTATTATAGAAAAGAGTACTTTTAAAATAAATAGTAATTGGTTTGGATTCCCCCATTTCTGTGTGGAGAAAAGCCATCCTAAGGACCCAAAAATAATGCAAAATGTCTTAAGAGGAGAAGTGTAGGCATGAGAGCCAGCAATATCTTCACTGAAGATAGAGAAGAGGTACTCACTTTTGTAATCCTCATGTTAAACAATAACATTGAACTGAGGAGAGTGAGACCATGGAAGCAGAAAGGAAAATAGAAGTGAAGCATGGGCAGAAAATAGCATGAGACTTGACTCAGAAAATGCAAATTCAGGGGACATTTAAATGGAAACCCAGGAAAATTGTAACCCCAAATTACCTGGAGTAATATTAAAAAAACTAGATGTGATTTTGTGGTGGGAGATAACAATGCAAAAAAACCCACATGAAAGCATCATGTCTAGGTAATTAAATACTATTTCCTCTCTTCATGGTTATGTGGAAATTGTACTTGGAATATTGTACTTACTTCTTGGCAAAAAATGTCCAAAAACCAAACAACAGAAAGAATTGAAGAGAAAGATTAAAAAAAGTTAGATTAAGGGGACAGAGATACACATTTACAAGAAATAATGGAAGAACAATCATGTGAATTTAGGGGTTAAGCTAAAGACAAAAGGAGACTAGCAAAAGGCCTATTAAATTAAGTTCTATTAATTCATAAAAAGAGAATGACAGATAAAATTGCTAAAACAGAATAATGAAATGGTACTTTGAAAGTAAAAAATAAAAGGGGGGTGGATGCCTAGGTTATCAGGCAATATACCCAGCCATGAGATTTTCTTTCTAAGCAAGTGAATTGTTCCTTCTTGCAAATGAAGAAATCTAAGTTCCCTGATACATTAAAAAGAAGATTACACAAAGCTGTACAAAGTATTTTATGGGGCAGTGTTTTGGCAGAGAAATCAACCAGTTAGGTCTCTGAGGTCTTATCTGCCTGCGACATCAATTATTTTCTTTCTATCGTGTCTTTCTGATGATTTATATAGGATGAATTTTTAATAAGATTATGTATTCTTTAATGTCATCAACAGTGTTTCATTCAGAACGCCTTCAATTCTTCCTCCTCTTGACTCAATCACTGGAAGCTCTGCCTCTTGGGCATATCAAACCTGTTCCTGCCTTTATTTGGCTAGTTGCAAGTTCTTGGGACATTCATCAAAAAGATGATTAGAATGTCCTTGTGTGCCAGCACAAAGATTACTTCTGAATAGGAAGACTCTAAGTATGTAACGTCCACGCAAGATCTGGCCTTCAAAAATAGCATCCTTTGGGCTTTGCTCTTTTATGCTGGCATTCACAGCCTCATGTGAACTTCCGTTTGATTTCAAGTCATCCCTGGATTATTGCCATATTCCTCCACCTCTTTCTAAGCAGCTGCAAATAGAATCAATTATGCCCTGCTATAGAAAGGTGACATTTGTGTCCCAGGACCCTTGAAAGTTGAGGGAGGAAATGGGACTTATTTCTTTATCACAATGTTACTGAATATATCAAGGGCTAGAATGTTCCTGTTTTATCATGACATTTCGTTATAGCACTAAATAGGACATGGTTTTCCAGACTCCATGTAAGGACCGTGTGGTTTATTTAACTCAAAAAGACATTTAAGCATAAAGAATATCTAGTACCCTAAAAGAAAAATTCCTGGAACAGTCTTCTAATTCCCCCTAGTTATAATGTTTTGTCTAAGTATTTTAAAATTTGGGGTTTCTTTGGTAAAACATATATTATTTTTCTCCTGAGACTGAGATAAAAAATATTCAAGTCTTCTTCCTTTATATTTCAGGACTCACTCTTTCTGAAGATGAAGTTCAATATGTCAAGAAGTATTCTGGCAAGGAGCATTTCTCCTTACAGAAATGCTCCATGCCTAGAGGATTTCTGGTTTCTGTGAGTGGAATTTATCTCACCTAAGTGTACAACTCATTTCGTTACCCTGGGCTCCTATTATACTCAATAGAGAGAAACAAGCAATTTCAGAAGATGATTCATCTGACCTAATTTAAATGCTGATTTCATTTTGGAGATGGGACACATTTAGCTAACTACATTGGCTCTCATTGACTATGAAGGGGCTTCAGATGACAAGTTCAGATGCAGGTTCATTTAGTTCAGTAAATTTTGCCCCATTTGATAATATGAATCAACAGGTCTGGAGAGGATGAGCTCTGGCTCTGTGATAGGTCTCTTCCCTGTTGTCCTGTCAAATTTTCTCTGTGAGATTGCTCCTGCTGGGGACAAATTTGCCAGCACTTTTCCAGCAGAACTGGGAAATGTACAATGCGTGTTGATATTATGTTATCCTTTCCCATTCATTAATTCAGTCCCAAAACCCCACCACTGCTTCCATTCTCAAGGAGCTACGGAGCTCATCAAACTCCCGGGACATCACCCAAACCCTCTAGCTCTTGATTTCAAAGAGAGAAATCCACCACTCTTTAATAATAAAGGCAATGTTACATCAATAAAATGGTAAATCTGAATGGGAAAAAAATCTAGTAAGTAAACAAGTAGGATATAGGGAATTTCAAGCCTGGAGTCACTTAGTGTACAGTACAAAGATAGGTAATTTTGGTTTGCATCTTTAGAAGAACAACATAACCCTACAAACTGAAAATAAATGTGTGTACATGTTGAGAAGCAATATGTGAGCTACATTTGTATGAACATCAGCTTAATGATACCAAAGCTTATTATTCAGTTAGTATCTTCATGTCAGCTTCTTAAACTGTTGCACCTTTCCTGGCTCTATGGACTAAGAGGAAAAGAAGTAGTAATCTGCTACAGATAGCAGATGCCCTCCAGTGAACTCCAGGTACAGATCTGCCAAGTAATCAGATGCTGTTCTTAGAGCCACTTTTCAGTGGGCAAAGACACAAGTAGTTGCTCCTAAAAGAAGACAGTAACATTATAGATAACTTTGTGGGTTTTTTCAAAGCCTCTTAGAATCCCATCTTAATTTATAAAGCACATTTTCCAAGCTTTCCAATTATTTTTACAACAAAATCCCCTCTTTTCTTCACTAAGGCTCTGATACCTACCACGTGCTATCCCACCACTTGACAAACATATTTTTAACAAGCCACAGATCCCACATACATCAGTGACATGCACTATGGAGCTGGTGCAATGCATTGCATGCAGTATCAGGCAGGAAATTTGTTTCTGTTACCTCTTTTTGCCCTACTGGAGGTGGTGGCTCAGCCTTCAACTGCTTATCCACGTGCAACTCACTTAACTCTTCACAAATCTCAGAATTCTGACTCCGACCTCCTGGGCTTTGGCAACGCTGCCCCCTCAGCTGCAGCTGCTTTTCCTGCTGGAAATAATTCTAGGTGGGTTTATTTTCTTTTTCTTTGATAGCATGCTTATTTCTTAAGGAGAACTGCCCAGAGAGAAGAGAAAATAGCCTGGACTACACGTGTCAGGGGATGACATCTTTAGGCAAAATGGTGAGGAACAAGGTAACACAAGCTTATGCTGTAACTTTTGAGCTTTAGCAATTGGATATGTCAAGTTATATGGCTGTAGAAAATAGACATAAAAATAGACCAATTTTAAAATTTTTAAAAAAATTTTTAGCTGTCATTTCTAGGACGAGAGGAAAAACCCTTGCAATCTCCATTTTGAGACTAGATTTTGAGACACAAGTTTCCTCCAGCAATCCAAGGGGCACAGAAAGCTGCTTGCAGTTCAGTCAGATAACAGAGGGGTGCACTCTGAAGTCACAGCAATCCTCGGTGTTACAGCTGGAGAGAAGTATGAGTACAACATCCAACACCTGTGCTAGGAGTCAGCTTCCAACAGTGTGGAAAGACCCAGAGAAGACAAGATACACATTGAATGGGAGAAACAGGCAGATTTCTCAGAAAAGAGATAAAAGCAGTTGTGGAAAACCTGCAAGTAAACACATAAACATATGCAGTTCCTATTCAGCAAAGTGCTTAAGACTACTTTGCACCCACTGATGCCAACGGGACTCAACCACAGGTTGAAAGGAGAGCACATCCTTAAGAACTTCACTAAAAACATTGACATTGGAATGGACATTGGAATTGGAGCAATAATTCCTTTTTCTGCAAATGTGTCTGACTAGCCCCAGTGCTTGCTTGTATGAATGGTGCCATTAAATCCAGCCACTCCTTCCTGGGGTGATAATTGCTGCTGCTGAGGTCTCTGGAAGTGCCCCCAGGACTAATGGCAGAAGAAAGCATGCTTGTAAGGTTGGCCCCTACAGCTGGAGGCCCAGGTTCTGCCCTGGTCTAAATCAATGTCAGTTGATCGATTCACCTAAGAGAGGGATTTCTCTGAAAACTCCATAGCTCATCACAGCACTACCATCATTCATGCCATTACTAAGGCTGCTACTAAAATATTAATTCAGCTCTAGCCAGTTTCAAAGGGTTGTGCTGAATTGCTTACAGAAGGACTTCCATGCTGAGAAAAAAATTACAAGCGTAACAGGATTTCAACAGTAATTATTTAAACCTATTTCTCTTTCACTTGTCCACCATTTTTTCCCTTGGCTTGACTGACATTTGATGTTATTCATGTATTAAGTGAGTTTTCCTTCCCCTGGGAGCTGCAGCCTACCTGCTTCAGTTCCAAAGCCACATCACCACAGGAACTCCTTCATGAGGTGCCAGGAGCAGAAAAACACTTTATTCCAAATATAACTATCTGAAGGAACAGATGACACAAAGGAAGCAGTTGGTTAAGCAAATTGCTCCCTGTATAAATACTTTTGGACTGTCAGGCTTGTACCAGTCCTTTCAAATGTCGTTCTGTGTTTGTAGCAAATTAATTTAAAATCATATTACTTGTTTCCTGCTTCGGAGGGCATGTGGTCTAAAATATATTCTACCCTTAATAAATTAAATTACGCATGTTCAAGCCTGTACCCTCTGCATAAGAATGTATTACATACAATTTCTAGGCACGGTTCAGCACTGATCTTCACAGGTCAGAGATTGCTCCATAATCACCGAGTTACAGTGCTGTCCCTGTCAAAAAGCAGCAATCTTTAAGGCACATCTGTGGAAGCAGTGTAATATTCAAAGGAAAGGTAACGTGGAAGGCACAGTATGCACAAGTAAGGCACTCAGCCATAAAAAGGGTTTTTTTAATGCAATGTGCATACAGCCTAATGCCGAGTAATCTTAATGGCGTGATATTGGTTATAGCAGTAAACCAACAGAAACAATTGTTTCATGTTAGAAGTGCAATGCAATCTGAGGTGACATCTCAAGTTCATTTATGCAGAAAGGTTGTGCACTCAGATTCATCAGAAACTGTGCAGTGCTGTCGCAGATGAGAGTGGGAGGTCTTAAGGTCACGGAAAGAGTAACTGACAAAAAGTATCAGGAAAAGGTGATTTTCAGTGCAGGTTTATAAAAGCATGACTTAACAGAATTTGATGTCAAAGTTCACTCTGTCACTTACTATGTAGAAGGGGCATGTAGGGTTTGGAAACAGATGGGAGTGATTTATACAGAGATCAAGGGTAATGATTAATACAGGGATAGGGGAAACTCAGTTGGGAATGGGCTGGAGTGGTTCCCACAGGAATTAGAGAATAGATGGTGTATATAAAAGGGTGTGTAACAATCTGACTAATGCATAAATTGTTAAGCAAATTATTGCACTAAGCTAGAGTCAAATGACAAACTTACACCAATTCTCTATTTACTAAACCCTCTGTGTGGTACCAAGGCCTGACAACACATTCATAGAGACTGAATTTCACTCTCATAGGATGCAGCAGTCTCATTTCCAGCACACAGCACCTAAGGATCCGCACAGAGCTGTCTGGGGAAAGATGCCCTTGGTTTATGCTGTTTAACTTTGGACTATTTGGTTTTGTTCTGATTCCAGATGATTGGTTCTGGCAGCAACTGCAGGTTTATCTCCGGTAAAGCTCCCCACCGTGGGTGGTTTACATAATTTGTTTTTAATTTTTGTATCAAGTGCCGTGTTGCCAAGGCAATACACATTATGTTAATATTTATTGATTCAGTTGTGTTCATAATTTATAAAGTAAAACCATTCAGCAATATAAAAAAAAAAAAAAAAAGTGTATGCAAACAGAGGCTTGGGAGCCCAGGAGACCTCAGATCCTTTAGAGCATAAACCAAAAGTTTGCTCACCTCAGCCCTCATCTGGGCCCTAAAAAAGAGCTCTGGGCCTCATCTCAGCCCTCATCTGGGCCCTCATCTGGGCCCTCTAAAGGAGTGAATTGCCAACACCATACAGATAATCAGCACATGGAGGAGGGAGAAGCCAGTGATGCTCCCTTGCATGCTGCAGGTCAGTTGTACCACCAGAAAAACAGCAACTGGATTGAAAATAGAGCATAATCTGGGTGACATCTCAAGTGTGTTTGTGCATGGACCCACATACTTGTTTGCTGACACAAATAAACACAAAGGCTCCACACTGCCTCTGAAAAGCACAGATCAGCTAATTGTTTCAGGCTCAAATGGGGATTAGTGCAAATGCCTCTCCTTTGGAAAGAAGACTTGCTGTTGGCAAAACAAGACAAATACCTGTCACCAGCAGGGATTCGCTTTATTCCTTCCCCATGGAAATACTGGGTTGTTTTTTTTTTCCATCCTGTGTAAATAGATTTAGAAAGAAGATCCCAGGAGCTGCCTTTCAGATGGTGATCAGCTCAAATGGGTTTTTCTGATGCTTCACTCACTTTCTGGATCATGACCCAGGCTCCTAGCATTTGTTCCCTGATTCCCTGACCACGGCCTTTATGGGAAAGATGCGCAAAGAATTCGATAGCAGCAATCTTCCTCTCCCAAGCAAGCAGGGAAGACAAAAATGGGAATTAACTCTGGAGCCCTTCCCATTTGCAACTGTCACTGCAGAGCCAGAAGTGAAGGATGAAGGCTGTGAGAGGATCAGATTGATTTAACATCTTTTATAAGGTGTACAGGGTATCCCCTGTCTCTGGTGGAACAGTGCAAATGGAAACTGCTCTTTGCTCAGGCCATGGTGCAATGGGAAGCTTCAGTCCTATGCATCTTCTCTCCCCACTACCAGGCTCACTTGTCCCTCTGCCTCCTCAATGACCAATTTTGAGACATTAATGGGATTTAATGGATGTCCAGGCCCTGCTGGCACTTTCCGGGCATTAGATGGTCAGGAAATTTTCAGATGCAGACTCAGAGCTGTGGAGGTTTGTGTGGGCCCCCTCATAAAAGTCTGCACACACTTTGCTATACAGGTGGGACTCTACCAAGGGATACTGCCCCTCAGAGGGAGGATCAGCAGCAGGTGAGGATGCTGGCAACAGAAATATTCCTGCTTTAGCCTTTCCTATAGGACTGACACTATGAAACTGAGCCTCCTTGAGCAATGCACATCAGCAATTCGCACTTTAATAAATGACAGCATATTTTAACCTGCAAAGCTTCCTATAGCAACTTTTCAGATACCAGAGTAGGAGTCTGAGGGGTTTTTAACATTTAGCAAACTCAGTCCCTCAGTGTGACATAGTTACAAGAGGACTGTTCACTCTGTAAAGTAATTGTTGATGTTTGTGTTCCTCTTTGCAGACAGATACAGGTTTCATAAAATTACTGTGCATGGTAGCACTTGGCATCCTTTCTCAGCAACAGTTTGTGTCTAGTAACTGGCACCCTTCCTCTGCAAAGGAGCCAAGAAGTAAATGATTGTGAAAACCAAAGTGTTTATATCCTACCTCCACATAAGAGGAGAAGCAAGCAGATTGCAGCGTGGCTGAAATAGAGTGAGCTTGCATTGCTGCCTGGGTGGCTCCTGTTTGGTGTGTAAAGCAAACAGGAGACTACAGTCTGCAGAGCTGTCAGGCTGACAACTCTCAGCTATGCTGCACTCAGTCTTTCTGAAATACCTTGAAAAAGCTGAGCTCAAATGGGAAAGAAATAAATGACCACAAACTGGGGAAATGAATTGTGGGTTCCTATTACCAGAGCAGATTATTTATGACCTTCATTCTCCCCTGCCACAAAGAAATGTAAATCCTTGTAGCACCAGTAAAACCAGTGGATCTGTCTTTCTTCACATTTAGCACAAGAAGCAAAATCACCAAATACATCAGAAAAATCCCCTTGCTTTCTTAATATGAGAAGGGAAAGATTAATATCACTTATTCTGCTAGGAATAAAAGAGGGCTGGTGTGGAGCTGTCAGTTTTAAGCGTGCACATTCGAGAATTTCTCTACCCTGGTTTGATGAATTGCTTCTGTAAAGCAGCATTGCTACTACTCAGTTTAATGAGAAATCAGAGGAAAACCTGGAGTGATACCACACCACAATGCTGGGATCACAGCTAGGACACAGAGAGGACTCGTGCTACCTTATTTTGCCATACAAGTGCAGTTTCTGAGCAGAGTACAGTGTTTACCATCATGCTGTGATGCATATGAATTCTGACTTTAAAACACACACAGTTTAAAAGCTGGAAATTCCTCAGAGAGGGTATGAAAACAGGAAAAGGAAAGTCTAAACTTGATTATTTGGGACTAGTCATCCCTGTTCTCCATCCTACACCACCTGGTCCATTATTCCACTTCAGAAGAAACAACCAGACATCAGGCTTGCTTAACAGACTGATTTTTGCTCAGTTTTTCAGCCCTTATTTACCCCACCAAGTCTTTTCTCTTTCTGTGCATCTATGCAAAAGTCTGAAACAATCTAGTGCAAAGGAAGAAGTAAAATACCAAGTTAGAAGGTGCTGCTTGTATTTGCCTTATAAATACATCTAGATTTTTCTTCTTTTCTTTCATGATCCAGTCTTTATAAGGACCCTGTTTATTAAAATCCAGATCACTAACACATGCACACAGAAGAAAAACATCAGTAAATCAGGTTAAATGCAACAGACTCCAAATTCAGAAAAAGCACAGACCTGTGTCCCAGCTCCCAGGTAGATGAAATTATGACCCCAGATAGGATATTCACAGACCCCAAGGGAGTTTCTAATGGAGCTGTTGTCTGTCAGACTTAAGGTCATTGTAGCCTGAAGTTACACCTATGTAGCTGACCACAGAACGTGTCCTCCTGGGTACCTAAGAAACACGTTTTTTTCCCTGAAAGTAATGGGGTATTTTGAAGAAAACTTCAATACTTCTCCTAAGCAAGTAGAAAACTAAGTACTGCTCCTTTGAGTACTTAGCTAGATAAAAGTACCAGAATCTGGCCCTTAAATTTTATAATGGCCAAGGCTAACACTGGCCAGAAACCCCAGATTCTCAGCAGAGGCTGTTAATGGCAAAATTTCCCCTGGAACCAGCCTGCTTTGGTATTCTTTTCTCATTTTGAATAAAGGTGAACTAAAGCTTTGCCAGACAGACACATCACAGTCACTAACTGCTGGTCTCTGCACAAGCACTGGATGCTTTGCCAGACATCATCCCTGAAGAAGGGAAACAGTAGTTCAGCAGTGCTTCTTCTTGGAGAAATCCAGAACATTTCAAGTGTCCAAACTTTGGCAGCAGAGGAACAAGGTGTGTTATTTCTAGTTGCTTCTGCCTTGTAGGCTGAAGATTTTTTCTCATACTGGGCAGCAAAATGCTGCCCATAATAAAACACAGATTCATTATTCCAGGAGTTGACTCTTAAAATTAGTCTAAGTGAGAGACCTTGGCAAAAAGATGTAGTGCCAAAGTTAATTTAGCCTGTTATCAATTCAATAGGCTTAAATAGGCAGCGAAAGTGTTTCATAAGTGTTCATTGTACAGAGTTCAAGCTAATACCTTCTGCTAAATTGCATTTTGAAGTTTAATCACACTCTGTGTTTCTTTTGGTAATTAGGATCTCTCCATAGTATAATACGAAGAACTCAAACTAATGGCCTCCTCTGATGGAAGTTTAAATTTTGTAAGTTTGCCTCAAAGTATAGTGAGTGGGGGCTGCCTGAAATAACCTGCAACCTTTCACCCAAAGGAAGGATTCTTATTTGGATCACTAAGGAAGGATCACATTATTACAGGCAGTAGAAACAAAATAACCATTATTTTACATTTTGTTATTTTGGACCATAATTAATGGACATAATTTCAATACCATGACACAAGCATACAGGAGCTGTCAGGGAACTGGCCGCTGTTCATTTTGTCCAAAAAAATGTTAAATGTCGGCATTTTCTTTACCAAAGGGAGAAACTGTGAGAAATGCTCATTTCTGGGTAGCATTTTGCTCCAGGGAGGGATATGGATACTGGGAAATGGCACCCAGTAGGCTGTGACTGACATGTAGTCCACGGTCTGGGCACTTGTCCAAATGCATGTTGTCAAGTCTGCTATGCCTGATATCAGTTCCCTCAATGCCAGTCTCTTTTTCTGCCTGTTTTTTATTATTAGTTAGTTAGTTAGTTATTTTTCTTCTTTCTCTTTTCAATCAGGTCCCTGTGTTTCCTGCACCTTAGGCATTATGCTGTGGACAAATATATTTCCCTGCCACTGAATAAGCATCCTAAAAACCTTTGTTTGCTGTGTGACTGCTCAAATCACGTCAGCAGAGACCTGATACAGAGTCTTCTCCTTCTGCCTCATCGTAATGAAACAAAATAAACACAAATATTTTTTTGGTAGGTAAATGGAAAGATGAAGACATTTAAACCTGGATAAAAATATTAGAATCTGACCCTTAAAATTCAGAATGGGTAAGTCTAAGGCTGGCTCGAAAACACAGATGCTCCGTAGAGGCTGCTAACAGTAAAAACTGCTCTGAAAGCAGCCTGTCCTGGTATTTTCTTTCATTTTGCATAAAGGTGAAGTAAAACTTTGCCAAACAGACATCATCACAATCACTAAGTGTGGTTTTGAATCTGCTGCTGTGATATACAATCATTTTCCTTTTTCTTATGGCCTTGCTGCTTGTCTTCTCAAGATAATAAATAACAGAATTACTCTGCTTCATTGCTAAAAAAATTTTAAAAATAATTGAGTTCTATGCAATTTTCAAGAAATGCAAAGCAAAACATACAGTTTAAAAAGTGAGATACCCAGGCAAATCATGTTTCCAACAGCAAGGAGAAAGCCCTGTTATCTTGCTGAATGAACAGTAAAATATGGGCCCAAATAAAACTGACAGAAAAATGCTGTAAGATTTTTTTGCGTGCTGCATGCATGTGTTTGCTCTCCTGTCACTGAGAACTGGGGAATCGTCAACAGGATCCAAAGGTATTTTATCCAGTTGCACTAAAAGAAACCCCAAACCATGTCCCACAGACTGGAACTTAAAACAGGCAGAATATAAATAGCGTTTGAAAGGTCATTACGGTTCCTGACAATAAAGTCTATTTCCTGCAGTAAAAGGCTGGAATTAATGTACCTGTCAAATAAACACACGACTTGGTACCCCTGATTTACAGATGTTAGAATTATTAGCAGCATAAGACATTGTCACAAACAATTTTATATCAAAATCTTTATGCACTGGCATTTTTATAGCAATTCTCAATAGTTTCAGCTTACACTACAGAACCATTTCAGTCTCAGGAGCAGCTCTGCGATGCACAGAAATTACACAGTAAAATTTCCACTGTATACAAAGGGAACAGATGTGTGAGCATGTCCAGGTGCAGATGGTGAACTCTCTGTTACCTGAGACATTTCTTTCTTTTCTGTGTCTGACAAATGATGCATCATATCTAACATGCACTTCAAGGCTCTGTGCAGAAATTATTGGTTGAAGGCTTTGACTCAGTGTTATGAGAAAGCTAAAACATCATCACCCAAATGGCTGTCTTTGACCTCAAAATGATGAATCTCTCACTGGCAGAAACACATAAAAAAAGAAAAAAAAGCCATCAGAAACAATTTCACCTTATTGAGTGAATTACAATAAGCCACTAGTTCTGAAATAAACGTGAGGAAGAAGAGAATAAAAGCTTGGGATTTTGATCTAGTCCAGGACAATAAAGAAACCACCACTGAACAGAGATTGTGGTGGCAACTGTGTCATTGAGGTGTACAGAGGCAGTTACTCATCTTGAACGAGAGAAAAATTTGGGTTGCAAAACACCTTTAAGAACATCAAGTCCAACCATTAACCCTGCACTACCAAGTTCATCACTAATCCATGTCCCTAAGCACCACATCTAAAGTCTGGAAAACTGCTTTTCCTAGGAGATGGTTTGGTGGAGCCCAGACACAGGTACACACAAGGGGAGAACTGTTTCCTTCTCTCAGACAACATTCCCTGCCAGGTGATGGGAAGGTGAGCCCTAGCATGCCACAGCAACAACTCACTGTTATTTAAAGTTTTCCACTGCCAAGGATAAGGCCTGGGGAAGAGGATGCCCTCCACCAGCCCTCCACCAGTTTGCAGTCTCAGGATGGCACAAACCAGCAGTGGTGCAAGCTGGGACCAGGTTACCGTGCAGGGCAAGGCAGTGGTAAAGAAAAGGGGTGAAGAAAGCCACAAAACCTCCATCCTGGCAGCAGGCAGCCAGCACTTTCCATATGACCCAATTAGCCACTCCATTGGAACAAATCAGTGCAGGCAGTTTCTGCAGACAGGCAGGCAAGGGCTGCTGGTGGGGCACGGGGATGCACGGGAAGGTACAAAGGTGTTCTCCCCATGGAAAGCTGCATCCCCACCAGGCTGGGCTGCTGAACAGGGAGAAAAGGTGAGAGGCTTTTTCAGACTCCTGTGGCCAAGAGCCACTTGCCACTGAAGGTTGGACCATCTTGTCAGTGGCACAGATCAAGCTGAGGGAGTAGTTGGGGTGAAGGAGGACATGTAGCAATCAAATCTAAGAAGAAAGCCGTAACAACCCAGTTGGGTTGAATCAAACAACAAGAAGAGAGTAGAGACATTTCTTTAGGTTGAACTAATAAAATGTCCTGACTCATCAGTGCAAAAAAGGATCCAGGTAGTGTGCAGAAAGACCTGAACATCACTGAAGTCTGGGGTAATGGGAACAAGAGAAAATTCAACAACATAAGTGCAGAACACCATATTATAGGGACTTAATGGGACACCCAGAGTTATCCATTTGGAACCTCCTTTTAGTTTATTATTCACAGAATTCCTCTGAACCACAAATTGATGTCACTGTGAAACAGGCACATACCTTTCTGGGCTACAGCTGAGGGAACCCTGAAGGTTAAGCAATACCAAAATTTTGAAGATTTAAGCTTTGGACTTAAATATCTAATGCAAACAGTACAAACTGCTCTGATGCCTGAAACTTTCAATGTAATTAAACTTCAGGTAAGTTCTTGTAGGGTTGATCTCCTAGAATTGTCCCATCATCTTACTGTCCCCCATAACCTGTTTTTTACTCCTTTGGGAGACTGAAAGTTGATATCACCTATGAAAAGATGGGACTATAAGCAATTTTAAGACACTCTACTGAGGTTCAAGAAAATAATTTTACAGTCTAAGGATTTAGGAAACCAAAATATGAACCCAATGTGAACCCAAAAGAAATTTGAGATGTGACAAGCATGTTGCTTTGGTGCTGCTGAGCTTTTGGGAGCTTTTCTTCTGGTAGAAATATTTAGAAAAACATATCTCAAAGGCAGACTAAAATGGATGACAGTTTTCATGTACCAGAAGCTTATTTGGACACTATGAGTGGTGTATGCCTGGGTGGATGATATTTTTGTTGTGATTGTTCTTGTTCCTATTATAAAGGTTAAAGTTCTCATCAAATCTTGAAAAAGTCTTGAGGACTAATAGGGCAAAGCTTCCCCAGCACTGAGCAGGGCAAGGAAGAGGTTAGGTAAAGACTTTAGCAAAAACATTGTGGTGACTGGCATCAACACACATGCCACACAATAAAGATGAATTAATGAATTTCAAAGTGGTCCTTTCTCACTCCTCTTTTGTCAACTTCTTGCACTGCTGCTGACTTTTTACTGTTCAGCTTTTCTTCCTGATCCTTTCACCACACATGTGGGCTACAGGCATGTGTCTCCTGCCTCCCTGAGCCTTCAGAGCATCTTACTTGTATCTCAGTAATCAAAGGAGATTTAGAAGCTATCAGGTTACCTTGCTCCTTCGAAACCTTCTCAGTGACAATGCCACAAATTGGTGGCTCTCAGGAAGATGGCTGCTGCCAGTGTAAGCTTTGATAATAGAAATGGTAACTGAAATTTAAACTTATGACATTTCTACTACTCAGAGGAAAATGTGCCATCACAGAAGGGTTTCTCATCATCTGAAATTTCAAATTGCTGTGTATTACACTGTGGGGACCATTTTTCAGAGCCGCAAAGACTTATGTTAAAGTAGCTTTCTGACTTTCTGGGAAGAGCCTGGCACTGGTACAGGAGCTGGAAACTGAGCTGATCAGCACCCTAATATACCCAACCAGAATCAACAACTTTGTTCTTCTCCTTGAGACCAGCCTCCCTTTAGCCTCTCCATCATGATGGATGGCTCAGAACTCATGTCAATGGGATGCCCAATGAACAGAAAATAGTCCAGGATCTCCAACTGACAAAGGAAGCATAAAGGATGTGTAAGGATTGTGTAGATTTACCTAGCCGTGTACTTCAGAGGCTTTTATACATATAGTCCCTGCTCATGCAACTCCTTTTGAATTTTCTCCCATTCTATTGCACCAAAATCTACATGCATGAGTAAGGCAAGTTCTGGTAATGTTTTCAAAGGGCTGCTGGATTCCAGGTCAGCCAAACCTCAAGTGAAGCAGGGTAATTATCTTCTCCTGAGAAGTAAATATACATACACGTTCTCTTTGTACATGCTAAAATATTTAAATATGTAAAAATATGGATCATAATTAGGGGAAAGTTAGACTGTTTAGCATGCCCTTGGTAGTTTTCTTTCCTTTCTGTATGATGCCCTCCTCACAAAAAGATACTTCACCATAATTGTGCCCTTTCAGGGCAGTCGTCATGTAAATTTTGTTCTTGTTCAGTTTGTTCTTCCCTTGTGAGCTCTGCCATGGTTATGGTGGCCATCCTGGAGGGAAGGATTTATTCCCCAGAGTCTCACAGAGCTGCCTTTGATACAGAAGTTAGTAAGCTGTAATGCTCACAACTCTAAATCCAGGGAACTGGGATTTCATCCTGACTTCCAGGTGCTGTAGTATCTTCTGTAGTAACCTATATTTTGATGCTGCTCCAGTGATCATTTCTTTGGAATGGGCACCATTAAAAATTACAGATCTTTGAATCAATCAGGATCTGCTTTCTCGTGGCTCTGCTCCTTACAGACATTTACAACTGAAAAAATTTTCTTAGGTTGCTGCAGGAAAGAAAATGCAAATCTTATTACACAATTACAATTTCTGCTGTTGAGCTTTTTCCTATTTTTGTTTCTTCATTATGCCCATGTATTTTGTGTCTTCGAGTTGGAAGCCCCTCACATGCACACGTTTTCCACTCTAGAAATCTGACAAAACTGCTGGATATCTGAACTTATTTCTTGTTTGGACCTTTTGGGCAGCAGACCCCTCAGGCTTGTGGAGAAAGTTCAAACCCCATTGATCAGGGCTGTGCACAGAGGAATAGCAGTGAGCTGCAGCAGCTGTTTGTCAAAGGCTGGAAAACACTAATGACAAAGCTAATTATTACATTTCTCAACTCCATCCCTTCTATTTCATGCACACACTAGCAGAGAAATCTATTATTGCACTACAATCCTCACATCTTGGGGTAATGTGACAATGTTACTCTAATTTCATGAAAAGTTACAGTGTGAAAAGAGCATTTTGGTTTGGTTCTCCTGCTGAGTTTTGTTTCCTTCTATTTTGTTTTGGAATACTTGAAGTTTGTATTATTTATGATAATTTTCAATATTACTGAAATTATTAGAAGAAGTTTTCTTAATATTTTCTGGTCAACTTTCATTCATAATGTTCTACTTCACTAAAATGCCTATTTTTCTATGTAAGTGCTCTCCCTTATGACTCTAATAGATCTCACTAAAGGTCTAATTTCACATTTACTTCCTCTACATCATAAAATGGATGGCTACCTCTTCTGCCTACTAATACACACATCAGCACTTAGATAGACACACTGTGCAGCTAAATAAAAATCAACATTTCTATGCTTCTAAGGCACAGGAAGATGTAAAAATCCCAAACCCTCCACAAGATCTAAAAATCCCAAACCTTACACAGCTGTGCTGCAGTTTAGCTTGCAATTGTGAACATTGTTATTTATCTTGAGGAAGGTGGGATAAGATGATGCAGCACACACACATGTGCACATAAACTCACACACACATAATTCCAGACTTCATAGATGCCTGTGTGCAAAGTTTCAACAAACCTTTGCTTTGCATTGTGAAGGAAAAATCTGAGAGATTTTAAGGTTGTTACCCTCTGTCAAATATAGCAGAAAGATGTGGATATCTTTAAAGGCCAAAAGGAAAAAAAACCAACACTAAAACTGAACCAAAATTCCTGAATTAAGCACATTTACACACTATTAAATGCATTTGTATTGGTCAGTATTTGCAGATTGGCTAATATGAAGAAACTCAACTACTGTATTCATAATTCACTCTTCAAGTGTACTCTGATTGTAGATTTAACTAATGCAAAGCTTGGAATAGAAAAGGACTTCAAAATAAAAAATAGATATTTTCTGTGCTGCCCACACTGCTCCACAGTATTCCCTAAAAAAAAAAAATACAGAAAATTCCTTAGAAGTCTTTATTTTCAGAAATTTCAGATTTCTTTGTTGTTGTTTTTAGCTAGGTGTCTGTCTGGACAGTGGGGTTTGATGATAAAGTTTTCTGACCCCTTGGCCTTTTGGTCCCAAAGGGAATGCTCAGTGTGCAAGACTTGCTGGTGAGTGGATGCACCAACACTGTAAAGATTTCCACAACGAAGCAGGAAAAATTAATGTTTAGCAGCCAGTTTGTTCTTTCTAAGGACAGCCCTTCTCTAAAGACAGTTTTGCTTCAAACATTCTTCCCCTCAACCAGAAGACTTGGCATCCCTTCTGGCAGCTGGATCCAATACCTGAGCTTTGATCCAGGTCCTGCTGAACTCTGCAGGTCCCAACCAGCATCAGAGGATGCTGGATCAAGGCTGGAGTGTCTGGCAAATATTAACTAGCTATGGCATGGAGCCAAGAGATAAAGCTGGTAGAAAGGGGAGGGGGCAACAAGAGAGAAAAAAAAGGATTACCATAAGTACTTTCCATTTTCATTTTTCACCAACATTTTGAACCACACAGAACTTTTTAACCTTTACTATGAACACTCTTGAAGAAGATGAAAATCTGAAGTGTCACAACACAGAAGAGGTAAATAACTATTTTTCCTGTTTGAATACATAAAACTTCGTATCCTCTTACTTCCTCTTGTGCTTTGTCATATCAGCCTCTGCCTCATATTTTTAAGAGAACAACCTGGCCCTTGCCTCTTGCTGCACAAATCAACCCATGCCATTGCCCATTTTTGCACAGAGAAAATCCCCTGTTGCAGTCAGAAGATGTAAGATTTGTTCTGTAACATTCCCATGATTCAGCTGAAACAAATAACAATAAATAATAAAGAACAAAAACAAAACCCAAACCAAAACAAATAGCTTCCTGTGTGAGAAAGTGTTTAGTTGTTCTGGTTAGAAGAATCAGTCTAGGCAAACATGAAGAATACAAAGGGAACACTGCTTGTTGGAGACTGAATTTTGCTCTTAGATATGCACGTGTAACTTCTTCTGAAGTTAACAACATAAAAACATATCAAGGGCAGGATTAGGTCATAGGACATTTGCATCATGAGCCATGGATCCAGATCAAGGCCATCTTAATAACCAGCAACTAGCAAACATTTTGGTTGCCTACCTGATCCATTTCCGTGAAGGTGCTCTGCTCCTCATCTTCCTCCTCGATATCAGACTCTCCCACAGCAATAGGTACACAAATGGACAGGTCAGGATTGGTCATAAAATCATCATTGTCCGTAATTCCTAGGTGTTTCTCCCCATTTTTATTCATCCCATCCTCAGCGTGGTTCTCTTTGTAATTCTCCATGTCTTTGCCAAGCTCAGCAGTTGTGTGACTGTTCACACAATTGTTAAGGGCACCTGTAGTCTGGGCTGCAAGTTTCATCATTGCCTTCTTTTCAGCTGTTGTCTTGGGGTGCCGGAGGACATTGCAGCAAAAATTCCACAGGGTGTGTTTCATGTACTGGAGACCCCTGTGGATCCGAGCAAAAGCGAGCTGCAGGTTGTTCATCTCCCCATCCTCATCGGGTGCTGAAAGGTTGTCAGCACTGAAGGAGCTGAGCAGCAAGGCAAGGAACAGGTTGAGCACCTGAAAAGAATAAAGTTTGAAAGGAAATCAATGGCCTTTAATTGTGGAGGACAATGGTTTGGTTCTGGAAGCTGGAGGGTCTGAGTCTCATCTCATCTGTGCTGCCATAACACCACCTGTGTTTGTGGAACTCCTTCTATTTATAGGTGGTTTCAACAGAAGAAGGAGGTCTGCAGACATTTCTGAGCACATTAATTTTAGGTCCGTAGACAAGAACACACTCTGACAGTCCCTTTCCCCTTGCAACATCCTAAAGTGTGGTAAAGAAAAGGCAAAGCTCAGAGACAGATTACGTGATAAAATTTTCATTGGAATCTATATCACGTAAATGTTCTCCTAAGTGGTGGCATGATGAATTTCCTGTAATTGCCAGTTTTCCATCTTGGAGAAAATAATTAATTATAATGGTAATTAACATTCAGAAAGGTACTGCTTCCATGTAGATAAAGACATGGGAAGAATGTTTATGGACCTCTTTGTTTTTTACTCAGTGTAAGTATATTTACACTGAGTATTTATATTTCATACATTCATGCATAACATATAGAGACCTGGACAAGCTCAAGAAGTGGGCCCACGTGAACCTCATGAGGTCTGGCAAGGCCAAGAGCAAGGTCCTACATCTGGTATCAGTACAGGTCAAGGGATGAAAGGATTGAGAACAGCCCTGTGGAGAAGGACTTGAGGGTGCATGAAAAGCTGGACATGAGCTGGTAATGTGAGCTTGCATCCCAGAAATCCAACTGTGTCCTGGGCTGTACCAAAAGCAGCAGGGCCAGCAGGTGGAGGGAGGTGATTCTCATCCTCTACTCCTCTCTCATGAGACCCCACCTGGAGTACCATGTCCCCAACACAAGAAGGACATGGAGCTCTTGGAGCAAGTCCAGAGGAGGCCACAAAGATGATCAGAGGGCTGGAGGACCTCTCCTAGGAAGAAAGTCTGAGAGAGTTGGGGTTGTTCAGTGTGGAGAAGGTGCTGGGGGGATGTTGCTGCAACCTTTCAGTACCTGAAAGGTGGCTATAACATAGACAGGGACAGACTTTTTAATAGGGCCTATTGCAACAGGACAAGGCATAATGGTTTTAAATGAAAGGAGGGGAGGCTTAGACTAGATATAAGGACGAAATAGTTTACAGTGAGGGTGGTGAGACACTGGCATGGGATGCCCAGAAAGGTGGGAGATGCCCCATCCCTTGAAACATTCAAGGACAGGTTGGATGGGGCTCTGATCAACCCAATCTAGTTTGGTATGTCCTTGCCCACTGCAGGGGGCTTGGACTAGATGACCTTTAAAAGCCCCTTCCAATACAAACCATTTTACCATTCTATGATAGTAATATACATATACATGGGACTTAATCGAAATAGTACATTTGGAAACATTCCAAACATTTTTATGTGTTTTCACAGATAATTTTGATTTAAACATGCTCTGGGCCATGAAAAAAATCTATCCTGACTGTGAATAAACATCTAAGAGGTCACAGAGTTTCAAACCCTTTTCCCTCCAGGCAAAAACAAGCCATCAAAACCAGGATCAATGGGATCCTGGTCAAATCTGACCAAAGCTCACCCTCAAAATAAGTTTGGTCCTGGAAATAAAAGTATTTGAAGATTTTTACAGATGCATGAGAAGACTGAAACTGATCTGGAATCTAGGCTTCCTCTTGTTCTGCAGCTTCAGAACTGTCTGGCTTTCTTGGTAGTGCCCAGCAAGATTAGACACAAATGAAAAAAACCTCCAGTTATATAAAATAAATAAAACCAGCTTCTTCTCAAAGGCTATTCTCAATAATATATCTTGCAGCCTGATCATCAGCTGCTGTGTATGGGTCATCACACCTGCTCGTGATCTGAGAAGACTGAATTAGAACTTTCATGCTGGAATGACATGGGCAGAGGGTCAGACTGGAGGTAGATACCTGGGAGGATGGAAATGGCACAAGGATGGCACTAACCAACATCAGCTGTAATGTTTTTACTCAGAATAAACTAGAACCAAATTGCCTGGCATCAACTCCCCTGCTGCCTCTACCAGGCATGTGGGTGCCAGTTCTCTGGCACTTCAAGGAAGAGACCAATGCTGCAGCACTTCTGCTGTTTTAGCAATAAAATGGATTTTATGAAGATATTTTCTCTGTGATCTCTTAATGCCACCAGAAACACTTGTAAGGCCCCCGGCTTATGCCTTTCTGATAGTATTTTAAATTGATAAAATCTGCTAGCCCAAAACAAACAATATAAACAGTACTGAGCCATTGAGACACACAAGGTTTTGCTATAATCCACACCTCCCCCCCCAGCCCCTGCCCTGTTCTACCTTATTTCAAATATTCAGAATACATGAACTGGAATTTTGAAAACTAGCCCAGTCTTAATCACTCCGGTGACTGCATTTGAAGTGTCCTGTCAGGACTGTTTTGTAAAGTACTCTTTGCAATCACTGTGATTATAAACGAAAGCAGTTGGTGGCACAGCAGATGCCCACGTCCATTATGAACTACTGAATAAACTATTGTTGCACGGAGCACTACCCTGCTCTGAAGTAAAGTGAGATTAAAGCTAATTGTTTCTGAGCTGGCCCATCATACTGGAGTGTCACTGACAGCTTGTGTGGGTCTCCTCTTAATCACTGTGGTGGGTCTGGTATCAATCAATCTTTCATTTCATATCCCACTCAGAGGTATTGCAAGTGATGTGGTCTGATAGGTAGCTGAAAACCAGAGGCCTGGAGAGACTGCCAAGCAGATGGGAGCCCATCAGTGATGGAGGCACAGGGAGAACCACTTTAACAGTTTTCAACTGAGTTTGATAGAAGTATAGATTCTCAGAGATAACCACATCTCTACATGTGCCCTGAAGTTAAGCATGTAGAGAACAGACACTGCCCAGGTCACCAGCACAGAGCTTGGAACAAGCCACAGCATGTGTTTTCTTCCCGGTGGCTACTTAGGGACGTGGGAAGGAGCTGGAGAAAGGGAGGGAATAAAGAAATTCAGAATGAAAATATTCTGGTCTTCAGATGTTCAATTCAGTTACTTTTACAGGGGTGTCCACTACTCTTTGATGTTACCTGAGACATCTGCACCAGACCTGCAGGAGATACGTATCCTCCCAGATCTCCAGCAGGAGTGTGAGGGGGTATTGCAGCAGGCAACAGACTGGTGGCATTTAGGGAATTCAATCCCTAAAGATGGCAGCTGCCTCCACACTCAAACACCACAGCTTCAGGGTCTAATGAGATCTTTAAGCCCCATCTGAATGAAAACAAATTCATAATGTAGACAATGGAGCCTGATCAAATGCTGGTGACCATGTTAGGACTGCATGCAGCAGCCAATAAATAGTCATCTAGTCAACTGGCCTTACGCCCAAGTCATCCTGAGACAACCAGCTGGCATGACACACTGTTATGGCAGAGCTTTGTCTAGTTTGAGGCCAGGATGGCATTAGACAAAACTTAGTCAAGTTCTAGGTCTTTGCAGGCTGTAGTGGTAGCCCAGACATCTTCGCTATCCATCAATAGTGAAGGTGCCTCCATGGAGGCACCTAGAGTTTTTCTGAAGCTGAATTTCTTCCCATTCTTCATTAATTCTGCTGTTCACAGAAAAATTTGTTTGAAATGCCATATTTTACTTTTTCATAATTATTTAAGATGTCAAACTGCAGTTATGTAAGCCTTTGCAGATATACCCGCAGGTGTCTATAATAGGTGGTAACATTCCTAGTGTTGTTATTTACCAGGGATTATTAGGGCAATGTTTTTTGCTTCCCAGAAAGGCAGGTGACATTTTGCACAAAAAAATATTTGCACTTCATGCTTTTAGACAAAAATAAATCTCAACTATAACTGCCTCCTTCCTTTATGAGCAGGTAACCTCAGAGGTGTATTGCTGGGCATTCAAACAGAGTGAACTGCAGTACAAGCACTTTCTGTTTGCTTATCCCCCCCATTTCACTGTACACTGCATTTTTCCAGAAAAATATATGCTCAACCCATGACACACCACATTTCCTGTAAAAGGCTGCTAATAATATCCAGTCCTCCTGGTTGCTAATGCAATGCTTTCAGTTGAAGTAAAAGCAAACTAAAGACATTCAGTTCCCAAAAGCAGTGGCAGGTTTGTCTGTCCATGTGGATCCTCTTCAAAAGAAATCTGCTTTCCAGTGACATTGATCAGCCAGTCCCTGAAAGCAGGTCACTTTTTTGGTCTTTGAGGTTAGGAATGAAATGACAGATGCACTCAAAGAAACCCCAACTCCTTTAGCATAACAACGTTAAGCATTCACCCTCATGAGAACACAGCCTGCTTCCATGGGTTGCTTCCCTTGTTAGTGCCTTTCCACAGCCTGTAACTGTAGTTATCCCATTGTAAGGCACAAAGGATGAGATTCATCCAGCCTTAAGGACAGGTGCCTCCCAGAGGCACCTGGAGGACTCTGCCTGGGATGCCTGTAGATGATGGGAGCAGTTTGGCATCACAGGAGGTACTGAAGAGCTGAAGTCACCTCCACCTCTGGTGGTGCCGGTTGCTGTTTAGGCAACTGCAGTCTTGGCAGTTCAGTCTATCACAAACAGCTGAAAGGTAGGGCTCTTAGCAATGAAGACCAAGTAACTCACACAGAATTATAGAGTATCTCCAGTTGTAAGGGACCCATAAGGATCATCGAGTCCAACTCTGTGCTCCTTGCAGAACTACATAAAACTAAATGATATGACTAAAGGTGTCATCCATGACTTGTCAAACCCAGCCAAGTATCCAGGAGGTCCTTTTTCATGTCAATCTGGTACTCCATGTCCCAGGCCAGTATTGGCCAACCTTTATAACCAGGCAACCTTTACCAGATGAGAGGAGAGCATGGGATGCTTCAGCCCATCCTGAGCAGAACTGCAGCATGAAGGTAGCAGGCCAGGTATTGCACAGTGCTGCACCAATTCTACAGTCGCAGCAAGTGAAGAGCAGAGAGGCATGAAGCTGTGAAGCTAATTCCTAGCTCCCCTAGCTCCCCCTCGTTCCCTCAGCTCAGCAAGCTGCTGAGAGGACTAGGCAGGGGCTCTTGGTGAAGGCAGGGAAACACATCCCCTGCCACGGTGGGCTGCAGTCTGAGTGCCTCAGCTCCATCATCTCCTTTTGTTTTGGCCATCAAGGTAGAAAAACAGACAGTGTAATTTCAGATGACACTTTCTGATTAAACCCTCTTCAAAAATACCTGTCTGCAAACTCGGTTGCTGAAATTTAAATACTTCTGAAGCAAAGGCATGTGGCTACTTCCATGTTTCTCTTCCATTCTTGTATTTACCTTGACTTGGCAAAACTGGAATGATATAAATATTTACGTATTTAACCTTCTACCTGTCATTCAGTCACTGTCCAGGCTCTACAATTCCCCTGCACTCCTGTGAATTGATCCAGCAATGTGTTTGCTGCACTGCACTCTCAGTGGAGTCATTCACTGTCCTGAAGACAGGCTGAAAACCAACTGCAAAGTCTAAGTATGTAACTTGGAAGATTTTAAATAATTTTGTATTTAATTTGGCTTGGAAGGAGGATGATGTTCTCCAGAAGTTCAACAGCAGTACCATCATCCCCACTGCTGGTGATGAAGAAAAGTTCAGGGAAACTATAAGGGACCTGCATCACCTTAGGGTGCTTCCCTGTGGAAGAGGAGCCAGTTAAACAGGTTTATCTGTAACAACAGGGTGAAGAGCATGTCCTATCAGTCAATTCCATTATGCAAAAAAGAAAGCGATTAAAAAAAAAATGTATTGCTGTGGGAGCACGTTGTCATTTCTGTCACTCAGCTGCACAGAAAAGCCCAGGCAGAGCAGCATGGGAACGTACCTGCTGGGATCATCAAATATGTACCCAATGCTTTCTTGTGGATAAAACAGGACCCATAAACGTCAAGTTATTCAAACCCACTTCTCTGGCAGTGACTGTAAGACACAGACCAGCAAGAAGATCTTCAGGCACTCTTTGGCCAGTAGAAGAAATTGATTTCCTTCCTTCCTGTTTGTTGTCTGATGGCAGTGGACATCTGCACTGTTCTTTGGCTAACACAGATGGGAAAGATGCAGCTTTCTCTTTCCTCTCCAAGCCTGATAAAAACATATCAATTTTTTTTTTCAGTAGTAAAATCCATGAAGCTGCAAAGAAAAACTGCTCATAAAGGGGTTTTCCCTGTATCAAAGAAGTCTGAGATTTGAGTTTATGCCAGAGACAAAAAAAACCAGGGCATCTAGTCTACCTTTCTGCTACTGTAGGATTATTTCTTTCCTTGGAAGTATATTTTCCAATTCCCTCTACATTTTCATCCTGGGGAAAATTTATCAAGGGAGAGTACTCCTGCAAAAAGCAATTTACATGATCAGTTATTTTCTATATTCCCTTTTCTATTATTTCAGCTATTTGTGTTTGGTTAAGAAGCTTATATCCTCCCAGCCCAGTTTCTCTTTATCCTGTGGTCAATCTCATAATCCCATTCTTGTCATATCTTAGTTTTTTGCTGTCAAAATGCTCATGATACCACAAGTATAGCATGTGATCTTTGTGGCCAGAGGCAGATGAGAGAGAACAAAGTCTGGAGCAGGACCAATCTCCTTCAAGTTTCTTGCCAAGATCAGGAAAACACATGGAAATGGGCATTGGAGTTTCCTGCTTTGCATTCAGACATCTTCCCAAGTGGACTCTGATCCTACAAGGCAGGCTAGAAGCTGCATATAAGAGGTCTGTGGGGCACCAGGTTGTTGCAACAGCAATTTTTTTCTTATCATCTCCATGTTAATGTGTTTGGTGAAAGAACTGTCTTATTTGTTTACATATAAATAGCAATATCAAAAAATACAATAATATAAAAAAATATTAAAACCAATACATTAATTAATCTTATTTCCCATGTAAGAGTCCTAAAATACATTAGGATGATAACAAGAGGGGATGTTCTCCACCAGGAAGAGAAAATGGAAGTAACATGGTAGGAACAATCCTCTCATATACAAATACAAAAATAGCTATAAATCCAGTGATTTCAGGTAAACTATTTCCATTTTCCTGTAGAAAGAAGAGGAGAAGGTCTGATTTTTCCCCTATCCTCACAACAACCGTGTGCCATTCCCTGCCCGTACAGAGCAGCCATCACACACAGTGCACCTGAACATCTCATCCCTGGGGCGTAGCAAAGACAAGGGCAAAGGCATCTATAGGGTTCCCTCTATAGACAGGATGGATCCAATCCATATGGTTAGAGGAACCTGAGCCCAGTGTGTCCTGCCCTAAACCCTGGCTGCACCAAGTGAGATGAAACAAAGGAGGAGAAGTGCCTTTTCTCTCTGCTGACTGTGAAGAATAAGGTAGGGTGGCAGATCCAGCTGCAGCTATCTGCAAGGGAGACTCTGGAAGCTGTGTGAGATGAATGTGTGTGTCCCCATCCCATTTGTGGCTTTTCTGTATTTACCATAAGTCTAGGAGTTCTGCTGACTGTTCTCCACTTCTGGTATTGACATGGGTCACAAAGATCAGAAGGCTGGAGCACCTCTCCTATGAGACAGACTGAGAGTTGGGCTTGCTCAGCCTAGAGAAAAGAAAGTTCTAGGCAGAACTTGGACCACCTGCCAGTACCTGATGGGGTTACAGGAGAGCCAGGGAAGCACATTTTACATGGGCATGGAGTGATAGGATGAGGCAAAATGATTTCAAGATGAAAGAGGTGAGATGTAGATTACATATTAAGAAGAAATTCTTCCCTGTCAGGGTGCTGAGACACTGAACAGGTTGTCCAGGGAAGTTGTGGACATCCTCACTCTGGAAGCATTCAAGGATAGGCTGGATTTGGCTTGAACCAACCTGCTCTACTGGGAGGTGTTCCTGCCCATGGCAGGGGGGTTGGGACTTCATGATCTTTAAGGTCACTTCCAATCCAAACTATTCTATGACTCTGACATTAAATTTCCTCACAGTTTCAGTGGTCTCTTGTGCAGCCAGTTGTCTATAAACAGTACCAGGCAGAAAAGTGATGCTGGATGGCAGCTGTGCTCACCCATGTTTGGTGGTGCATGCATGGGTGGGGGGAATGGTCACCCTTTCTTGCTTCAGAGTTCACAGGGTTATGGATAATTATGGATAATTAATGGGGCAGATTCCGTGGTGCTTTTCTCACCACTTTACATCTAAATCTTGAGTAATGGAAGGGTAGATTAAGCCCATTAATTACACTTCACGGCACCTGCATGGCACATGGGAGGTTTTTGAGGTCACTTTAAGCTGCCATTCCTCCTTCTCTGCTTTCAGTACAACTCTAAAGCTGCACTATCAGTGGGCTATGCCAGTCCTGGCATGGGCACTTGTGTAGAAACATTCACACCAACTGTACCACTCCTAGTGCTGGTCAAGAACTGCTGAACTGAATTTAGATTATTTTTTTTTTTTAGCTGAGTAATTGCCACATTTTTAAAGTCTCTAACAAATGTCAAAAGATGATTCTCTGCAAACCAAGTGCTTCCTGATCTGAAACCCTAAGTCTCCAAGCCCTATATGATACAGAAGGGTGGAATGCTAAGCAGGGTCAGAGGGTGGTGAAGCACTGGCACAGGTTGCCCAGAGAGATGGTAGAAGCCCCATCCCTGGAAACATTCAGGGTCAGGTTGGATGGGGCTCTGAGCAACCTGATCTGGTCAGAGATGTCCCTGGCTCACTGTAGGAGAGTTGGACTGCATGACCTTTAGAGGTCCCTTCCAACCCAAACCATCCTATGATTCTATGAAATTCTTTACATTACTAAAGCCACTGCATAAAACCAAACATGTTCCAGCAGGTTTTTCATCAAGTATCAAAACAACACTAATTCACCAGCATAGCAAGAGATCTATCAGGGCTGGTGTGTAATTCCCAAACCACTGTCTAGACAGACAAGTCCAGCTGCAAACCTCTCTCAGCAAGACAACTGGGTTTGTGATGTTAAAGGCTCCACATACCCCAGAAGCATTAGGGAAACTACAGAATGTTTATTGATTACAAACCTAGAGACAATTACCTTTGTGCTAAGTCAAGAAAACTGTTTAGTTGTCATGATGATGAGGACATCAAGACAATTAGAGAGCAAGACAGACAGCACAGCCCTGGACTGACAGTACAGACTTGGAGGCTTTGCTATTGCTGCTCCCAGCAAGGAGTGATGGTAGGGGAGAAGAATCTCCATAACCTCCAGAATATTTTCACTTCTCATATGCAAACACCATTTCATCAGCTGCTCTACCAATTATTATACAACAACTAAAAACAAGAAAAAAAAATTTTGGAAGTTAAATCTTTAGGTTTGGTTTGTTGTTTTGTTTTTTTTTTAACCTGCTCTAACCCTGAATGGCTGGGCTTACATGGAGGAAAACACCTGGTCAAGACAGAGTGGGATCCCTGTAATCACCCCTTTAAAATTCAGATCCCACACCTGAGAGGAGGACACTCAGCCACAACCAAAAACTGCTCTCATTTCTGCACTCAGTCATCTCCAGGCCATGATGTCCCTTTGGCAGTCACGACTGCAGATCAAAAGAAAGAGGTAATTCCCATTTACATGTGGCAGAAACCCTCTGGGGAAAGGTAAGACATTAAAAAATTAATTAAGAAAACCTGGAAACAGAGTATCAGGGAAACCAAACCAGTGATAGTGGCTAAAGTAAGGAATGACTTCCCTACATGGAATGTGTTATACCAAAGCAAAACCAGCATGAGGGTAGGTTCAAAGTCTAGCAAATTAAATCAGAGGGAAGAAATAATTAATAGTAATGGTTTGATTTGTTTTGTTGATGGTGGTAGTTTGTGGGTTTGGGTTTTTGTTTGTTTGGGGGTTTTTTTTGTTTTTTAAAGGGGGAAGGCAACACTATTTTCTTTATAATGTTACTTTCTAAATCATTTCCAAGGTTTGATATTATAACTTGGGCTCCCTCACAAACTCACACTTTCTTATGAAGTGAAATGTGAAAAGGATGCCTCTATAGTGAACTTGGGGGCTGTAAGGAGGTTCAGGTTTTTTTGCATTTTGTAAGCACAGGTTCCTGGGAGGGCAGCCCAATGGCAGAGCTGTCTGCCAGCCAGGAGGGCCTCTTGCAGGAAAGCTACAATATAGATTTCTGCTAATAACTTTGCACAGTAGCAAACCTCCTGCCTACACAGCACATGTCTGGCCTTGCAGCTTTCACATACCTCTGCTGGAAAAGGCAGATGACTCCAAAGCAGGAGGGTACCTCTGTCTTTCAGTAAAATAACAGGGCAGGAGGGTTTACCAATGGTGCTGGTTATATCTCCAAAGTAAGAGCCACCCTGTATTTGCAAGGTGCTGTCACATATGCCTTGCTGCTGTCCCAAAAAGTGACCCATTTCCTCTGCTATCATCTGCTCCCAGCTCCCATGATGAGCCCAGCCTGTCTGGCTCCTTTGTCTCTGACCTTTTGCAGGTTTCTCAGTGCTTCCTAAAGCCCCAGGGAGACAACCTTGTTCTGTTGCAAGGAAGGGAAGAAGGTGGATATGCTGTATTCCCATGGTGTGTATCTACAAGATAAAGCTCAAAATGAGCTGTGTTTTGCAGAAAGCATTATTAAAAACATAAGAAAAGCATTTAATGGAGGACTGGCTACCATCATCCTTCAAATCAGGTCTGTGCTGAACCTCATGATCAAAGCAAACTATTCTTTCCAAGAATGATGAGCTCATCTTTGACTGCCTTCTTATATCAGGAGATCAAAAAGTTATTTTGCTGACGTGGCAGTTTTAATATTATTTTATTTATTTATTGCATTCTTTGTGCCTGGCTGAAGTTCCAGAAACTGGGGTTGCTCAAAAACTTCTTTAGTGCAAGATGGGGAAGCAAAGGAGAAAGTTGGTGTTGTAAATTGCTCAGGAGAGCATTTTTAGGAGTTTTCATCCACTGCCAGTCTGCTAGAGAAAAGAAAGGAACCAAGAGCTAGGCAGATTCTCCATTTTATGGTCTAAAAATTGCATCAGCAGTAGCAAGTGGAAATAAGCCAAGACCTGTTCTCCATCCCCAAGGGTCAGATGACTTCAGCTCCTCTCTCTTCTCCCTCTCAGGATTGCTTTGTGGCTGATGTCCCCAGCCAGAGCTGTCCCTTGAGTGCCTTGGCAGAAGCTGGAATAGAGTGGCCAAGGAATGTGCCAACCAAGAAAAAGGAGGAACCCTCATAATGTTTGAGATGCATGCCCTGACAAGTTTATAGGTACAGACACATTCCTGCATTTTCAAGTCAAAAGACTTCAGTTGGCATTTTGCACTTGCTGAACACCCAAGAAATGGGATGGCAGGACAGCAGGATGTGGAAAACAAAAAATTATGAGAGAAGAGAAGGAGCATGGAAGTCCTCCTGGAAGCAAAATGCATAAGAATGAGTTTGTAGGACAATGAGCATAGGAGCACTCTTAGCCAAGTGCAATAAATAAATGAGAAGGGCCAGGAAGACAAGAGAAATGGTGGTGAAAAGGAGACTGCAAACAAAGAAGAAGGGAGATGAGCTGTGAGTAGAGCTGCTTGAAAAATGCCCGTCCCCAAAGCCAAATATAAGTGCCTCTTTTCATCACCATGAAAATTCAGCACAGAAAATGTCAACATTTTTAACAGTGTACTTCAGTCTGAACCCTGATATCTGTTAGTGTGTACTCATTACCTGAGAAAATACAGCAGTGACCCACAGAAGGCAGAGCTTCTGTACAGAAATTGCCTTGGTCAAAAATAAAACCAGTTTTACATTGAAATAATTACAAGAATTGCAAATGGATTCAGAACAAAGACTTGGAATTTCCTTGTGTGTTGGGAAGGGTGAAGTCAAGAGACTGAGCTTGCAGAAGATGCTATGAAAGGCAAAAAGCCAAAACAATGTAGGATGAGGAAGAGATTTGCTCAAGGCACAAGACTAGGAAGACTACAGCAGAAATACATGGCAATGTCAAAGGGGGAATTACTATAATCAAGGCCACAGCTGACCAGAAAGAAAGAAAATACATTTTATGTAGAAGATAAATAAAGAAAGGGCAGATTTGTGTCATATTCAATGAGAACTAATTTAAACAAGAGTCTGGCTAGGGATGACCCAAACAAAACAGGAAGAGAAAAGATAACACATGAAATATAGAGACAGGTAGATAGAGCTAAACAAACTTAAATAGCAGCAAAGAATCATTAATGTTAAGAGGGATGAAAAAACAACAGCTATGATTCTACTTTCCTTTGCACTGTTTGCAGTACTACAAAGTTGATGGAGTAGATATGCAGCTGTTGCTACCTCCTCAGCAAAAGTGAACCTGTGGACCAGTGGTTTTATTGGGTTTAGAGCAGCTTTAACAGAGTAGGAGCCAGCCAAGCAGACTTTTGGGAAGCGAAGGAAATGTGGGATGGTAGCAGGAGACCAAAGGAAGGATCTCTGACTGCACAAACTTCTTACTGTTCAGTGAGACCCAAAAAGGCAGAAAACTGGTGCCTAACCCTGTGTACTACATTTTGTTACCAAATGCATTCATAAGCCTACTTCCAAAGACACAAACTATGTTGCCACGTACATGCCAGGTGGAGAAATGCTGGTATAAACATATACTGTATATGGAAAAAATAAATTTCAGTATCTTTTAAATATCAAACACCTCCTAAGAAGGTTATGGTCATCCCAAGTAGCTGATTGTTTCACATACCCCTTTCAAAAAACTATTTCTAGAGGCAACTGTTATATGAACTGCTCTCTGCTTACATTTGGAGGGTAGAAATATTTTAAACTTTTTTTTTTTTTTTTAAACAAAAGTATATGGTGCTTAGGTGTAATGAATAAAGTATTAAATTGTGCTGCTTGGTCTATTTTATTAGTAAAACCTTGCCCTTCCTTCAGCACATGCTAGGAAGAGTTCTGTTGTCATTACCCTTTCAATGACATCCAGACAACTCACACAGTGACATTAATAAAAAGAGACACATTTAGCTGTATCTACCTTTGCACACTCTTGTCCAATTAAATTTGACTCAGTGTCTTCTAGACTTTTAATAACTACCCAGCTATTAGCACGAACTTAACCACTGACAAAATCCTACTTACACTGTTGAGCAAGGACAGTTGTAGTACAAAAATGTGCTGTATTTTACCCTACTGATGTCTAGTAAAAAAGCTGCGGTTTTGAGTTTGAAAAAATCAGCTTTTCTTCATTTCTCAGACCACAACCAAGTCTTAAAAGACAATGTACTAGTGGCATCTTCACAAATAAAATATATATACATACATATGCATTTATGTATATGGTGGATCCTATGAAAAAGATTTCATCTTGTCAGCAGTTCCTATAAAGGAATCAATGCTTATGCAGTATTTTTTGAGAAATCTATCTGTCTGGGGAACAAAATTAGAACAAAAAGCATAAGGGTGGTTTCCAAGAGGCAGGTTGATTGAGGCATTCTTCTTCCTCCATATTTCTAAGTCGTCTCACACCCATAAAGGTTAACAGGAGATAATTACATCTTCCCTTACACACACACCTACAGAAGAGCACTAGCATTATTGCCAGATTTTATTCCTCTCTGATACATCCCCATGACTCATTTATAGATCAAGAAGCAATACTTAAAATTCTACAGCTGAAAATCTGCACCAAATGCCAAAATCTGTCACAGCCCACCCATGAATCTGGTTTTAATTCCTTATGAATCTGGTTTTGGGAATTCCTTATTCCACAGATGGGAAAGGAGCCACAGTCCAGTTTTTGTTTTCAGCAAAAAGCTTGCTCCTCTTTTGTGCTCCAACTTTTATTAGGATTTTGATTAGTTGTACTTCAAAAGATCTACCTTCCTGTGGATGGATATTGCAGGGGGGGGAAATGGCAGATTTTAGTATGTATTCAACATGGTCACCATATAGTACCTTAAAAACAGGGATCAAACACACTTGTTCCCTAATACAAGGTGTGTGCTCAGAGATAGTGACCACATGCAGACTCCACCTCCTCAGAAGAAACAGCTGAGCCTGTGGCAGGATACAGAAACTCATAAATCAGGAGTGACAGAAGGTAGAAGATTACTTTTTAGGAGCATATTTTGAAAATAGTTTCTCCTCCCATCTGTTCTCAGATGCATTTCCCTCGCATCTCCTGTGCAAAGAAGCCTTGTACCTCCCAGCTTTGAATGGGCTCTTCACCTACCATACAATGGCATCTTTGATGGTCCATCATAAATATCCTGAGGTTAATTTCCCCAGACATTTTTAGCACCAGCATCTGGTGTTACATGAGGGTGGACACTGATAAATCACAGAAGTTTCAAAGCCTGGAGTCTTAGGCAAATGGTTTGTCTTTAAAGTAACCCACAAGAGGATGCAAACTTCCCATCTCTGCTAGGAGTCATCAGAGGTAACTGGACTGATTGATGGTTGCTGTCAGGATTTATCTTTTTGATTAATTACATTTCTGGTGGACCTTTCATTACCACTGAGGGTGTTTGATACTTAAGCAGATACAGACAGATGTTCACTCAAAAGCAATGGCTACCTGAGTGCCCTGCTTCCCAAACACTGCTCAAGAAAAGATGGATAATGGGGAATACAAATAGCAGAAATTGTTTTGGGACACATGGACTATTGCAGGAAAAAGTATAAAGGGAGGAGTTAAGAAACTTGCTGGGGTTTAGCTACTTTCCTCTGTGGTTTGAATTCTCTGGCATCACACTAAATGTGATACTAATGGGTGTGCTACCAGCCACCAGCAGACATCAGTGGGAGCAAAAAAGGATGATAACACTGACAGTTGTTTTGACTCCTTTATGCTTTTGTCCCTAGATGTGCTTATTCATGTATCCTGGGCTGCTCTGCTGCAAAGCTGCACATGACTCAAGAAAGAAAAAAATCCCCCTCCCTTATGTAAGTGTCCAAGTTGAAGAGACAGACTCAAGTGACACTTCCACTTCTTGCTAATGGTCCCTTGGGCTCCCTGACTTCTTCTGGATGCTCTGTCTCTCCAGCCTCCATCTCCAGTATTCCCCCAGCTCTCATTATGGCTCCTGCAGCTTTCAGATGAGTTCTGCTCCTCCATGGTGCCCCACTTGCTGCTTTGTGGATTTTATATGTCCTGATGATGACTGTTACTGACATGTTTATTCTTGCCTGTTTGTAGAGTGGCCTTCACAGCTGATGTAACCAAAACAAAACTGCACATTTCCAGAATGCTGGGAGCTGCTTAAAGAGGAGATAAGGTGAATAATGGCATCCAGGACATGAACCTGGGGATGCAAAGACAGCGGAGGGAAGGCAGCACTCATCCAAGTCTTGGGGCACCTTGACCTTCTCTTTGAACATGCTGTGAACACACATTTCCTTGGAAAACACAGTTCATCCAGCTTTATGGAGTGCATCTTATCCCTTCTTCCTTCCACTAACAAGATGTGGAACTGGTGGGCCCTAAAGAGAGTACCTGCTCAGTGGTAGAAGGACAGTATGAAAAACTTGAGGACACAGGCCTCTACTGTCATTTGAAAATTAAAATATAAAACCTCAAATGTTGTAACTTGAGCATGTAATTCCTTCTCCCCAAACTTGCTTTAATTTCCAGCAAGCAGATTTAATCTAGTATTTGTAATTAGAAGGCACAAGATATTTTAAATTTGCAGTTCACTTGTGTAAGTCATCAGGTAAAACATCAATACTACATTTCTCTCCAAGAAGATTAACCTTCATTCACAGAGTGGATCTCTTCAGTAGTCCCCATGAATAAGTACTTGTTTGTCATTAAATGCAAAAAATAATCAACAAGACTCAGGGCAGCAGGTCTGGCTGCATCTCTTGAGTTGCACATTTCTCCAGGGACAGGCAGCAAAACCATGAAAATGGAGCTTCAGTAGTTCCAGATTTGTATGTAATTTGGAAAAGAAAACAAGGAGATATCTGGAAATGTGCTATCATATGTCATTAGTGTTCCATTTTCATTCACTTATTGGCACAAGAAATCTTAATGGATGAGACTTCATTCCTTTGGGGTAAAGCAACCCTTAATCACGCTGTAAAAAGTTTCATGGCCTTGCAAATTCCTCATGTAATGCTTCATGTCTCTTAAAAATGCCAGAGTCTTGATGTGGCTCCCCTCGGTGACAGTCCCTTCATGTCAGGCAGAAGTACAAGTCCCATCTGAAGACCTTTGACCATCATAATAGCTTTTGCAATCTTAGGTCTGAAAATGTAAAATTGTAATTCACTTTTACCTAGGCCTGTTAGATGTCCAGCAATTTTGCTATTACTAGTGATTTTACCACAAGGGACAGTGGTATGGCTCTATATCCATTTCATTTAAACAGAAAATCTGACACATTACCATAAACCTCTTTCAAGCTCAGCTGTGATCTGCTGAGACATTTGGAGTGATGGAGATGTATCAGTACTGGCTGAGACAGGACTTAAAGGCTACTCCTCCATGAACAGATTAAATGTTCCCAGGAACATTTTCTGGCACTGAGGACAAATGGTAAAGATCATCTGGCTCCATATTATTAATCTTTAAACCCTTTGCTAACCACAAATTTCCATCTGGGACAGTCTCTTATCTATGAAACTCGTTACATCCTTACAGTTGGCCAGCAGATGGATATTCCAGGATGGGCTACCATTCTGCCTGCACAGTAGCCATGTACACTCCCTCTTATGTTCCTCAATTAGAGATCATGGTGCTTAAGTGGTAATACTCAGTAAAGAACTATAGAAAATTGTTTTATACAGAAACAAACACCCGATGGCAAGGACTGTACAACCAGACAGTAGCCCCATCTTATATGCTTATAAAATATACCACAGCTACCTCTTCTTTGATGGTTTGGTTGCTTGCTTGACTGCAAAGTCCAATGTTAAAAAAATAGGCAGGAAAGGAAAAAACTGAGCTGAGTAATCAAAAGTCACACAAAAAGTGACTTTGCTGTGGTATAACCACTGTAGTTACTAAGTATTAGATAGCCACATGGGACCCACTGACTCCTTATGTTACTTAGGGTCACCTGAGGAAGTGATTCAGGATAGGAAATTGATATGAATTTCTTCCCATAGACCAAGCTTCACAGAGAGGAGCAGATTCATTCTGGCAGTAAAGGACCTTTAAGATCATCGAGCCAAAGCATTAATCTAACACTGCTGAGTCCACCACTAAACCATATCCTTAATTGCCACATCTACATGTCTTTTAAATACCTCCTGGGATGATGCCTGTAGTCCTTGCTCTTCCCCACCCAAACCCACCCACCCCAGTCCTCCCCATCCCAAATTTTTTTTACACATCTATCAGTTCACAATCTGTGCTAAATGGCCCTTCATCCTTTGTGCCCTTCTTCTCCTTCTAGGACAATTATTCCCATCCAGGTTGCACTGAAGGTTCAAGACAACCTTTTAGTGGTAGGAAGGGAGACTCTTGTGGAATCAGTGAGAAGTTGTGCATGGCTCACACTCCCCATAACCCAACTTCTGTCTCTCCTGCCCGGCTGCAGGGACATGTCTCTGTCAGAACAGATCTAGCTCTATGCCATTTTATCAACAGATTGTGGCTGCTAAAGATCAAAATAGTGGTGAATGAGGCCTGATGAGGTGGGGTTTTTTTGGTGTCTTGAGATCATCTTGAGTCCATAGATTTTAACCTGATGAAGGTTTAGCAGCCCTTTCCCAGAACATCACTTTGAGGAACTGTCCTACACGGACTTGCAGGGAGAGACAAAACACTTTTTTTTCCAAAAATGTGACATTTCCAGATTTCTGTGTTGTGAGCCATGTTAAAGCAGAACAAGCATCCATTAAGTTTTTCTCAGATGTGAAAGCAGAATAAAAAGACAGGCTCCAGATATATCTGACTTTTTCAGAGAAGCATTTCCATTTGGTTTACCCAAAGCAGGCCACTTTAAATCTCATCCAAACCATGCAGAGCAGCTCTGCTGCTGAGCACTCAAATTACCACAGGAAGACAGGAATAGAAAATCCTCTTAGGTCACCAAGTCAAGGCCCCTGCTACCATGTTTTTTTTTCTTCACAAATTACTCCAGCTGCATTTCACATGCTGTTGGTTTGGGGCTCTTCAGCCTTCCTGGAAAGTTCTCAACAACCCCACTGTGCTGACAGTCAGAGGACTTCTTTCCAGCCTAAAGGTGTCTGTGGTGATTTATACTGTTTTGGGATGAGCAATATCCCATAACTTCAACTGTTCCCTTTCCATGCCCAGCTCTGTATTCCCCTCAACTTCATATTCCCTTACTGTGCTTTCTCAGTAGTACTTAATCTTTCTTGAGCATCAGTCATTGAGGGTATATTGCATATCCAGTATTGCATTGTTAGGCAACAGTGTTGATACAGAACTTTCCCCTCTGCAATTACCTTTCCCATTCTGTACTAGAAACTTGATTATTTTTTTAATGGATACAATATATTGGTACTTTGGTCCAACTCACTGGCTCAGTAAGCCAGAGTGATACATAGTTGGGGATATCTACAGCTGAGTTTGCCTCCTCAAGACTTCAGCACAGAAATAGGTACTTTTAGGGTCTATTTAACCTGATGTATTTTATGTCTTTTTGAGTAAGGTATTTTATGGCTTCACAGATTCCATTTACCAGATCTGACTACAAAGGCATCTCCATGCAATTATCTCAAATGTAGATGTCCACAGTGACTGCTACATATATTTTTATTATCCTCTCAAACATTTGCTGTTGGTAAGATGCTGGAACATAACATAAATTCTTAAATAGGGCTGAGTGCATAACCTTACACTTTGTGTTTCATAATTCCATGCATCACACATTAATTCAATGATAATGGTTATGCAAGCTTCCTACAGGATAGCCTGAGAGCCTAGAAATTGATGGGGCTTTCTACCTTTGTGTTTTCAGAAAATGTCATGAATACTTTGCTGAGTGAATAGCATTTCCATGGAAAGCAAACAACACCAAAAGCCTAGGTCTGACCCTAGAAGAACTCCTCCAGCCTTATATTTCACCTTTCAGGATAATTGTGAATATGTCATTTCCCTGGTTAGACAGACTCTACATCTGGGCAGTCTTTCAGCTCCAGGAAGATAAAATCCACCATGAAAAAGCAGCAGTGAATTACCAGCTTGTGGTGGATTGGGGAAGTAGGAGGGGTTGCAGGTAAATCAGAGGTGAGACAGCAGCAGTCCAGAAACTCAGCCCTGAGGGTGAGGCAAGGCACTGCAGCTCTCACCTTGGGTTAACACTAACAGGTGCTTTTTTGGGTGCTGTCTGTGTCCAGGTGGCAGGCAGAGAATAAAAGGGGGGTTTGGTCATGCATGCACAAAGAGGTTGGAAGGGTTTTTTTACATCTGATTGAAGTGTCAGTTTAATTGATGCACGTTGTTAGCACCTGTTACACACAGTTGTCCTCTGAGAAGTGGCTGGTGTCACACTCAACTCTCTCCTCAGCTGACTCACCAGAGCAGAGGGCACTGGGCATGTCCTGGCTACCCTAATTCCCCTACATCTTCTTAATAATTCCTGCCTCGGTGACTTTCCTTATTAACCTCAGTAACATAAACATACATAGGAAATATGTTAAGTCCTTTATAAAATGACAACAGAAAGCAGAATTATTCCACTACCAATTGCAGACACTCGTTCTTGCAAATGAGGGAGAATCCGTTTTATTATCTGTCTGGTTTGGCTTTACCTTCCGAAGTGGCCTCAATTACTCTAAAAATGCCTTCTGATAACAGCATTACTGTGCAAAAGCCAGTTACACAGCACTTAATTTTCCAGCTATGATGCAAAATTTAGTTCTTTGAAGATGACTCAAACATCAGCTGACCAGCAGTAAACAGTAGCACTGGTCCAAGATATTTTCAGGATATATGAATACGAAGATCTAAGATGCTGTAAAATACCTTTGACCAAATGGACTGCTTTGTAACATGAAGTTACCCAGGGCACTTACAAAGTTTCTTTTCTTCTACTATTCCTTTGAATTTCTGTTAGTGTGGCTCAGTAAAACCTGTGAAATGAATCACTGAACATATCACAGGATCACAGCAGTTGTAACTCTTCCAAGACCAGCCCTTATTCTACAGTAGGTAAAAAGCAGATCTGTAATGTCGAGTGTGTGGTTGGGACAGTGACCACAGACTCTACCATAATACTGGCAGATGTGACAGAGAGAAGATTTAATCTAGAAGAGTGTGCAGTTCTACAGAGAGAAAAATCCTGTAGGATTTCCTCCATGCCCTCAGAAATTAAGAAAGTGTGCCAAATCCAAATGAGATACAACCTCAGGATGGTATTTTTCTCATTAGATCTGACTCTTGAAACTCAGAGGAAGAAGAAGAATCCCAGCAAGCTAAAAGTGAAACTTGATGGCAGATTGCAACCAAGTTACAAGTGAAAAATGCAGCTCTCAAGTTTGCTTATTTTAAAGGGCAAGTGGTGCTTTTCGGCTGCCATAATTTTTGCATCTGACTATAATCAGCAAACAAGTGAGTCTATGAATTTGAATCCCTCTCAGTGAAGAAAGCAAGAATTTTGCTGATGCCAGAGGAATGAGATGACCCTCTCTTTACCTGCTAATCAGCATCATGAAATCTCCACACAATGCAGCTGACACTGGAGGAGTCTCATGTTTCAGAATCTCTCGTTCTTTTCATACTTACGATTCATTTCCTCTTTCTTTTTTTTTCTCTTTTTTTTTTTTCTCTTGCCTTTTTTTTTATGTTTGTGGGTTTTTTTGCTGTACTTTGTTTGTTTGTTTTGGGGTTTTTTTTGTTTGCTTTTTTGTTATTTGTTTTGGAGTGATCTACAGACAACAATAATTTCTATTTACCAGTCAGTGCCACACACATACAGAATGGTTGATTGCAAAGGATAAAGCCAGCATTTCAGCATTTCTGCTTTCAGCTGACCAGTAACTTCAGCTTATCCAGACTAACAGAATTTTTCAGGTTTTACCTTTGGGACAGTCTTTTTCGGGCATTAAGGTTAAATATATGTAGTTAATGTTTGTGTAATCTATTATGGATCAGATTTCATATTTAACAGAACTTATGCACATTGATGAGTGTTAATATCTAAGGGTGTCAGATGTTGCAAATTCACATCTTTCAGTAACCCATGAATATTGCAAATCTTAACATTTTCCTCAGAATTTACCATATTTCATTTTTGGGTTTCATTATCATATGCAGAATCCATTGCTTAATAGCAGAGGGAGATTAATTTTCTGGATCTAATGCTAAACTCCCCCAAAACATGTACAGAAAGTAACAACTTTCCCCAACTCCTTTAATCACATTTATTTGCCAGAAAAATCTATAGAAAGAAGACGACAGAGAAAAAACAACCCATAAGTTACCTGCCACTTTCTGGTTAATCCTAGTTTAACTTGTTGTTTTGTTTTTTTTTTCTAAAAACCCCTATGAAGGATAATTTGTTCTTGCAATCAACATTTTCAGTGCAGAACTGTTAAAATATAAATTAATGTAATCAAAACAGCACACTCTGCTTTTCTACCAACTCTTTCAACAACTTTTCTATACCTGCAGCCCAGAACCAAAACGTTGGGTATTTAAAAGCAAAACAACCATTAAAACAATCAGTAGCAAACCCCAACATTTAAACAACTCTCTACATAAACAGGAAACCCATTAAAGCCCCGGTGCCAAAGATGCTCTGTAAGCTGAACAGACAAAACATTTCCAGAGTGACTGCAAGCCAGCAAAGCACTCCCTAAGATGTCAACAGGGAAATACAATTCAGTCTTAATAGGTTCAGAGCTTATGTAAGGCACACTTGTGGGATTGTCTATTAAAAAAGCAAGTGACACAACTGTAAACACAACCTCCAGCTTCCTAGAACATGCAGGCTAAAGACATTCAAAACTCCACTCAAAGACACTGTAAAGTTCAAGTGCTCTGGACTAAAATGGAAGGGAAATAAAAATATCTCCCAATACACTGACTGTTGAGGTGATATTCACTCCTCTATAAAAAGAGATCCAGAATCTCTTCAGCCTCATGAATGGCTTAAGAAATTAAATCGTTATAACCAGCTCATGTGCCTTTTCTTCTAGTAAAATGTTTTCTGTACTGCAACAAGCAGGAAGCCTTTATTCCTAGCTAGTAAAGCAATGCTATCAGCTTTGTACTTGGGGTATGAACAAGTGACAATTTGATCCATCAAATTAAAGCCATGGAGCAATGTGAGATTTGCCATTTATGGACTGAAAAGAATATACATTTCCACAGAGCCTCCGAAAGAAAACGGAGAAAAAATTAAAAAAACATCTAAAGAACTCACCACCAGGTTTCCTATCACCATGACCAACAAGAAGACGAGAAGGCACAGTGGCTGCCCAGCTACTTCCATGCAGTCCCACATGGTCTCGATCCACTCCCCGCACAAAATCCGGAAGATGATGAGGAACGAGTGGAAAAAGTCGTTCATGTGCCACCGTGGCAAATTGCCTGTTGTGCTTATCTTCTTCACGTTGTCCAGGTAGCTTTTCCCAAAAAGCTGCATTCCCACCACAGCAAAAATAAAGACAATGATTGCCAGCACGAGAGTGAGGTTCCCGAGGGCACCCACTGAATTACCAATAATTTTAATGAGTGTATTTAAGGTCGGCCAGGACTTGGCCAATTTGAAGACTCGCAGCTGTGAACGAAACAGAAACAACAATGTCAGTTCCTAGAAGCAACAGACATTTCAATTGATGAATTATTGAAGTGCATAACACATGAAAGACATTAAATGCCACAGTGTGTGTGGTACAGGGTGGTTTTAGCCATACTTCCTGTTAACCTCACTGCATCTACTAATAAAACATCACTTGGGCTTCTTGGATGAGAATTTTCCAGAGTTATGCCCATGATTATTAGATAGGCATGCTTTTAAAAGCTCATTCCCCCAATATCATGGTGGGGAGAGGAAGGAAGGGGAAAATCTCAGGTTTTCATGTTTTCATTTACATTGCTTTTGCCCCCTCAAATTAAACAGTCTGGCAGGCATTTGGGGGAAGGGCCCTAGGGTTGAATCCCACCAAGAGAGAAGCAATTCCTCTGTGTTTCAGAGCAAGCCTCAACCAGATGCTATTAGTTGTTAGCTCCTAGGGTGAAAATCACCTCTGTGCTGAGTATCATGCAGTCTATGCACAACCCACGTCCCACTTAAGACCTATTTTAAGGATGCAAATGGTTCCTAGCCCTTGTGCTGTGTTTTCAACTGAAGGCTTAATTTCAGCCCTAGTGACGAGGCATTGCTCAAAATCAGAAGACTCTCAGGACTTATGCAGTAGTGAAAAATCTGCTTTTTTGCACAGAAGATTTGCACAGAGATGATTGGCTTGTTTTTTTGTTTTTTTTTTTTTGGTTTTTTTTTTTTTTTTGAGGGGGAGAAGGGTGTAAAAAAATAAAATCTTCCACTAAATGTAATCACAAAGGCTTGTTTTCCTGGTCTTTGTGAAGCCATATCATGGCCAGAATGCTTAGCATGGACATCCTGGTACACGAATTGCAACACAAATGTCAAGCTGGCAAGGAAACTATTTTTCTGTTCCAGTATGTCGACAGCCTCTCATTAATAGAAACCCACTATCCCATGCATGACAAAGGAGCTGACAGCTAAGGAGTTCCCATGAAAGACAGATGCTGTGTTATGCTGATCAGTTCTAGAAAAAAAAATCCCCACTCTGAATAATTCAAAGACATTTTCTTTTGACAACATTTAAAAGAACGGTGGCATGTTTATAACATAATTTACGAATAACGACTTCTAAAACATCAAGTTACAGGCTCTTGCATTTCTTGGCTTATCAATTATCTGCTTACAATGCTAAGAGGTGAATGGGTATGAAATGGTAGATTTTTATTACAAATTGGCACTCAAATATTTTATGTGTGCTACAAGTAGTACAGTTTCTTCACTGAAGGGGTTATCAGACCCTGGAACAGGCTGCCCAGGAGTCACTGTCCCAGGAGGTATTTAAAATTCATACAGACACAGTACTTAGGGACATGGTTTAGTTAAGGTGTTGTCAGTGTCAGGCCAACAGTCGGACTATGATGAACTTGAAGGTCTTTTCCAACCAGGGTGGTTCTGTGAAGTACCTGGCACAGTTAGAAGGAATCAAATTATGTTCTCATTTACTCTGATTTAAATCTGGGACAATTCCATCTATCTCACAGCCTATAATTAATGTCATGTGCTGTTCACCAGTTTGCAGCAATTTCAGCCTGTATCAGTGGATGTGATTTAAAAAATATATGTTGCATTCCCTTCAGAGTTTATAGGTAATCAAAGAAGAGGGATAAGAAGAGAACAAGACCCTTACCAGTCGGAAGGAGCGTAAAACAGACAAGTTTCCCATGCTGGACAAGCCTAGTTCCATCAGGCTTAGTGTAACAATTATGCTGTCAAAAATATTCCAGCCCTGTTGAAAATAGTAGTAGGGGTCAAGGGCAATCACTTTGAAGATCATTTCTGCTGTGAAAATCCCAGTGAAGACCTGTAGAAAGAAAGCATGAAGTCAAAGTAACCTTTTAAGAACACCTCCTTGCTTGCAGACTTCCCACTAACACAGGTGAACCCAGCAGGAATCCAAAAATATTTCACAAGGAGATACTTTATTTTTCATGGCTGAATTTTACCACTATTACAACTCTGTCTAGTCTGCTCACAAAAATATTTGATACAGCTGTAAACAGTATCTGAGTTCCAGGTCAGGACTGGAACATGTATTTCCATCTCCTTCTGTCATCTGAATAAACTCAGTGGTTAAATAAAAAAGAAAAAGTAAAGGTGCCTTTTATAAAGGTTAAATCTATTCATTTCAGTGGAGAAACTTGAATGGATGGAGTAGGAGTGTTAAAGGGGTATTTGGGTTGTAGATTACCTGCTGCATTATCCCTTTTTATGTTGTTATTATTAATACCAGGGCAAAGCAAGCCTCCAGTCATTCTGAGGTTATTGCTGGCAGTGAAGGCGATTAGAAACGCTAATTTGAGCCCTAGCCTTTTTTTTTTTTTTTTTTTTTTAACAAATAGTAAAGGCAATTTTCTTTTCACAGCATCTTGGGAACAGAGCTTATTTATGACCCAGTTCAAATGTCTTATGGTGGAGCTTTTAATTGGAACATTTTTCTTTAAAACAACATATAAATATTACCTATGAGGCAGAGGGAAAGGGTAAGGGAAGGCTACTGACAGCATATTCAGTTTAATTCTCACAAAGTATCTCAGCGAATGAGATCTTGTCCTTTCAAATGACCTCCTTAAGTATCAGTGTAAATGCACAACAGAAGGCTACAGTCTGCTTGAAATGACAAAATGTGGACCTAAGTTCCCCATATACTGTTTTCTTTTCATTCCAAGTCCCAGTACAAGGTACAAAGAGCTTCATGTTCTGAAAAAATCTCTCTATATATATTAAAGCACATGGTTTTCCTTGAAACAACCCACATCAATGCACACTATAGGTTAAGTAAGAGTGGGCAATCCAGAGCTTGTGTATCAGTTAAATACAGTCAAGAAGAAATTATTTCCTTCCTATAAGCTGGCTATTCACAGCAGTATCCCAGCAAGACTGATCAACTCTGATCAACAAAGGCAAGAAACCCATTAAGCTGTGGAAGGGAAAAGTTAAGTTTATATAATTAAGATAGGAAGGAATAAAAATAAATTATCAAAGCCTGAATTTGATGGAGGCTTGGCTTTACTCTGTAATTCTTCAGAAAATAATTATTCCAAGCAGCCATTTCACACAATTCCTTAAATATTGTAATATCTGTAAAAATACTTGCTCTTTCTCATCAGGAAAGTAATAACCTGAACTGCAACAATTTGAGTTCTCATCCAAGAGAGCCAAGAACCCAACAAAATGCCCTGTCTCAAATTTCTAACTAGCCAACAATTTCTGAGCCCTGGTGGCCGGAGATACCAAAGATTCCCACCAGAATGCTTCAATTTTCCCTTGGGAGAGAGAACAAGACAAAACTGGATGCCTGTGAAATTGCATCCAGGGACTGCCTCAAAAAACCACGATACCACACAGGGTACATTATGCAACCACCTTGCTGAGAAATGACTCAGGAGGATCTCTTTCTTTGCCTGAATCATTTTAATCAATAGCCTTCTGAGAAGGAAATGTCACAGTAAGATAGCAAAATGTCTGAGCCTTCCTAAAGGCATCAAGCAGCATGTACCAGCTACGAATTTCAAATGGCACCTGGTACACAGCAACTGAGCTTGTAGAAGAGGCTGGATCCTCAGTATGATAAAGGCTTGGAAGGAAATAATGTAAATTTAACATCCCGCTGGTGCTAAATATGATGCTGCTGACTTGTAGGACTTTGTCTTAAACAATTCTTTTGTTTATAATTTCAGTTATTTAAGCTCTACTATTGCATAATGTTATCTCAGTTTGTAAAGACAAACAAAAATTGTGAGAATCTTGCTCTATCTACCTATTTTTTAAGAGCTGGAACTGCACAGGCAGATGAACCATGTAAAGATGTACATGTGCTTGGCTGGCTTTCTGATCACATTTGAAAATGCTGATTCCTGTAAGTGATGAACTAAAGAACTCTGAAGGTAGCAGGTGCTACAGGAAGCAGAGGGACAATCAGAGCAGGAGATCTCCAATGACTGGCAGCAGACAAAGCACAGCTCTTGGAGAAAGCAAATCCACAATCCCTTCTCATTCTTTCATTTCTCTCAGAAACATTTGTTTTGAGAAAAAAATGCCAAAGATCTGCCCTTTTTAATATTATCCCCCCCTCCATTTCATGCTAGTATAATCACTCCCAGGGGGTTAGATGGGAAGATGACAGCTATCCAGCCTGGGGACAGAGGAGGGGTCTGGCAGTCTGCAGCTTAGGGAATGCAGCCACCTGGCAGCTTGCCCTGGATCTGGGACTCCTTTCCCTTTCGCAGGGGACTGCAAAAAAAAAAAATGTCAATTTTCATTATAAATGACTTTGCAAAACCCTCTGCAAAATGGAATTACCTTCCCCTGGCCTGCTCTACTCACAATCAATCTGGTTACACAGGGGTTCAGTAAAGCTGTCCAGGGGAGCTGGGACCCTCTGGCCTCTCAGCAACCCATCCTGGGATGGCAGGAGAAGGGGAACCCCGTGCCATCAGTCTGCTACAGAAAATATCAGCAATCTGGTTTGTAGTTTGTGCATTTTACACTTAGACTCAAAGAGGAGAAATAGCTCGAGGCAGTTCTGAGAAACTCACAGTGAGGGGATGTTCTTTTTTCTTTTTTTTTTCTTTTTTTTTGGCAAAATTTGCTTTGCAGTTCCTCCTCCTGCTCATTGTCTGGAGTTTCTTGTTGGCACCCCAGCAGGTCAGTAGGTGTTGGCAGGAGGGATACCAGGGGCTAAAGTTTCACTGCCTGTGGTCTGCAAAGGGAGAAGCTGATTTGCCAAAAGCAGGGCAAGGAGCAGACACATTTACCATTTCCCGAGGGGGAAATGGCAGCTTTGCCACCTGCTCTGGTGGATACTGAGTCCAGAGGTGAGGTTTTTTTAAAGTCATCTTAGAAGGCCACAGATTGTAGAGCAACAACAAGGCTGTGAAGTGGAGCTGGCTGCAGTCCTGGGAGGTGACTTTCTGAGCTACTCTTATCTACTGCTTCCCACAGAAGGCAAAAGTGTGGCTTGGAAGCAAGAGAGACCCAAACAGATTTTTACTGAGTGCAACAACAGAGAGAGATCTGCCAACACACAGCAGCTGAAAAACTGGAGACTGGTCCCACAGCTTAGTAGAAAAACATCAGATTGCCCAAAGAGCCCCAGAGCTAACAATAATAAGAACCAGGGTAAAGAAGTGTTGTACCACATATGCCAGGACTGATACAGAAAGTCTGATTATTGCTACTCCTCACCTAAACCTGCCAGTGCAGGATTCTTCTTGCTAAGGGCAGACACTACAGCTGTAGTGCTTCTGCATATTCCCCCTGTAGTCAATCCTCACTGCAGTCACTGGCCTCCAGGAGATAGTTTACTTTATTGAAAAGTAAACAACTTTAAAACATCACATTAATTGGGCCTTAAAATTGTCCATTACTCTCCATTGACTTTAAAGGGAGACAAAGGCAACCAGCTCTTCCAGAGACTCCTACACAGTAAATCCTAAAGTTAGGCAAGGTAAATCCCACTTCAAGTTACTGCAGCCTTTTTTTTTCATCTTTTTTTCATCTCTGCTGTAAGCTTCTCAAATGCAAACTTAGCAGCAGCTATGGTCCAGGGTATTCCAGATGTACTTATGGGACTATGGGATATCTCTGCTTCTGCCACTGGATTTTAGGGGCAATTCCCCCATGCCATAGCTAGATTGCCTGAGCCTTTCCCCTTACAGACTCTTCTAGAATTGAAAGGATTTTAAACATTAAGCTTTAAAGAAGTAAACCACAGTAACTTTTAGACATAAATATAGAGAAAGCCAATTAAATAAAAAGCTTCCATTTTCTAGCAACTGCAGAAATTTAGTGGTCCCCCAGGTTAAGAAATTGCACTGCTTTGCCTCCAGAAAGACTTTTCTGCTGTCCCTGCAGCTTGGCTGTAGATCTGTCACTCTGCTTTTCCTTGGGGCAGCGTGGTCTCTGCTTACTTTGCAGCTCTCTCTCTGGCTGCTCCAGCTTGCACATTAAGTTTCCCCTGGCAGCATCACCCGTGCTTTGCTCCATGTCCCTTCAGCCCCAGGGTTTGTATGGGACCCAGCACACACTGCTGGACAAGGCAGGGAGGCACAGAAGGACACAGAGGGGTATACAGCAAATGTATTGTAGGCACCTACACACATACACCTCTAGATATGTTTGAACACTCTATTTCCCTCCAAGATCTTGCCCCTGTACTCAGAGCTGGTGAGGCCACACCTCGAGTCCTGTGTCCAGTTCTGGGCCCCTCAGTTCAGGAAGGAGATCGAGGTCCTGGAGCAGGTCCAAAGGAGGCAACTGGGCTGGTGAAGGGATTCGAGCACAGATCCTATGAGGAGAGGCTGAGGGAGCTGGGGGTGTTCAGCCTGGAGAAGAGGAGGCTCAGGGGAGACCTCATCACTCTCTACAACTCCCTGAAAGGAGGTTGGAGCCAGGGGGGGGTTGGTCTCTTTTCCCAGGCAACTCTCAGCAAGACAAGAGGGCACGGTCTCAAGTGTGTTGGAGGTTTAGGTTGGACATTAGAAAGAATTTCTTTACCGAGAGGGTGATCAGACATTGGAATGGGCTGCCCAGGGAAGGGGTGGATTCTCCATCCCTGGAGATATTTAAAAAGAGACTGGATGTGGCACTCAGTGCCATGGGCTGGGAACTGCAGTGGTAGTGGATCAAGGGTTGGACTTGATGATCTCTGAGGTCCCTTCCAACCCAGCCGATTCTATGATCTTGCCTTGTTATTCTCTGTAGTGTTTTTTTTTTTAACTTAAAAGTCACTATTAGTCACCAAAATCTACTGCCTTTTCATTGCTTTATCAGAAATCCCAAGTAAACCTCATTAACCTTTCTCTTATCTCATTTCTTTAAGCAGGTTCAAACTAAAAACCTATCAGGAACAGACCAAAACCACAGCTTTAATGCTTACTAATAACATTAGAACAGGGTAGTTTAATGAAAATAGATTCTTGTCTTTCAGTCCTTTCTCTTCACCCCCAGAAAAAGATGACTATAAGGACTCTTTTGACATGACACAGCCAAAGCAATGCTGACAGCATATTAAAACAGACTCTTCCCAAGCCAAAAATCTTCAAAAAGTAGGAAATCCACTCTGTAGGTAGCACTTCACCTCCACTTACCAAATTGCCTATGTAAAGCATGTGGTCAAACTCCTTCGTCATCTTGTAATGCTCCAAGGCCATGAAGAGTGTGTTCAGCACAATGCAAAGGGTGATGGTGAGGTCAGTAAATGGGTCCATTACCACGAACTTGACAAATTTCTTGATTAAAAGCCAAAGTGGGCAGCAATCCCAAATGAGAAATTTAACAGCAAAGTGGTTCCAGCAGGGAGGACATTTCTGGTGTGATTCCTCGAGCTCTAAGTCACAAGCAATAAAGGAACAGTCAATTGACACTGAGTTATATGAAGAAAACACTTAAAATGACTCATGACATGAAGCAAGGCAACTGAAACAGCCCAATTTTTTTTTTTTTTTTTTTTAAGAATAAAAATATTTCTGTCTTAACAGGCTGGCAAATTATCCACTTTGGGGTTTTTGCCCGTTGACCTGTGCTTAGCACACAGTGACTTATTCTGAAAGTAAAAACCTTTTAATAGTGTCACAAGCAAAAAGGGAGAATCACTAAATATGTAAAGTCCAGTATTATACACATAAGTGTTTGGATTTTTACCTTGTTTTCCACTTAGGCAACCTCAAATGGATTAGAGTACAGCATCTTTATTTAACTCAGAATTTTTTACATTCCCAGATCCCATTTTAGAAGCACCTTAAGTAATAATACCTTTTAAAGTGTTTAAGAGATGAAAGAGTTTATATCCAATATTAGAACTGATTTAAACACTTGAGAGCCAACGTATCACTCGTTATCAACAGAGTTTCTGTTCCTGATGTGCAATCCAAAAAGGCATTAAGCATTTGATTTCTTCTGAAAGGCCCACATCCAAAGCCAGGGGAGTGCATAACTCAGTTTGAAAATGTTGCTAAAGCTCCAGCATGCTTTTTAAAGGTGCTTTTAAAATATTACCTAAAATACGTTTTTTAATGTGCTCATTCTATTTGAGCACAAAAGAACTGAAATAGCTTCATATATATAATCTGTGTTAAACAAAGAAAAAGAAAAGCCAAAAAAGACAGCTAATGGCTGAATGATAATGATTAGTGGAATTGCTTAATGCTTGCCTTTTCTCATTCCTTTATGGGAATGGAATGCTGTGTAACCGTTTTAGTCTATATAATTAGAACCTGCACTGATAACAGGAAAACTTCAGCCAAGGCTGTTATTTCAATCAGTTTATAAACAGCCTCCTCTACCAAGCCAGGGTGTATTCTCTGTGTATTTTCCTTCACTGGACAACAACTGCAGTATTACGTGTTTCTAGCAAGCTTTCAAAAGAGCAGATGATGTCCTCCATACACAAGTCTCACATAAATGCCTTCTCTGCTTTGAGACCTCTGAGAAACCAACTTGCTCCCTGACATAAATACATTTTTCTAGTCTTCAAACAGAGAGTTTACAGAGAAGTACTTAAAATAATGTGAGAAACATCCATGCCCTCTAAAATTTCAACACAAAATCTTTTTTTTTTTTTTTTCTTGGAAACCCACCTCAAAGCAATAAAGAGTTTGGAGCAGTTACTTCCTAATTTTCCAGGTAAATCCAGAATAATGCATCTGTCTGTATGCAGACTACTCATAATCACTTCTAATGAACCCTTTTTATTTCAATTTTATTAATTTGAGGACCTTTGTGATGGACAAACATCAGATATGTCACTCTTTTCTCTGAGGCTCCACATTCGACACAAGCCTCTTTCAGTCCAGGATGCATTAAAAATTCTTTTAAATCACAACAGATCTAATAGTTTTTGAAAGACATCTGCCAAGTGAAAAGTAAAATTAGATTCAGCTGGTTCTTTTATGCTAGTTTATATTGTTTTTTTAAAAAGGTCAGAACAACATAAAAGTCAAAGTTTGTGTTCGGAGGCAATTTCCTCTTATTTTTAAATTTAAAAAAATAATACTGGAAGGCTTTGCAACGTCTGGGTAAGCAGTGAGGTGATGACTACCCAAGAGTTGAGAGCAGAAACCAGGAGAAGGTTTTGGTGTGGTTGTTTCACACAGTTTGGCACAAATCATTCAGCTATTATTACAGCTAAAGCCCATGATATATTTTATTCTGATTTGGTATTCTTCTTGTAGTTAACAAGTATTCAATTTCAATGACTAATCAAATGCTGAGAGTTAAAAAATCTTCAAGAAGGATTGAAAGAGCTTTATTCTATATGAAACTAAAAATGTACATCCTCTGAGTTACCACAGACTTGATGCTCTCTATTTCTGTGTAAAAAGTAATAGAAAGTACCATTAAATACATAAGTTCATCTCAGACCTTTTAGGCATTCTTAACACATTACAAAGAAGAAAATAAATCACACAGCTAATTGCTAAAACCCCAGAGAAAATAGATAAAACTTTTATAGACTATGTTGAGTACTGGGACACACTGATTATTTACTTATCAAGAATACAACTGTTTAGTTGTAGTTTAGTATATATATAATCTATATACAAACATATATATATATATATATGCATATATATATATATATACATAATCTGTTCTGGACACAATACTGCTGAACCACAAGGGATGGTAAAAAGCTGAAGAAGAATGCCTTTGTAATTACACACCAGACTGTGTCTTTAATGAACAAAGTTCAGTCTCTTTCTGTGAGACACCTCTCAGACAAGTCCTCCAGCCTTCCCTTGCCTTCCTACTCATCAGCAACACTTAGAATAAGGATGAAGGAAAATCCAAAATTCTCCCTTTCTCCACTCCGCCTTCTTGATAGACATTTTCTTATATTTTTATTTGCTACCCTCTGTCTTGTCTCAATTTACAGTGTAGGAGACGAGAGGAACCATAAGAAGCTGTTTCATCCATCATGCCAAGTGCCTAGAAATGTGATGATGCCTTGCTATGAGTTATTGTCTTGCTAGCAGTAAATTTGTGAAAATGAAATGCAAAGTTCCTGTGAACGGAAAAGCAGGGAACAGAAATCCTCCTGCACCTAATGAGAAGCTGAATGAGCAATTAAAAAAAATTGAACAGACCAATTTGCATGGAAAAATGGCTCCTTTGAGCAAACTTAAATTTCAAAATTGGAGTCAAACACCAACCAAAATGGTGTGTCCCACTCGCTGCTCTGCAAGGAGGAGAATTCCCTCCAGCACTTCTTGGAAATTCTGCATGTAGCTGGTGAGTGCACACACCAGGCTTCAGGTTGGCTCCAGAGAGATGAGATACAAATGTATGTACAGTCACTCAGTCTGATGCTTACCTACCCTGCATATTGTCTAGCCCAGTGTAAATCAAATGTTACCAGATCTGAATCAGCATTTTGTCAGAATTTTTATAAGCCCATGGTAGTGATTATATTAGTATAATAATATTATTATTATAATATTATACCGATCATGATAGAGATCATGTTGCCTTCAGTTTCAGCTCCACCTCTATTGCAGGGGCTGCATTAAATACCTACAGTGCTTTCTTGCAAAATATAAGGTTTTTTTGCATTACTTTATTCCTGCCAATCAACATGCACAGGGCTTTGAGCTGGGGAGCTCCAGATGTGTCTTACCTTCCAGGGCACTGGTGATGATGCTGACAGCACTCACTGCCCTCTGCCTCTGGAAGGGTTCATCTGAGTGGTCCACAGACAGGCGGTGGGGCATTAACAGCTGCTTCTTGCTTGCCTCATCCGAGGGAGAGTTCTGTTTAAATGAACACATTGGATCAGCAGCATAAAAAACACGGGGTAGCATTTTCAAAATTGCCTAAGAGGTGTTCTGGTTTGGTTTGGTTTTTTTGGTTTTCTTTTTCCCCCACCTGAGAAGTCCGAAGCTCACTGATTTCCCAATGAGACACATACTGATAGGGGGCTGCTTTTCAAAATGGCACTTTGAGCAATTCTGGAAAGTTTGCCTTGCCCTTTACCTTCATGTAAACAGGTGAAAGATTCACATGGAAATTCTGATGCCAGAGAAACAGCAGTGCTTTTTTTTACCACGCTCTTTGCTTGTGAAAGAAGCCCTGCTTAATTACATTAATTATTCCATTATTTCTGCAATGTGTTAACTGTTTAATTATACTACTAGGAGAGAAAAAAGGAGTGTAGATAACAGCTCCATTACAGGCCTCTGATTTCATACCAAGCAAACTGACTCCTCAACACATGTTTTTTCTTGTTCTGAAACACTGCCAAGTCTCAGGAACATACTGTCATTCTGGTGATCTTTGGTGTCACAGATTCTGAAGTGCTGTAATTAGTGGAGAATCTCAGCTTCTTTTTTCTCAGGAAAAGTAAAAAAATAATTCAAACTATCAGGTTCCTGTGTTTCTCAAGAAAAAGCTTAAAAAAAAACAAAACAAACCAAAAACACCCAAAGAAATTAAATACCAGCAAAATAGAACTCTGAAAGTGTCTTTATTAAATGTTTCATTTAAAATTAGTTTCATACTTTTTGAAGGCCTGGGTTTCTAAAGACAGCCAGAAACACAGTTAGCTTCAGACACACACTCTAATAAATACTTTATGCTGTCAGCTCACAGGAGTAAGACATTAAGACTTCTATTATTATTATTATTATCTCCCACTTTATAGAGAGAAAAATCCTGCTTGCTTTACTCCTCCAGCTCTCCCACAAGTAGAAGGAAAGGTGGTGGTTGAGATGTCAGGAACTGGGAAAGCCAGAGTCAGCACCATTCTCAATTGCAGACCTCCTGGTCAAGACATTCAGTCTCCCATAATAAATATCCAGCTTCTCCAAGTGTACATGCTGTGAGGTCTGAGACAGAATGTAAGCAAGAAAGATTGATGGGTCCTGATGGTTCTTTCACTGTATCTCAAGAAAATGTGAAAGAGATTCCTATGAAGATGGAAACCTCAGGTTTATTCAGATGTCAGAGTAGATGGTTTAGTTTCTCCATAGTCAAATGAGCTACAGGAATCAGACTCAGTCTTTTGGTTCTCTCACTTGCATCTGAAATGGTCTCAGCCACTCCAAGCAGCATCCAGGATGCCAACTGAGATGAGCCATGGGCAGTATCTCCACAGCTCTGCTGTCTGGGCCTGGGACATGCACCCAGAGGGACTGAACATCCCTCTTCTTCACCCTTTTCTGTCAAGAAAGTTCATTCCATGACAACAGTAGAAGAAAATCATTGAAGCTCTGTGAGGTGTCTTTATGGAGTGTGATCTCTTCAGGGTAGGGGACATTCCCAAATCAGGTGGCTGAAAAGGCCAAAAGCCACTTGGCTACTGGTTGACTCTGAAAATAATGGTCAAGATACTGGTCCAAGGTCAGTTGAAAGTACTGCAGTTAAAAATACCAATGACTGCAAAACCAGAGAAGAGTAAGGACTTTTAAAGCAAACACTTAAAACTTTGGCTAAGCCAGGAATGCAGTAATGCTCCAGAATAGATTTTTCTTTTTTTAATGTTCTTTTTGTTAAAACAATTGGCTCATTGTCCACTGAGTGACTGATGCAGTCATCTCGAAAGCAGAGGTGTAATCAGAACCTATTCAAAGAGACTCCTACTTGTGCACAAGAAACAACAAGAAAATTCTCTATCCCTGGCTTAGGAGCCTGGGAAACCAGGAGCAGTATTTCAGATGCATTAGTTCGCTTGAATCCCTTCACCTCAAAAACATCCAATAAAACCCAAAGAAACAACAAATGTTTTATTAATGAAGAAAGCATCTACAAAACTGCATAATCATTCACACCAGGTTGGAGTACATAACAAATACATGGGGCTGTAAAGAAATAACCAGATGAGATAAAAAAACCAAGGGAGACAAACTTCTAAGGAGAAAAAAAAAAAAAAAAAAAAAGCAAAGAAGAAGGAAAAAAAAAAAAAAACACCAAATAAAAGCTCAGCTCTTCTGGTTCCCTCTGTCTGTAAAAAGACCAGTAAAAATAACTCAAATTTCAAATTCCTTTGGACTGCCTAACTCCTCTTAAACTGTACCACATTCCTATCCCATCTGACCCAAGGGTTAGGACATACCAGTAGCATGTCTTTAGACAACCTCATCCCAAGTAGTGCCAGTTTTCTGACTGTCAAGAAAGATACTATATTCCTACTGTACATGCAGAAGTGCTTGCAGGAGCTATGGGTTGGTGGCCTATATCTGAAAGCAGACTTTTACCCACAAGTGCAAAGAGAAGAATTCACCTCAGAAGTAAAAAGTTGAAGGATAAACATTATGAGATTCTGAGATTCTTTCTAATTTATTATTAAACTAAACCAAGGTAAGTGAGAAGTCAAAGTCAACCAGATTTGTTATACTAATTATAACAAAAATAGCAGGGAACTGAATTTTCCCCTAGGTTTGATATGATATTCCCAACACATCAAATTTTTTTAATCACTCTACTATTTTTCCAGCCCAGCATCCTCATATGTCGTGAGAAGTGGTCCCCAAGATTCCAGGAGTCCAGATGGAGTCATGGGGACTGTTTGCAGTGAGCCACCCTCTCCATGCAAAGAGATATTTCTGAAGGAGAGGTGCAAAACTTCTTTCCTTCACCTCTGGAGGGGTGGGATGGTGCAATTTGCTGCTGGCCACCCACTCACCCAGCTGCCTCTGCCCCCACTGGAAAGCAGAGCTCAAAGCTTGCTGCTCATAGCAGAGTTTCATCCCCAGAGCCAGGACACAGTGTCTGGCAGGCAGTGTTGGGGTGTAGGGGATGCTCCTGGGGCTCTTGCAGGAGGACCTGGAATTTTTACCAACAGAGCAGTAAATCTATCATACAGTCAGCTTCCAATTTACTGTAAAGTAGTTTTTCCAGGAAAGAAAGTTTCCTTCCAGGTGAATTGCTTAAAAGTCTTATTGAAGCTACTTAGGCAATTTTATGAGCTTTTGTTCATTGTAAAGAATAGATATGTGAGGGGGGTTTAATTATTATTATTTATTTTATAACAGAGATAGTGAATAGTCACGTAAGGAACTGGCAGTTTATGCACTCTGAGATAGAGAGCAGTTCCAGGAACTGGACAAACAAGGCAGCATAAATGCTATTACCATTACAAAGAGAATATACACAGCCACACTCCTTCCTTGTACTTATATTTCTACAGAAATTAAGCAGAAATAACAACGGCCCCTACAGATATGTAAAGAGTCTCCTTAGGATCCAGATGAGAAATCACAGTGGAGTTAAACACAGGCAGCTCCAGCAGCACAAGATTATTTGTGCTACTCCCTGACTGACTGGAAATATTTCTCCTTTGGATTAACTAAATTCTATAGGGACAAATATACTAACCAGTAATTTACATGTAAATGAGGATGCAAAACACTGCAGAAATATCCTCCAAGTACCTACAGTTCTGAGTTTTGTCAAAACTGTTATGGGAAGAAGAGCTAATACATGGCAGCATTTTAAAGACCACAGTTGGGAACTAGGACAGGTTTAATTTTCCTTGTACAGCAAAAATCTTTTCAAGCATAAAAAGAGGTGGACAGGCCACACCATGAACATTGGACCCACCAAGGCACTAGCACAAATATTTAATGAGATTGAAGGTGACCACAGTAATGCACAGCATTAAGAAGAAGCCATTTAATTTTGTAGATACTTGATTATTTAAAGAGATGCACTGTAAACTTGTACAGCTTGCAATATTTGTGTCAAATCTGAATTATTGATCTGTAGGATGTTCTAATGCAAAGTTTGAAATGAGCATAAACTAGAGCCACAGTGAGAGTGGCAGAGGGCTGATAGCTTTCATCCAAATGGCTTCTTGGTGGAGATTTTTTGATGAGTTATTTTGTTGACTTTTTCTGAATGTGGAAACTGCTAACGCTTTGCCTTTTCACCAGTTCCATGGCAAAACAAGAAGGGGAAAAAAGATATTATACCTCGGGCCAGTTTTAGGGTCAACAAGGAAACCTCAAACCAATGTTGTCAGCAAAGCAGTTTTATGCTTAGCAAAAACAAAAGCCAAGGTCTTAATGTCTTTTTTGGTTTGTTATTTAAATAAAAAATGCAGAGTTTTTCTAAAGATAAGCTTTCAAATCCTTAGTTTGTCACAACCTCCTCCAGTCCCATGTCTCTGCATTTCTAATCTCCACAATAACTGGAATGTCAGGCTAAACCAAAAAAACCCAGTGATATCCTTGCAGAGTTATAGGAAGGACTCCAATTGGCTTCAGGAGGCAAGAGGGGATGACATCATGTGTATTTTTAACCCTTAAGAAATTTTTTACAACCACAGTCAACATCTCACGAATCCTCTTCAGATCCTATGGATAAATTGAGCTGCAGATAACAGCTCATTAACTGAATCCAATTCTGTTCAAATAGATCAATATCTTGGGAAGAGAGATGTTATTCTAACCTCTAAATAACTAAGAAACACCAAGACACAATAAAGCAATACATAGATACAAGTAAATACTACAAGAATGCATGCACACTTTAGTTTTGAAGTTACTTACAAAATATACAGATTTCTGTAAAAAAAGGATGAAAGCCCAAACTCTGAGCCCAGCAATGAGCAGGAGCATAAAAAGTATCATTTTTCAAACATCTCAGTCTCAGCTCAAGCCAAAAAAATGTAGGACTTTAAGCACAGTCACCAGCTGCTGCTTGTGTCTTATTTACACTGGGGTAAATTTGATGAAATCAGCAGCTGCACCATTTGAAGAAAACTGGTAGAAGAACAGGACCAGCCTGATTCAGTCCTCTGCTGGATACACCAGAGATTTTCAGGAGAGTGAGTAGGACTTACCATGTCTTTCTTGGGACAAGCTCCCTGAACCTCTGAGACTTCAACCCCTGTTGCTCTTTACACCCAAGTGAGGGCTGCCTGACCCAGAGCCACTTTGTGGAGGGTGTTTGCAGATTTTACTGTCACATTGCACTACTTTGCTCTTCATGTGACCTCAGCAAGTTCTAGAGCTTGGGCACTGCAATGGAAACCTCTGTACTGCAAAGGGCAGCTCCCCAGCAGTGCCACCACCACTGATTGTGGGTGCTTTTGCTCATGGCAACATCAGTGGGTGTAGCAAAGTGTGCAGAGACACTTGGGTTCCCTTCAGTACATGGGATATCCCCCTTTTTATCAGGCTGTGCACTGAAGCCCCTGGTGATTTGGCAGGACTGATTTGATGCAGAAGACTCCGTGGAGGGATGCAGAAGGCTGCATGGACAGATGCCATTCTGCATGGACCATGCCATCCATTACCAGCAAGCCTGCTGACCAGTCAGACCACCCCAGCTGGGCCATTGAGACCCACTGCCCACTGAGATTATTTGCCATCTCTCCTGTTTCACTGGCTGAATGTAGAGACTAGGAGGAGGAGGAGATGGGAAGTGAAAACACACCAGGTTTCTCATGGAAACACACTCACATCCATCTGTGCCAAGCAGCCAGGGCCATCTGAAGAGCACTTGAAACTGGATTTTTTATCTTACATGCTCTTCTGCAGCCAAGTGTCTGAGACTATCCATCTGAGTCACCAGCCTCAAGAGTGGGATAATGTCTTGCAGCCACCTCTGCCATGGAAGAGGGGACAAGCTGCACAGATGCCTTTGTGTCAGCCCAGTTGCCACCCACAGCCTTTCCTATGGCCAAATGGCCCATGACTGGAGGTTTCAGTGGCACAAAACCATGAAAGTTGTTCATTATGGTCCAAACTACGTTGCCTGGGGTAAATTTAGGTGAAATATTGCTAAAACTGATTTGGACAAAATACTCAAAAGTGGCCTGAGAGTTTTTGTGCTTTCCCTGAGAAAACTCAGGAGGGCCCAATTTGAAATCATCTGCTGGAACTATGGTTCTGCATGTCAGAAACTCAAAACCAGAGATGGTCAGATCTTGTTTGTTGTTTACCCTGCCTTTTAAATCAGAAGTGCTTTTCCAGGTTTTCCCCAACTTAAAACTCAGCAGCAATCAGATGGGCCTAGGTTAAAGTCACCCGATCCTACTGAGGATCACAGAGGAACTTAAACAAATGAATCTTCAAAACCTAATGCTGTAAAATGTGTTTTGCCACCTGTATCACCTGAGGTGTTGCATTTACACCAGCAAAGTCACCCTGCAAGTCAGGACTTAACACCTACTAGAGTGATGTCTTTTCATGGACTGGTCCTTCCAATCTTGGTCAGGGAAGATAACAACAGATAGCTCAAAGATCTGCTTTTTCACCAATGACTTCCACTCAGGGGCAGTGTGGTTAATGAGTGAATTTCAACTTCATCCTGCAATATCTTTAATTTGCCTTCACTAACCATATCAAGAGACTATAAAAAGAAGCCAGGGGCGCTATAAATGAACAAACTCAACTCCAAATTTTAACAAGAAAAAGGAAAAAATAATCAAACACAAATCCCAGAAGTGTACTGGTTTATCTTCAAACAAAGCTGAGGTGTTGGATTTGTGATTTCCCTTTGCCTGCACTCCACGTTTGTGCCCAGCACTTATGGTTCCTGTAACAAATACATCTGCCCAGCAACGTGTTTCTTGCCAATTAGCTTTCTACTCCAGCTAACATTTTCAGGATAGATTGGATACCAAACTTGTTTTGCAGAAGACACAACATCCTTCACATTGCATCATTGAATGAGCATCTGTTACTGTAGGGCCTGGTTGTTATTTCCTCAATGACCAGGGAACTGCCAAGTGAGCTTACACACCCAGATTATCTAATTTTCAACATCTTTTTTTTTTTTTTTTTTTTTTTAAAGGCAGGAAGCTGGCAAATGAAAAGAAATGCCAGCAATGCTCAAAACCTCCCTATTACCTTAGGGCCCATTCCTTTAAAATACCAATATTTCCTGTGAAAGGTTGAGTGCTCTCATCCTTTCTTAAGCTTTTTCTGACAACTGGGAGAGCCTCCTTACAGAGAAAAGGGGAGGCACTCCGGGCTTTTCTACTAAAGCCTTTCTACTTTGGGTCAGATTTTTTTTTAAACAGATAGACAAACTCTTTCTTCCACAGTTCCTTTCACACAGCCTTTTTACACCAAACTAAGACCAAGAAAACTCCACTATCTACAAATAGCATTTCTGTTGCTCGTCTGTCTAGAGATTGCTCACCAAAGTCCTAAATGAACGAAAGTGTGAACAACTTAAAAAGCAGCAACAGCCTCAAAACTGTCAACAAAACAGATAATTCTCACACCACCCAGCTTCCCACGGGCAGCACAGCTCCCCCCCAACACCTTGTGTGTAGTGTGAGAGTCTATTTGCAGGACTACAGGGAATGCCCAGATAGGTGAGGAAAAAAGTTTAATCCAAAGCTTGAAAGGGAAGAAGCTGCCTGGCTCTAGAGAAAAAAAAATACTTCTCAATTTACTGATAATCTGACACCACAGCTGGGATCCATCTCACTCGCCTTTCTCTTCAGGAAATATCTTGCCTAATACATATTAGAATCACATTTGCTTATTTCCCCACTAATACAACCCATTTTTGGCACATTGTTACTCTGAGTGGGCTTCATCTCACCTGACTTTAAGAAATTTGCCACACAGAGTTACCCATCCCAGGCATCCCTTGCATAGTTAAAGTGAACAGAATGAGGCATTTTGAGAGAGAGAGATTACTCTGACCCATTTTAGATCTCTCAGATGAAATAAATCCTGCCCACACTGACCGTAGTGACTCAACCTCCATTGCTTTAAAGGTTGTTGATAGTGCTGATCTCTAGTATAAATTATCTACATGAAAGACATAAATTCCCACCATATCAAACTGGCAACCTGTACAAATTTCCCTGCCTATTTCCAAAACACCTTCTGAGTTTTCTGAGTGAATTCATGCTTGAATCTTAATGGTAATACTCTTAATAGTTTCATATTTTGCATAGGTGGTGCTTTGCCACAAAGATCCTGCCTACAAGCAAAAGGCTTGAAGCCTGTTGATCATCTGCTCATCTTTCCTGGGTGTTACTTGAACTGGGTGCTAAAACTTTTTGGGAACTACCTTTGGACTGTAAGAACAGCCTCACAAAAGTAGCTATACAGAAGACCAGAGATCAGATGCAATCAGATAGAAACCAATGGGAGAAAATGCAGTCTTAAGATGGGAAGATTCACACCGAACCATTTTTAAAACCTCATTTTCTGTCCAGTGGACAACACCAGATCTTCAGATGTCAAAAGAAACCAACATAAAAAATATCCCTACAAAAAAAAGAAATTCTCATCAAACCCAAGATTTAGTGATTTGCCCCCAGCCAGCTCTGAAGAATAAGTCATACACCTCTCTTTTGTGGCACTACACACACGTTGCTCTGAGCTAGCCTGTTGTCTTCCCACCCAACCTAGGATGGTGGGTCTGGGTTTCTCACTGCAGACTGTGCGTGACGAAAATAAAATTACAGCAAACTCCAACAACATTAGGAAGGAAATAAGAGTGTGAATCACATACAAAAGTTATAAAGTACTCACCAGGTTGCCCGTCCCAGGTTTTTCCATAATAACTGGGGGGAGCAGTAACCCTGCAGGAGAAGTAGGGTCTGGGTTGAGTGCCCCGGTGCCTCCTCCTATCAGGGAAACCACACCATTGCAATCCACTGAGCTGTTCCTTTTGCCCGTCTGGGTGTAGTTGGGAGCAGTAGGGTGAGAACTATGGCTCACTTGACTTTGCACGCTCGGACGCCTCCCAGATCTTGGAATTAAGAGAGAGCCCCGGTGGCTTTCATTTTCCCCAGCGGTGCTGATCTCATCATCGGCAAAATCTGTTTCGGAGCCAGTGTCTCTGCCACGGAGTCGGAAACTGAATATGCTCCCGTGGCTGGTTCTGCGCTTCACCAAGTTTGCACTGGGACCATAACTAATGCCAAGGAGAGTCTAGAAACCCCCGGAAAGGAAAAAGGGGAAAGAGAAACAACATTTTGCAACATGTTTTGAGGAGCAAGGAAGGTCGGGGGGAGAGCAGTGAGTTCCATTTTAAATCGAGTGCTTCAGAGGAAGACTTAATTACGTGTATTCAACCGTCAGGAAGTTAAGAGGTTGAATAGTCATCCCTAGCCATTAGGTATTTGTCTAACACTTGGCAGTTAAAGATGCACTGAAATAGGAAGGGTCAAGGTGGCATTCACCTCGCAGAATGATACGCCCTTTGCTTCTACTCCCTTCCCATCCGGTAAGTGCCAATGGATCTGGGAAGGCAGCACAAGGAGTGGAAGACAGGAGCAGGGAAGGAGATTCAGCTCCAGTTTACTGCATTATCACACATCTTCATAACAGCTAGGGGAGGTACGTTGCAGTGGGAGAAGAAGAGATAAAGAAATAGGGCAGGAAATGAACTTCAGGGAAAATGAGAAGAGGGAAGAAGAAGAAGAAGAAGCAGAATACGACGGAAGAAGGTGATAAAGGAAAAAAAAAAACCACAATAAAAAAACAAAAAAACAAGAGCAAGAAGAGGGATATGGTTTATTAGTTTGTAGAATGATTATCCCAATGCACATAGCTGCTTTAAGGGGTAGGTAAGCTCAGTACACAGTAGTCTCCCTCACACCCAAATATCAGACTTGACGATCCACTCTGACACCAGCTAGTGAGAGTGAGACTCTGGCAGAGCATCAGCAAGATGTGGCCAAGCACCAAACACACCTAAACCCTGGCAGAGTGAAAGGAGGCTCAGAAAATACGTAAGAGATCCAAGTCTATTCCCTTCATTCTTATATGGAGAGGAAATTATTGGAATAAGAGCATTTAGGCAGAATATACTTTTGATCTTATGGCCCATACAGAATTTTCAGCTTCTTCAGGACTTTGTCATGAGCCAAGGATATATGAAGGCAAATATGTATTTCAGGTCTCCACAGCATTCTCAAACCAGAAAAACCAAATGAAGCCTGATTTCATTTCAGACTGTAGCTCACACCGCTGAGTTATGTAACGATGCTATTTTGTGACACTGGTACAAGGAAGAGTACAAAAACCAGGCTCCTTCTAACTAAAAGCAACCCATTTGGATCGCTACCAAATTTTAACAAGTCAAAAATCCATGCCTGGGTTTCCATGGCACAGTCATTGAGACTGATTTCTGATGGCAACACACTTCCAGCTGCTCAGATTGCATCTGAATGATGACTCAGCCTTAGTCCCTCCAACCATGCCAGACACAGCCTCGCAGAGAAGATTTACTATAAACTTTGAAATGTGTCTCCCATGTTTCTCATGCATCTGACATCCAGGGGCGAAAAGTGAAAAGAAGAAATATTAATCTGGGAAACAGACTGGCAATGCACAGCTCCAGTCCATGGTCATTCTGGTACATGGTGTCTTGAAACCCATCCAGAATGAAGCTAAAGAGCAATTCTTGTTTAACACAGCTGTAATTTGTAACACAACCCACTCAACTAATGACACAACAACAACAAAAAAACCTAGATTAAAAAATGCATGCCATTTAGAGAAATCCATCTCTGTGTAAATTTTGTTGGGAAGTCATTAATTGGTCACATTTATTTACATCACTTACTTGTTTTCTATAAGCTTTTTATGGCTGCCAAGTGTGCCTAAATTCAATGACAGCGAAATACAAAAAGACTTAGCTTATTACATAGCTACTCAAAACCAAAAAATAAACTGATTTAAACTTTGCCCTCAGTTAAGCTATTTATGATCATTTGATACATGCAGCATGTGCAGATTCATATTCATGCATGTCAGCAATATTTATGTAAAACCCTATTTAGCGACAGTCTCACTCGATTTTTTTTTCTCTGCAATAGAAAGTAAAAACAAGTGGCAGAAAGTTCTGACTAGAGGGCAACTAGCAAAGGAATATAAAAATCTTAATAATATCTTTGTATAGTATTTAAAAAGCCCTCAGAGACAAGTTCCCTCTTTTTCCCCTCCTCTCTTATCTTTTAAAGCTTTATATGTTTCTTCTAAGAATTATTTATCTTTAACAGGGATAGGATAGATATAATCAGATGAATCAAATTAAAGTAAGAAAATAAACCAGACTGTGGTTGGTTGAAGCAGAAAAAACCAAAAAAACAACAAAAAACCCAACCAAACAACTTTTAAAAAAATTGAAACAAAATATATTGGTAAGAATGTTTAATGGGCATTTTTAATTCATTTTGAAAATAAAGTGGTAATGTTTCCTTCCACAGTTCTAATACAGACTGTCTTTTTGGTCAGTCATGATGTTAAATATCTGATTATTGCTAAGAGCTGGAATTTTCAACTTTAATTACCTATTCAGTGCCTGGCCCATCCAGCAAAGTGCAGTGTGAGGTAAGTGATGTTTCAGACCATGGCTTACCATTCGCCTCTGACCATCGTCATAGTCACACTTGGGATTCCTTTGGTCTTCCCCATACTCTTCTGTCCCCAAAGATTTCTTTTTCTTTCGCCTATTTCTTCTTTCCTTGGCATTTTTGGATGCTAGAGGTGACATTTCCATTGAACTAAGTGACATTGAATCTATTCCTTTAGCAGCTAGTGCCTAAAACAAGAGATGGTAGAAGGTATAAAAGTTATTATTTGAGTTTAGGATCTCATTGAGAACTAATAATTACTCTGCTCAGCAAATACTCTTCATACTAAGTTTTAAGGTTCCATAGGAGATAGATTAAACATTCCAAATGATCATTAATCATAAAAATATCTCATACAGATGTGACCAGTCTTAATCTGTACCTGACCTCTACATTCAACCACAGGAAAATAAACAAGTGAGATAGGCACAAACGACACATGCAGGTCTGCTACCCAGATCCAATGATGAGGCATAAAATAATGGTTTTAGAGACATGGTTTAGTGGTGGACTTGACATTGTGCTAGGTTAATGGCTGGACTTGGTGATCTGGAAGTTCTTTTCCAACTCAACTTACTCTATGTAGAGTTCACAAACAAGAGTCTCTGATGTTTCACAAGAGGAACAACTTGTATGCACACATCTGCAGGTGCATCCAGCATGCACACTCCCTGGAGTAACACTTCTGGTGCCAGTCAGAAGAAAAGTCAGCCTGGAGAACCTCAGGTTAAGCCCCCTTGACCTTCAGCCCCTTGAACTGAGAGGGCTGGACAGGAGTGGAGCTGAGCTGTCTGCCAGGAGCTTTCCTCCCCTACCTCAGAGGGATGCTAGGAACAGCAGGCAACACAGCTGGCATATTTTTGTAAACAGTTATCCCAAGAAGCACCACAGGGAGCTGTGGTCAGAGACAGAGAGGAAATCGTGCGCTTAATTTGAAATAAGGTGGACTTTGCTTTGCCACGTGCTTTGGCATTGTGCTGGGAACAAAGAAGCAGCCAGGAGGAGAAATCCATAGGTGCAGGGAGGAGGCTGCAGCCCATGCCAGTATGTGGGGTCCCCATCCTTGGTGATGGCAGGAGGAGGGAAAGGGCTCTGAGCACAAAGCAGGAGGTCAGGCTTGGAGGTGCCAGCATCTCAGAAACAACCACATCAGTGGATTGGAGACAAGTCCATTTGCAGAGCCCCCAGCAGAAAATATATAAAGTAAGTGAATTACAAAAAAAAAAAAAAAATTAAAAAAAAAATCATCTCTCCAGCTTCCCAAGAACAGGAGAAACAGATGAATCCTCAGTGCTATTGTCTGTAAGCCACTAGAATCAAACAGGCAATCAGCTCTGCATGGCTAAATACTCCCTTCCTCCCACAGGCATCAGTCCAAGCAAAGTGAAGGCACTTAACAGTCGTGTAAAGAATCAATCATGTATTTCAAGGAGTAGTGGTAGCTCTATCAAGCTGAGAGCACAACAAAACTTAATTCCTATGGGAAATGTCTTTCATGAGCAAGCTGCTTAGAGCAGAGGAGGAGGGCTCAGACACCGGTCTCGGCTGTTCTTTTTTTTTTATTATTATTTTCTCAGTCAATTGATTTAATTGCTATGCTGAAGTGCTTTCTCTTCATAAAGATTCAGCAAGTCTTTTGGTGTTAAGTTCAGGTTTAGGAATGTGTTAGACCCATTGTGTAAATTGACTGATAGTCCCCAGGCAGGCCTATCCATTATATTTGTGCTCTTTTTATACTGCACAATGTAAAAGCTTGTCTAAGGAGTTTAGGTGTTCCTTTATGATTGCCATCATATTTTATTGATCTGGAAAATATTGATGGTTGGGTTACTAAGCATGCTGTACGCTTACTGAAATAATCAACTAATTTTCAGTTTCTCTGTATTATCTTGCCTGTGGCTTGGGTTGAAATGCTTCTGCCCTATGTATGTTTTTCCATTGTTGAAAAAGGATTTGGAATAAATATTTTCTCACGTCAGGGAGGACCTCCCCACGTGCTACCTATCTACTCTGTCTGGTTGGGTTTCTGTGGCTGGACCATGTCCTGACACCCATAACCCACTGCAGTAACTCCCAGGGACATGGAAGGTGTATGAGAGTGGGGGTAAGGCTGTCAAGGATAGGTGGTGACTGGCAGATGGGAGAAAAAATAATCTCACACAAGCCCTGACATGGCGATAATGCAGGAGATAAGACCTGAGCCAAGAATCTAGTGGCACAGTGAGAAAGTCAAAATCAAAATCTTGATAAAGGCTTGGACAAGAAGATCAAAGCTGAGTCGCTCTGCCTGGGGTGAGACATCTGAGGACAGCTGAAAGCTACATGGTGCAAATGCACAATTTGCTTTCCTGAGCCTCTTTTTCCAGCTGGCTAATTTAAATTGTAGGGGCTTGATTTGCAAAATTACTGGGCTTCATTATTGAACATGATGGACCCCAATTGCTCTAGTCCTAAGTTTTCTTTCCGTAAGATTAGGATAATTCTCCAGGAGTTCTGCAAATACAAATGAAATTTTTTGAAGTGCACAGAGCCCAGGCAGTAACAAGAGGAACTGAAAAACCTCCAAAGAGGTTTGTCATTTTGTCTTTGAAGCAGGCTTTGAATGCCTGAGCTGGAAAGTCTATTCAAGGTGGCCTGAGGCTACAGAATAAATGCTGAGAAAGTGAAGAACTGTTCTTGAGTCATGCACTGTCCAACCTTTGTACAGAGCAGGGCACAGGAAAAATAAGACATGGCTGGCTGAAGAAAAGACTACGTTATAAAGTATATGGACAAATGGGAACAATTTAGGTTTTCATGAGCAACCTTCAGTTTCAAACATTTTCACTTTCAGGGCTTAATGTTCCTTTTTGTGTGTACATACAGGCTTAACTGAAATCAAAGCCTTTAATGGGAAATTTTTAAATATCTTTAATTATAGCTGGGGCTACCAAAGTTGACTGTTATTAGGAATGGATCAGCTGGAGTCAAAACACATTAATATTTGTATAAAATAGGTACAAGATGGAGCTCAGTTTGCTCCCTTAGGTTATGGCAGAAAGTTACTCTGTTCATAGTGCCTGTACATAGACTAAATTGCATTTACCTATTACTTAAGCTATCAAAGAGGATCTTTAAAAGGCCTTAAACGATTTATAAGCCTCTACTAGCACTTTGTCAACAGCGAATTGCATTTTCTATTTTCTTTCCAAGGATTTAAATGTGCTTTGGATTAGGCCCTGAAGCTTTATGTACCCAAAAGAAAATTATGTATATTAGTTTATATTGTGTATCAAGGATTTATTTCTCTCAACTACAGTGCTACGTGCTATTTCAGACTCATTTTCTTATTGTCTTCTTGTTCACAGCACCAAAAATGTTCTCTTCAGCTGTTTAATACAGGCTTTTTACCCCACACAAACACAGGCAAATTAGCTAGTGCTATTAGCATTACATGACTACATCCACCATTTGGCCTCCTTGCTTTTGTTTAAACTTATGATATAACATGAAATCCCTATTTTTTGCATAATTTATAAATATTAATCTCAAGATCTGCCTGTTCAGTTGCCTAGGTATGAAGTTGTACATGCTCCAAACAGGTTATCCTACATTGTTACCTTAATTTTTGGATTCTTGAATATTCAGGGTAGTTTGAATGAGACAGTGAGGAAATGTACACGAGCTAAAGTGGTGGTGGAAGAGGTTCAGCTGGGGCTATGGCTGAGTGACCAGAATGTGTTTAAATGCAGATGTAGTTATACCACCATTAAAATGTCTTCCGTGCCAACCAATACAAATTCCTCTGTTGGCACATGTAGTACAGTTAAACCAATACAACTAAAGAGTTGTATGAGGTACAGTACAACCAACACAACAATTCCTATCCACCAATTCTGGATATGAAAACCCCAAAATGTCTCCAATCCCAGCAGAAAGACCCATTATATTTCTTCTAGGAAGGACTGAAATAACTCTATCCAGAGCAATAAACATTAAGCTGCCTTCAAGCGAACTCTTTCTTTGGTTATCACAAAAATGTAAAATAAAGAAAATCTCAAAATACCATCTGTTCAAGTTACCCACGGCTAATCATGTCACACAGTTTACTGACCTCCTGCTCTTTCTTCAACATCTCCATTGCTTCACGAAACTTTCTTTCTTTCTCCTCTGTTTCAGCAATAGTAGCTTGGTTCTGCTCTTCATAAGCCATGGCCACAACAGCCAGAATCAGGTTGATCAGATAAAATGAGCCCAGAAAGATGACCAGCATAAAAAAAAGCATGTAGATCTTCCCAGCAGATCTGAGGGTCTGTAAGCACAACAGTAAAATCATTAACACTTGTTTATGATGGTTTTTAACAGAAAAAAAAAGTCTGAAAACTTAGATTTACTATATAATTGAATTCAGCCTTTGTTGACAGCCCAAATAGAGGAGCAGATAAGTTTTTATACCTTAGTCTAAAATCACATGGTATGCAGAAAAATTAATTTCTAAAAGAATGCTTTCTGCCTTTACCAAATATCTCTGCTGTTTTTCTTTGAGAATAGGTAATCTTACAATCAGCTGCAGTGAAAGCTTCCCCCACATAGCTCAATCTATTTTTGTCCAACTCAAATAAACTTTCCAAGCAGGAGTCATGTTGTATCCCTTCAGATGTCTCCAGTCTAAGTCCTTTACCATCGACGAGGAGAAAAAAAAGGATAATTTTAGGGTGCAATTAATCTGAAAATTATTTAGCAATCTGCCTCAGGATAAGAAGAATCAAACCTTGGGCACTGTTGACTGTATGGCCTGGTTCTCCACCAGATTTAGAGGGATAACTGGAGTTTAGGGTAAGAGGCTGAGCTTGCATTACAGATATGTTCCCTGGTCAATGACTTGATGCTAGTGATCGAGACCTCTGTGTGATATTATAAGGTCGAATAACAAAAAGGAGTGATGGTCACCCTGATTTGCCATGACAGTTCCAGCCTTCCAGAGCTGCACATGCAGCTTTGTGCCAAGTAAGGGACAATGTTTAAAGAATCTTCTCTTTATTGCTTTACATTTTCCTGAAGTAGAATTGTAGAACTGGCTGCATGTGAGGCTGAAATCCCTTCAAAGGTGTCTACCTCAGAACCTGCACAGCAGGATCTGCCTGCACTACATTCCTTTGATTTCCCTAAGAGCATGTTTCAGTTTGGCAGCTTTGAGATGGAGAAGCAAACGTTTAGTGGCTTCATGGGCAGAGCATGTAATTCAGTACATCACACAGTTCTTAGGAGTGTGCATACATTTCAGGAAACACATGCTAAAATTAACATTTTCTAGCAGAACTCCTCACACACTTGACTCTAAGATGACTGTACAGTGTTCATGATAAAATGTTGGCATCAGGGAGAACTGAATGCTACCAGGTAGTCTTGCCATCTTCTGCATTTGTGTTCATTACCATGCCTTGCAAAACCAGATATGCCATGTATTTTTTGAGTCCTTTTTTGAGCAGGCTCAAAAAATCGTTCATCTCATACCAACCACCAAAAAAACCCCCCAGTCATTAAGTGACATCATGGTGATCTTCTTAAGTGATCTTTATTCAGATTCAGGTAAAATATGCATTAAAAGTGTCTTTCTTTCAATACCAGTTTTCCCCTCTTCCCCAAACACTCAGCCTAATGTCTTCTGGCATCATCACTCCTAAGAAAAAAAATTAATTGTAACAATTGGTGGTCCTTATCCCCAACACACAGAAGACAGCTTACCTATTAACCACCAATTCTTACTTCTCCTTAAATATTGGACGTGTAACTGTGATAAGATGATGTGGGTTTTTTCTTCTTTTTTAAGAGTAACCAAACAATCTCATACCTGTTGATAAAGACGTTCCCAATAATCTTGGGTCATAAGACGGAACAAAGAGAGAAAGGCCCAGCCAAAAGTATCAAAGCTTGTGTAACCATGGTCAGGATTTTCCCCAGCCTTCAGACATATGTATCCCTCAGGGCAAGTGCTGCAAAACATGGAAGGTAATACAAGAAATGCATCGTAGATGGCTTCAGCATGGAGAAAACTATTTCCATGGAAACATATTGAATGCTCTTGATTAAGGACATGGATGCTCAAAGGTAAATTCCTCTACTGGGTAAGAACACAGAAAACAGGTGGATGCTATCTGCTCAACACCAAAGATTTTTCCTTTGAAAAGATAAACTGGAACATGGCAAATGAGCACCTAGCATTTCAGATATTTGGAACTGACCAGAATTAGGAGCCTAAGCAGGACATAAATATAATTTCTTTTGGCACTTATTTCTAATTTAGAATCATAAACTTGTTGTCTCCTGTAATAGTTGTACATAATAATGTGATGGAAAACCTTCTTTTCCAGTTGCATAGTCTGACACTGGGAGGATGACATCAGAATGTGTCATCTGAGCAACTTCTGATTGCATACTGTGCCTGACCTTGTACTCACCCCCTCCAGGGTCCTAATCTTTAACCTAAGAAACCCAGCCCTTTTTTCCCCTTTGTTCAACCCATCGTGGCAACCTAGGGTCGTGACATTTTATTCTCTCTCTGCCAGGAAAATATTTTCCTTGTGTGTCTATAGCATTAATTTCACTGGCCCTCATTCAGCTTTGGGACATTTTTGACAAGTCATTTCCTAGCCCCATATGCCAGAAGAGAAAATGAAAGCTCTCTGCTTTGCAGCCAGCAGTAGTAGGATGCAATCACTGTATGGGATCATCAAGTGAAACACAAGGTGGGAGAGATCATCCCATCAGTGAACTCCCGTTTCTCCCAGAACAGTGCAGTACAACTGGTCAGTACCTCCTGCATATCACAAGCCATTTTCCAAACATAGGATAAGCCCCATCAGAAAACTGAAGACATGGAAAAGTTTACTGCTGTATGTATCAGAGGAAGTGTTAAGAGGTCAGCGTCCTGGAGCCCTGTGGTATTTAGGAATTTGTTAGGTGGGAACCACCTAACCACATGGAGGAGTAGATCTCAGCAGAAACTGCAGTAATGCAGCTCTCTCTGTTCTCATGATGCTTCAGATCTGGTACAATTCAGGGAAAATTGTGCTGACAAGACCAGAGATGGATGTAACATGAGGAACTGTGAGAGCTTTTTATCAGGGACCAGAGACACTGAGAGACCCCAACTTCCAGGTTGTGTTTTGATAACAGAGCAATACCCTCTGTCTTGGTAGAGGGTGAGCTTGATGTTCTGCCTGTCAGATGGATGAATCAGGGTTTTCTGAACTGCTTGCAGATAGGATAACTATTGTAATATTCAGCTGTTTTAGAGACTTCACCAGCCATGCAGACAATGTGTACAGTTTTGGCATTTTTTTTCCCCAGCAGTAACCCACAAGATGTTTCAACCACTGCTATTTTTTACCAAAGCAGAATATTGCTGCAAATCAAAATTCATAGCAGTAATATAAAAAAAGAAAATTAATTTTTAAAAATGCAATCCAATAAAGAAATTAATCCTGAAAAAGCAGAGTATGTCTTGGTATGAAAACAAAGGATTTTTTTTTTAATACAAAAGAATAATTGTATATTGATATAAATCAAATCTCTACAGCACAGGATAGCAATCCTGTATGGCATAATGGAATGAAAATACATTGTTGTAGGTTCTGAAGTTGTAGAAATCGACAGTGTCAGAGGCCAATATTAGACATTCAACAACACTTTAAGAAGCTTAATTTGATATCATTAGTCAAGCACAAATTTTTAAGTAAGTCTGCTTTGAGTGCTGAGAAAAGGAGTGCTGAAGCATTGCAAAATGTGAGCATATCCTTGTCTGCAGTAGTTTTCAGAAAAAGCAAGAAAAAATAAAAACTAATTAAATGGAGCACACAAGTGAGAACATGCTAAATGACTAAGTCAACTCAGGTGGGGCCAAGTTAGTTGGTATCAACTGAGAATTAAGACAATAGTAACTATATCACACAAAGAAAAAGAGAGATAATTCTAATTTTTTTCCCTGCCAACCTAAAAAGACCTCCTTCTAGATCTTTCCTACTTTGACTAACATTTCCTGGTAAGAGCCACATCTGAATAAAACATTACAGTAACATTACTGAGTTAGAAGAGAATAAAATGCTGAAATCTCAGCTTTTTCCTCCTAAAATCTCTCTGACACTGAATCTCTCTTGTATATCTATTTGAGACAGCATTTTCACTAAATTTCCTCTCTCCCAAAGGCAGCATCTGCTGTTACTCTCTGTCACAGGAACAGGAGATTTCTGCCTCTGCTCTGCTGCTGCAGACAACTGACAGTGCCCGTGAAGTGCTGCTGACACTGTTGAAGAGCTCTGAGAAATGGATGCTCTGGGTTCCCAAGAAGGAAACTCTCTCCACTTGCTTGTGCTAGGACATTATGTCCAGATAGGACATGAAAATTTTTGTAAGGCTCATTCCTTTTGCCAGGAGACAATGTCTGCACTTGCACCCTGTGCTTAGCTGGAAACTAAGTAATCATGTCCAGAGGGGACAGTTTCTCCTTAGTCTTCCATAAAAGACCAATTCCAAGCAGCTCCATTGAACTGGTCTCATCACTCATATTGTATCATTGTTATTCCTAATGTCTAAAACATCTGAATACAGCTGTGAGAAACCTGGCAGATTAATGGTGAATTTAAGCCTAAGCAGGGGAATTGGTTGGAAATTATGTTTCATCTAGAATAAGTTCCCTAAAATCACAGGCAATTTTGGATCATGGAAATTTTGCCATTAATTTCAATCTGAGAGATACTTTTAATCTCTTCACCATTTTGAACACAAGTCTGAAAGAAAGGAGAAATTAGGAGCATTGCACTTAGATGTATTTTCATAGGAACCTCTCACCACCACAAGATTAAAGGCTAAAAAGTCACTCTTAGTTTCACTGCCAATGATACTTCCTGAGGAAACTCTTTTCATGCAGAAGAACCTTTGGCTATAATTGCTCAAACAACTTTACCACAACTGGTTGGGAAGCCCGGGGACACAGAGATGCAACTCCTCTGACTGTAGAGGAGAATAATGGGACCTCCGAGTAATATTTCCTTTTAAAATACACTTAGTATTTTTTCATGTTTCTTTGCATCTTTATGTGCCTCTACAACCTTTTCCACTCAGCAGTAGATTGTTGGTCTGAAAAGACCTGTCTGACTCCACAGTGAGTGTACACAGATCTCCAATTATATGCTCTGGTGTAAAAGCATCCAAATGAGGTGTCTTCAGCACAAAAAAATGCAGAAACTCCAGCCCAAAACTGCTGTTATTGTTTCCTCACATCCTTCTTACAGATACTAGACACTTGAGAAATAAAAAAATCCTACTTTTTGACTCCTTATTCTTTCTCACCCTCTTTTGCAGCTGACAGAAGTGATAACTCATAGTGGTGTGGGAACGCCTTAAAAACACTGGGAGAAAAACAAAATGCTGCTTCCCAGAAAAGCACTCTACAGAAATCTAAGTGTAAGACTCTCACATGAGAATATAATTCTGCTACTGACACTATTCCTCCAAGGATTTTTTTAAGGAGTCTCAGGATTTTGCTGAAGCATCGTCAATGTACAATATTAAGCCTTCTCTTTTGTATTTGTTAGCAAACTCTTCAGCTTCTGTTACCTCGGGGATGCATTTCACAGGATTTCACTCTCCTCTGATGCACAGGGATGGGCAACAACATCAAGCTACATAAATATAACATCCTCCACAGGAGCCTTACAGGATGCTGTTCAATTGATCACAATAAAATTAGTGTCATTGATTCAGAAAAGTTAAAAGCATCAGTCTACCTACCTATCCATCAGGCTGTAATCACCACTGTAAAGCTGGCATTGATACAGGAAATTAAAGAACATAAGAAACAGCTTTGTTTTAAATAACACAGATTGGGGATGCCAGAGAGCTGTTGCCGAGGGGCATAATTATAAAATGCTCTGGCTCAAGAGTTTAATCTGGGCAAGCCAAGTAACCTGCTGATCCAGACCAATAGGGTTGTGCAATAAAAGATTTGTAAAACCACCATGTGCTGGATGGTAACACTCAGCCCCTGAACACACAGGGAGGGTTGCCCACGTGTTGCCAGGAGTTGGCAGCAAACAGCTGCCAGTGTCAGCTCTGACATCTGTAAGGTAAAGGCTGCACTTTTCATTTGGGCTGGGCTGTGAAAGAACACTCTGGCTTTGCTTACACCAAATTGTTTATAAAAGATGCACTAATGGGAAATAAAGCGCATACCAGAGATACATAAAAAAAACAAAAAAACCAAACAAAAAAATACCCCAAAGACCCCTAAAAGCCCCCATATTGTGCTAATGGCTCCTTAGTGTTCCTGCTTAGGTTATAGCTTATGGCCAAGAATGCAGAAACCAAGCTGTAATGTTCATAGCTGGTATTTTTGGCACATGGCTAATTCCAGAGGAAGGGGAACCACCCTGCTGTGCACAGTGGGGTTTCAGAGCCTGGCAGTAAGAGCTGGGAGGACATACAGTGCTCATGGCCTCCAAGACTTGTAGATGGGCATGGGCAGAGTCCTCGTTGACCTGTCTCCTAGTGCTAAAATCCTCAGGCCAGTGGCACCCCAGCCAAAGGCAGGCATTGTCATCAGTGGGTGCTTGGTCTTCCTGAACAGGTCACTCTCCTTTCACTGCTCCTACTGCTACATTAAATACTGATCAGTTAGAGGGTCTGACATAAAATTCACCATTATTTAAAAACTAATAGGCACCAGCTGACTCACAGAGGCATGACTCAGGTTGGATAGGTCTGACTAGGAGCTCCCAGCAGCTCTTACTCCAGGCATCTAAGGGGTCAGAGAGAATTTGAAGGCTGTTTGTTAAAGCAAGGAGTTCCAATGGTTGGAAAAGAGGGAACTGCAAGCAAATCCAATCAAACATCGTGAAAATACAGGAAAAAAAAAAAAAAAAAGGAAAGTGCTCAGAATAAAGAACACCAAATATCTGGCACTGACACTGGAGGAGCAGAGGGAAGGGGGTACCCATGAGCAAGCTGGCTCCCAGGCTCACAGCACTCACCGACCTGTGCATGCCACAGACTTGTATCCAGGAAAAAAGTTTCAGCCTCCCCCAACTGCTGTTTGTTCAGGCAGGTGGAAAAGCCCTGGTTTCAGCCTGAGTCGTCAGACTGCTCCATTCATACTCACAGCTAGAGAAAAAACTTCCTCAGCTGCTATGTGGCTTTTTTACACTTCATGCTGCAGCAAGGTAAGCAAATTCTCATTACTCCTCACTCAGTCCAGTAGCCAGACACCAGATTTTCTGTCTAACCCATCAAATGAAATGTAGGACAATAATTTATCATCATAAACATAATGACAGATGAGTGCTTAATGAAGACAGTCGCCCATAGTCAGTCTGCTTCTCTCATGTGGCTGATTAGCTTATTACAGCTTTGACTAAGAGGTAATATTACCCATCCTTAAGAACTGAGTGGATTTGGATATAATCCCTACTGCTGCTGTTTAACCAGAGGCATGATCTTCACAATACACAAGTTATCCCTAGGAGTAGGGACTGTTACTGTTGCCCTTAAACCTATATATAATACCCATGCCCCCTGAAGCATCTTTCAGGTGAAATACTTGTTTTTGTGTTTTTTCTCATACTAAAGTGAGAGGTTTTCTCACCACAAGAACCACCCAACCGTCCTCATTCACATCACTGCAACCAACACAGAGTAGATGGAGTTCATACAATTTGCATCAGAATCCAGTTAAACTTATTTAGGGTATTCTGTCCAGTCTGGAGGTTGGTGATGTTTGTTAATATTTCTTATTAATCAAGGGTGTTATCAGGTTATTAGATCTGGTGACAGGTAACACACTTAAGCAAAACACTTCATTCTTCCCTAAATATTCACTTTGCTGACATTTGAAGATGTCACATTTAGGAACTGTATCCCCTTCCCCCACCCAACTTTCCCACTCTCCACCTGTATCCCATTGGACTCAATCTGGAGGGTGCTGTGAACACACCAGTCCCACTACACACATGCTGAAACTCCCCAGAAGTCCATTCCCTGGGATGTAACCACTCAGTTAAATGTGCACTCCCAGACCACAACCTGCCTAAGAAAGTTGGCTAATCCACAGATCACCTGCAACTTGTTGTTTCCCCTGACCTCACCCATTTCTTTCACTCCCAGAGTACATATATGTGACTAAGCCACTCGAGCATCATCTTCACCCCAATCCATCCATGGGCTTCTATGTCTGGCATGCAGACTCTCCAAGTCAGGGGGATTCTTCTCACCCTATTTGTCCATCATCCACCACAGCAAGGCCTGAATCTGCAGCCTTCTTATATTAAGACAAGAAATAATAATAATAACAATAATAGTAATAAAATACAGATTTAAGATCAGAGCTGCAGCAATCCGAATTGCCAGCAGCAAAAGAAAAGAACCAGCTGGGTGCATTATTCTCTGCTGCAGTTCCCCAATTTCCAGCACAGCTGGGATTGTGTTACATGGCACATTTTCTTGTAGTCAGGGAAATAAGAGCTGTGGGAGAGCATGCTGTTAGGCATGTTCTTCTGGCAGACATACACAGCATTCCAGGCTTTGCAGCACTGGGCTGTGCAAAGTAGTGTTGGTGGCAGCAGCTGATAGCAGCACTGCTGCTCAGTAAGGTGCATGTTTCCTCTCTGCCCTTGAGGGCTGTGATAAGACTTTACAAGAGACTTTAAATCACTGCATGGAGAATGTACACGAAGGCAAAGGAATGTTACTACAGCTCAGAGAGATCAAAGTGCTGCATCACTGTAGATGCCATAATGGACACACTGCCAACATGGTGGCGTGGAGAACTTGCCATAAAAATGTTGCTTTCAGCACTTATGGTGCCTTTGAAAACAGGCATCTGATGCAATTTTATGTGTTGGTATTAATTACCTTAGTAAAACACCATAACACAAAAGGAAACAAACTTTTGCTTTGCTGATAGTTTAGAAAGAGTTAGGACTCACTCAACAACTTTGAGGAGTGTAACACCACATGGTCCTTCCATTATCCACGCAATAAGTTTAGTGATAGCAGAATTTACCAAACTGTACAGAATCTTGCCCCATGCTGTACATTATTTTAATGTACTCTGTTAAGAAAAATCAAGGTCATAGTGATGATAAAGGTAGCTAAAGTTTCTATAGCAACAGTTACTAGGATGCAGTTGCCAAAGGTGCTTTCTTATTGCATCCTGAAGCAGCTTTACTGGCTGCTTCCCTTCCTGTTCACTAGTCTTTTTGGTAATATCAGTTCAGACACTATGCAAATGTGCTTGCATTGCCAGTATGATCTCATAGACTATTCCTGGCCACGAGCTGAATATACAGAGCATAACATGTGAAATATATTAAAAAAAAAAAAAAGGGCATCTGACCTTGAGATTTGAAGGGGACACGATTAACTTAAAACATGCAGATTTTTATGACAAGCCAGCTCCCTGTTGTAGTTGCAAGTGAAAAAGTTAAAAGAACACAGATAAGTTTCTCTTTTTTTTCTTCTTCTCTGCTTGTTTAGTTTGCACATTGATAGCATCTTGTCTGTTTCTCTTTCTCCTAACAAAAAAAAATTCCCTTGCTGTTTCTCCTGCTCTTCTAAACCTTTAGGCAGACAAGGAAGAAAAAAAAGCACTCTGTGAACAGCAGAAACATGTCCCTGTGAAATGACAGTAGGATAAAAGTGGAAATGCTTTAGAGCTGAAATGTATTTTCCTTTTTTGTCAACAGACAATCCCAAGCTGCTGCAGCCCCCATAAGACTTTACTCTGTGGGGAAGGATGGGACTCTGCAGTATTGGTTATTTCACCAAACTGGGAATAGCCAAGGAGCAGCCATAATTGCATGGGCAGAATGCTGTGACATGGTTCCCACAGCTCACTTGCTGTTGGCAACAGGGCAATGCCTGGTAGAGGGAATGCTGACGTGCTCCAGTGGGATGTGCCCTTGGATCTGGGATCAGTACTGCATCTCTTGACAGCTGTTGGCCATGTCCCATTGCCCTGGGGCCAGGGTTTGTCCTTGTTGTAGATCCCTGAGCACACCCCACAGCATTACATCCACTGTAGGCCTTCCCTTTGCCACTGGCACCATAAATACTCAACTGTGGATATGTCACAGTTTTATCCTCAAGGGCCACTTCGATGCAGTAGGGTTGATGCCTTCAAAAGGGCTGTGGTGCCCAACTACAGGCAGTGTCTGGTGCTGCTTGCTGTTACCTCCTGTTCTGCAGCCCTTGCAAAGCACACCTGCAAAGTCCACTTGATGCCAAGACCAGATTTCACCAAGTCTAAAGCAGCTTTTGGCTCCTGATCCTAGCAAAGATCTTCCAAATATTTGTACTGGATCCTTACTGGACCTTCTTCAGGGCTAAAACAAGATGTTCAAAATTCAGTATGCCACTACAATGGAAATTAAATTGAAAGGTAAATTGATAGAATTTGTAATGCCTTTAAAAATCAGACTGAGTTTTTCCACTTATTTAACCAAATCAAATTAAAAAATCTGAAATTGTGCTGAAGCTCATCTAGAAACATGAACAATTCTGAACATATACTACTTTTTTTTATTTTTTATTAAAAGAATCTCTGCTGTTAACACTGCTTCCAGTATCTGACCAATCTGTGACACACATCTCAGAGCAAAAGATTTTTCCATTAACTTAGTGCTCTGAAGGTGCTTGTTGTGAAACACTGAACACACGTCACTGGCATTCACTTTGAGCCAAAGAACATCTTTGATCACAATCATTTGATTTTCTCTCTATTCCAAACACTACTTCTTGTTTCCATCAGACTCTGTTTTTGTAAATAAAAAGCAAATTCTTGCAGTGGATCAAGGGGGGAAATGCAGCTGGACAAACAAAAATGAAAAGCAACACAAACGTTCTATTTGATTAAATGAAGAAAAATAAAATTTCAGGTATCCTGAAGAAAATTTCTGATGCATCACAAGGAAAACCCCACAGACAGGTTAGTCCTTGACCAGCTATGTAATTTCCTTGACATTCTTATCATTTCTCTGCACAGTGATTTTTACAGTAGCTTCTTGAGGTTGCTTGAGCATACCTAAAAGCATAAACAAATATTTTTTTCTTCCAGTCACCAGTTAAAGTACTGGAAACATGTTTGTTGCTTGCTGAGTGACATACATATATTCAAATCCCTTCTGAACTTGGATCAACATTAGCTAGATCCATTACCTCCTTCTTTATTGGCAGTTTGGGTGCTTGTTCAGAAAACAGTCCCTCCTGGTAATGTAATAAAGCCCCCACCTTGGAGATAATTAGGTTGTCTGTGATATAGCATCCACTGATGATCATTTCCCTGCTGATTTTGGCATGTTACTCCAGATCAAGTTGCAGTCTCAATCACTACACACTCTTACATCAGACCATCTGAGTCTCAGCACCTAAGAGCTGCTATAGTAGATTGAACTTTTTTTTTTTTTCTTTTTTTTTTCACTCTTCTGTAACAACAGCAACCAGCCAAACCTCAGAGAATCATTAACATGCTTTTAAAAATGCACTAAAATGCCCTTGTCAGTTACCCCGAGGTTTAATATCCTGGCCACAACACAGATATTCCTCACTCAACACCAGATCCCTCCAGGAGTGCACACATGACACCACCCTCCCCCACATTTCCTCTGGGTCCTCAGCCTCCCCCAGAGGCTGCTAAATTCAAGCTCCAAATTGGGAGCAGAAAGATGCTGTGAGCACTCAGACACAGCCCTGCAAACTGTCTTTCCTGAGCCCCTTTCCAGATGTCTTAGTGGGTTCCCAATGTAAAGCGTTCTTGTTTCTCAATTATTTCATTACTAATAGATGGGGAAACCACAATCTGATACATCCACTCACTCTTGAAACATCCCTCCCAGAACCTGTCCCTATGCATTTAGGTTTTGTGTTTTACTATTGAAAGCACTTGCTTTGACCACTGAAGGATAAAAGAAAACAAATCCCACTGTTAGATACGTCAGCCTACAAACAATGGTCTCTCTATCCTACCAGGTGGGAATACATGGCTTTGCAAGTCCCCTGAGACCTTAGGATCATCTTCCTAATTATCTTCACATCTTTAAGCAACAGCATGACAGGCAGGAACTCTGTGCAAAGTACAGCAAATGAGACCATATTTGCTAGTCCTGATCTGTAAAACAGTGTAAGTAGTATTCCCTACTTTTAGGCATTTAAAACCAAGCTTTACCCAGTTGTATTAAATATTAAACTAAACCATCAAGAGGCTGAAGAACTGATTTGCACAGGGGAAATGAGTTTGCCTCATTGGCACAAACCCTGACAGCTTTTAGAGCACTAGGACTCTAAAGATGGGGATGGGATTTTCCTCCTCCTATACATAAGAGCTGGAAGTTTTCCTCTGGCTGTTTCAGGCTGTGACTCTCCCATGGCCATAGTGGCTCCACTGGACATTTTCTCTAATCATGGCTTTTTGCTGTCCCTTTGCAATTTACAGACTTTTTAAGGAAGTAAGTAAGAGTGGTTTTGCTAATATGGCTTGCTAGAAACCAACCCTTAAATACATACAAGCTACTAATACATAGGTACTCCATGGATATTGGACTGGTATTAAAATTTTCACTATTTCAGCAATTCCAAAAAAGCAGTCACCAAACTGCCCCACAAACTATCTATAATCTAATCAACCCTTTTGACTTATGACCTTAGCAGCTGGACACCACTGCAGTTGAGGTCATCACAGAGAATAATGTAGAATATTTCATATTCAAAATGGTGATGCTGTGCAGAACATTTCTTCCTCAACATTATTGCCTATGGGCTAGGAAAGGCTGAAGTCCACCAGCACAGGGAGATTGTCAAATCCTGGAGCCCCCAGTAAACATCTCAGTAGCCTGAGCCTGGGTAAAAGTATTGCATTACAATCAAAAAAGCTCTTAAATTGATGAATGCTGACATTGTACCTTCCTTGGAACAAGCAAAGAGGAAAGCATGGCCCTCTACCCAAGGAGCTTACAGGTGAAATTAGATTGGCAACACAGATGAGACACACAACATGTAGAGAGGGAACATTTTGTTTTATGCAAATAGAGTTACAGACAGTGGCAGCAGAAAGCAAAGCCTCTCTCTCCAGGACCCCATGACTCTTTTCATCCTCATGTCCACAAGCAAGTTGATATTTTATCTTCTCTTGATCATCCTCTCTCCCTGTGCACACGTCCCTTTTCACATTGAGTTCCTCCTAGCTTAAACCCTATTTTTTTTCAGTCTTCCCCATTTAGTGCTAACAGCTCAAAACATCTCCCTCCAGCAGCAGATCACAGATCATCTCAACTCCTCCCCTCACTTGACCAAGGTCATCCACCTAAAATACTTCCACATATGTAGATCAAAAGCTCATCCATCCCACCACTCTAAAGTTTTTTCCTTCTTTTTCCTACAACTCCTCATAGACTACAATCTTAGCACAGCTTATGATCTTCTCTGCTAACACAAGATACCTTCTCTCTCCTTCCCTTCTGAACACTTCCATTTCCATCAAGATCATGCAAACTTGCCAAACAAAATCACAGACTCAGACAGTGCACTGAAGACTGAATGCAGGAGGTACCATTATCATATGCAGATGGTAGGGATGAGAACAAAATCCTTTATGCTGAGTACGTACAGCACAGGAATTATTTTGAACCTCTCCACTGCCTATACTGTAAGAAAATTAAATAAACAAAGTCTATAAACATATCATGTACAAATGTAGATTGCAGCTCAAAACTGAGTACCTTCCAATCTCCAAAGCATGTTATTTTGGGGACTAGCAATTGTTGATTTGTTTATCTCCCTTTGCCAGAAGCCCAAAATTCATCATCAGTCTAAATCCCTCCAGCTTTTCTGTTTCTGTTCCTCTTTCATTTCCTTTAAAATACTCTACACTCAGTGAAAGTGCTGCTCAGTTTTCACTGTTGGTTTTTTTTTTTTTTTTTTTTTAAACTGAGAAATTTAAAAGTGTTGAAAAAGAGCTGTAATAAGGCCCCCAAAGATTTTAGACCTGGATAAGTGACAATAAGTGACACACACAAACTCCTATTCCCTGCAGTTCAGAAAATTGTATTACTATGCGCAGTATTGTTATTATCCTCTCTCCTATTGCAACTGACACACAGAAGTGGAAATACCTACTTCATGCTGGTAAGAAGTGGACAGAACAGAAGAAAAAATAGCTGAAAAAACTGCCCCAGAACTACAACAAAAATAAACCAGAATTGAAGATATTTTTAAAGCACTTACCCAGCATCAGTGCTATTGCCGCACAGTAACACATCCTCTGTACCATTTTTTATGAAATAGTTCACTGCAACAGAAATAAAGAAACAGCTTTTTAACAAGTACAGTCTGGGAATGAAAATATTCACAAATTTCATCCACCACCCAGCAAATTCAAGTTGGACAATAGTTGAGAGCTGAATGGTATGCTTTTGTTTTGCTAATTTTAACTTTTATAAATTGCAAAAAAACACACTATATATTTTTTCAAAGCTCTTTAAGCCTTTGGTGTTCATATTCCAGTTCTGACCAGTTTAATAAGGTCAGTGTTTCACTTTTTTAGCAGAGTCCATAGTTACTGAATTCAGTACAGCACTATGTAGTGACACCAAAACTCCCATAATTTTTAGGTTCTATACTGATAAGATACATATTAATTGAAATTTGTGATAGAGATTCCTGACTCACAGGTTAAAAATACAACCAGCTTTAAGTCAAAATGTAATAATACCAACAAAGCAGCCCACTCCCCCAATCTGGAGGATTCTTCTCATAGAAAACAGACATTATAAAGCAAAAGAAACAGAAAAATTCACCCTGTTAAAGATCAAACAAACAAGCAAGTGTTCATAAAGACAAATATTTATCAACAGAATCATCTGAAACAGCAATGGAAAGAGACAGACACTTCTAGAAGGAGACTCAGAGGAGCAAGTTAAATCTAAGTGCTCTGTTTGACTATCAATGAGGCTTAAGGAAATTAGCATCATGGGCTAATAAAAGCCTTCATGTACACACTCCCTCTTCTAGATTCAACCAAAGTTTAACATTCAAAGAAAGAACAGAAGGGCAACTTCTTCCCAAAAGCAAAACCAGTTTTCCAGAGTCTGAAGAAAAGAGAGGTTCTAAGGAGCATCTCTAAAGCCTGAGTGGTGGCATAGGAAAACTGATACATGCACTGAACTGGAAACATAATAAATGCAAACCAGAGGACATCAGATGCCTCATGAAGGGTAAATACATCCATGTGCTTTGGTGCAGCAGAGGGGGATTTGATCCTCTGTTGATATAAGCCGTGATGGTGGCAGCCTTGCACGGCACGTGTTTGTAAGTAGAGGTCCTCTGCAGATGATGGTGAGAAGAGGTTTTCCATTCTAGGCTAACTGTCTGTTGTGAAATGTTTTAAAAATCAAGAGTGACAGCTTATCTAGGCAGGCTATGCAAAGAATGCTCAATGGCTCAAGCCACCGAACAGATGTGCTGGGGCTTTCTTAGTAAGCTGCGAGCAGTGGAAAAGCCCTGCCCTGCTGCATGCCAGGAGGGAATTACTGTCCATGAGCTTGTGGTTAGGAGGGCACGTGATGGTGTTCACAAGTTATCAGAGTGTAGATCCAGCTCAGACTGTATGCTTTTCCACTTTGCCTTACATGCAGGCTTTCTACAGAAACGTCTCAACTGACAGCAACACCCAAG